>NC_065874.1:19347083-19657500 GCF_933775445.1 Argentina anserina
CAATATTTAAGATATATCATTAGCCTGTACTGACTAACCATCAGACTTGCCTCCTTATTTTCATTTTTGATGTTCAGAGCATGGTAAATTCCAACTAGAGTACTATTTCCTTGTACAGATTATCCTAACAGAGCAAATGTATATATCCTACTGAACTAGTAATTGGCATTGAAAAAATAAAGAATTTTAAATCCAGACTGTAGTACCATTCCAATTTCTCATGGGTAAGGATATTATATACAGCATCGAAGATACCTTGCGGATTAGGTAGAGAAAATCCTCCACTGATAGCTTTCCCCTATTTGATCCAGTATCTTGGGCTTTATGTACCTGCATTAAGTTTTATAATTGGGTGTATTCTAACAATACCTACATTGACATATTTAGCCTACTACATATCAAGTGTACTAACCAAATCGGTGATGTATTCAACCACTATGTCCTCCATGAGAGCCACACTCTCCGGAAGAGGCTGCACAGCACAGATAAGCGGTCAATACATTAAAAAAGTAATATGATAAAGTAAGATGATAATAAAATTTCAGTGTTCAACATTGAAGTTGCATACATTGGGATCATCTCCAAAACCATACATCATGTGCTGCACTGTATGATGCACAAAAGATCCAACCAAAAATCATAAGAAAAATTGGAGGGCAAATAACTTATTCAATCGAACGAAAAAAAAACAACTTAAATAATGCATAATAATTGTAACCAGAGGGCAGCAAATAGGCGATTACTAACATTCTTTTTGGAAGACTCCACGTTTGCGCTTAAAGGAAGTTTCAGCTGGCTGTGAGGGTCCAGCTTTCGCTTTCAAGGATGAACCTTCCCCTGCAGAAAACTTGCTCATCGTATGATAGAATCTGTCCAGAACATTGCCACACATTAATACATTATCTAACAATATATAATCATTATATCAAATACTACCCAAGTTTAATTTACTTTTCAGCAATTAGTAATTTAGTTTTTGGGGTTATTTCAACTAACAGTAAACCAAGGTTAACTTCATTTTTTGAAAGGTTCATTTAGATCATCATAGAAAATAAAATGTAAGCGGAATGAGTAGGCAGCAAATTCAAGATGAAGGAAAACACATACTACTCCTTACCAAGAGCTCCAAGTAAAGAGTACTATTTGTCTATTTGTAAAGAAGAGATAGCCATGGCTCTTTTGACTTGGCTTCCTTGTCGAGTCAATTCATTCTTCCACAAAAAAAAATCTGTTATGAACAGGAGCAGGAAAGTCATGCCATTTGCAGGAAACATATATCAATCAAAACTTCATATTAAATTAGGTCTTCAAGCGGTTGTCAGCTTAGTCAGGGTTTGATTTGACAAATGTGGTGCATGACAACAAGGAGAGTTGGATTGACGACCCAACAGCAACCAAGCAGCAACGGAGAAAGGTGAGTTGGTTACAAACTCACCGAGTTTTAAACCCAGATTATGTGACACAGTCTTTGCCCTTCTCTTCTTTTCTGCTATTCAATACCTTCTTCGCTCAACAGGCCTATAAGCTGAACAACATATGAGCAATTAATTAAGAATATTAAAAACAACATATGAGGAATGACACATCATAGTTGGCAGATGACAGAAGTTCTGCAAGCAATGTAAGATTTAATTAACCGATTATGTACAGTACATGATCATTTGTTTTAATGTTGTCTGTGAAATCAAAGTTTCATATTTTAGGATTGTTACAGAATTGCGACAAGATGACAAACTAAAAACAATGCAGATTGAAAATTGGGTGTTGTGAATGAATTGAAAAAATAAACAGCAAAAGAATATCATTTTGGAAAAAACACTTTGGAAAGTTTAGCATACATATTAGTACAATGTATGCAAACCGAATACATAAATGCAGAGATTATAGAGCAGACAAGCATAGATCTATTATGGTTTAGTCAGTTTTGATGATTTGGGGCCAAATAAAATTCCTTTATTCCAATGTCTATGTTCTCTAATTGAAAAAATTGTCTTAGTTGTTCAAAGTTTTAACTTTTGAATGGGAAGTTTTTTTTTCTTTTCTGCTTTCAGGGTATATCATGCATGATGCATGCGACACTCCAAGCAATTCCCTGATGTAAGTAGCCAATTAAAATCAAGAAAAACCGAAAGTAAAGGCTTTGTGAGCAAAGTAATGGTTCTACGATGCAATTTTAATAGTGTGAATCATGGACCTGCAGCCTAAATTCGATGGAAGCAGCTAGTTTAGCATCAACAGAGTGGATAATGTATTCCGTAGAGAGATACGCATGCGTGAGTGCACAAATGAAACAACTAAATTATAAGCAAAGAATGTGTATGTTTTAAAAAAGGAAAAGTACGGGAAGCTCATACATACACCTCAAAGACAAAGAATAACCTTGCAATCAAATTTAAACAGAAATAGACATGTTATCATTAGTTCCTTCAAAATATTCTCAGACACTTGTATTAGCGAAACTAAACTCCTCATCCCTCATTTCCTTGTCCAAAAAGTCTGGTGTTCTGAGTAGTAAGAAAAACTAAACTTAATCACCTCTAGTGAGCAGTGAGCAATCTCGCAACCTCAACGCTGAAACTTGGCTGAAACTGTGTCAACTTGCTGATCTGAGCCTGCTAGCCCTGACCTGGAACAACGAAATCAAAGGGAATCAAATCCATTTTAACCTATCAGTACAGCAAAATGCCCAAGATTATTACGGTCAAGATTCGAACCCAATTCTATCCACCCTGTCATTATCAGTTTAAAACCAAACAGAAACCCAAAAACAGGCACAAATCAATAACCATACCTGTAAACCCAGAATCGCCTTCCTTCCTGTTACCCAATAATTTCTACTGTTTCTATATCCCCACGCCAGAAACCAGGGGTGAAACCGTCTTCTTACGTCAAAACAGGATTCTGCAGCGTGTGCTGCCATCCAGTGTAAGCGCGCAGTCCATGTCCACGTGGAACTCGTATATCAACCGTTGATTTCATGGCCAATCAATGACTGGTGATTAGGGACTTGATTCTTAACCATATGTTCCCCTCCCCTCCCCCATTCTCTCTCTCTCTCTCTCTCTCTCAAATTCATCAGTCTCTTCTCTTCAAGCTTCCATCTTTTATTTCAATGATTCAGGATTTATAGTTTTCTTCCATCTCTGAATTTGTTTATTGGATTCAGGTATTCATCCTCATTTAATAACCATCCCGTATTTATTTTCCAGTTTTGATCTCAAGAGTAGGCTTGATTTCTAGGGTTCTGAGTTTCCAGGGTTTCCGTTTTGGGTTTCTGACATTGATTTTGTTTCAAGATTTCAATTGAAGAGAAGAGAGAATTTGGGTTCGTGTAGTCTAAGGTGTTAGATTCAAACGGGGTTTCTGTTGGTTAGATTCAAGCTAGCGTCTTTTTCCATCTTTTTATGGCATTTGAATGCCAGGTGAACACTGAGTTTGATTCCCAAGTCGAAGCTAAAAGAGATTCATGTGCCGAACAGCAAACAAGTGTGATTTCAAAACCCAAACAGCTTTTGTCAAGCAATAGGTCGATCACTGACCTTCCTCCGGCTTTGATATCTGAAATTCTGCATTGCCTAGACCCCAAAGAGCTAGGCGTAGTCTCGTGTGCATCGGCCTATCTCTGTAGGCTCGCGTCCGAGCACCATGTTTGGAAGGAGTTCTACTGTGAGAGATGGGGGCTTTCTTCGGCTTCGGGACTTTCTGATGACGAGTCGTGGAAGAAGTACTTTGTCGAAAGGGAGTTTAGGAGTAGGACTTTTATGGGACGGTATAGCATGGAGATTTTGTATGGTCATGCTGAACCTGTTCGAACAGTTTTCCTTCTGGCCTCGGCAAAGCTCATCTTTACGTCGGGGTATGACCAAACGGTGAAAATGTGGAACATGGAGCAAGGCTTGTTGATTGCTTCTTCAAGGTCTCTTGGTTGCACTATCCGTGCTGTTGCTGCCGATACCAAACTCCTGGTTGCTGGCGGCACGGATGGTTTCATCCACTGTTGGCAGGCAGTGGAGGGCTGTCCGCACTTGTTTGATATCAGGGGTCCTCAAACGCAGACTACTGAGTTTCGTCTGTGGGAGCATCAGGGTCCCATAACATCCCTTGCGTTGGATCTTACAAGGATCTATAGCGGTTCGTGGGATATGACCGTTCGTGTATGGGATCGACTTTCACTCGAGTGTGTTAAGGTCTTGAGGCACAGTGATTGGGTCGGGGCCCTCGTACCTCATGATACTACAGTTGCTAGCACAGCTGGTTCGGATGTCTATGTTTGGGATACTAATAGTGGGAATCTGATGACCCTTATTCATAATGCTCATGTTGGCAAAAGTTGCTCCTTGGCCAGAAACCACAAAGGTGATTTTCTATTTACGGGAGGGGAAGATGGTGCAATTCACATGTATGAAATTCTGAGTCAGGGGCTTGAGACTAATCAAAATTTGGCTGCAACATGGATCCCTCACACAGGTCCTGTGCAGTCCCTTGCGTTTGAGTTTCCATGGCTTGTTTCTGCTTCTGGTGATGGGAAGCTATCACTTATTGATGTAAGAAAGCTTTTAAAGACCAGAAGGCGTCCTTCAGGGACAAATGCTTCACGTGTTAAACACGAAGACCGGAGCAGTGTAGAACCCCCACAGAGAATGCTACATGGATTTGCAAAGAATCTCCTTTCAGTTCACATTGGTGCCGATCGTATTGTATGTGGCGGTGAGGAAGGTGTTGTTAGGATCTGGAACTTCACACAGGCTTTGGAGATTGAGCGAAGGGCTCATGCTTTAAAAGGAATACGACTAGAGAATAGGATGAGGCGGCGTAGGCTCCATACAGAGAATAGCAGCAAAGCTGGTCGCACTGATCAATGCTCAGTTGCAGCCAAGAAGAATCCAGTCACTGGTGAAAGGAGTGGTTGGCACAGTAAACGTGGGGCGAGCAGCAAGCTGAAAGCGTAGTAACCAGATTAATGCTCGATGTACGCTTTTGAAAAGTATGGCCTTTCTACTGTGATTTGTACAACATATGGTTTAAGCAGGTTAGCTAACTAATTGTACTTTCCTCTTTCGTTACTAGATTTGTGGTTTTGTCTGGCCATCTCAATCATTGACTCTTTTTTTAGACAGAAAAATTGAAAGAATGTTGGTTTCTTGCTTTCTAAAGATCTCTGTATCATTTTGTGTTTTCTCCGGAACTGTTGTTACCAACAGTCTGATGCCAATGTGTGAGAGGTAGTCTGCCTAAATTTTGTAACCTGAAACGGGACAGATTGAACAACAATTTGTCGATGATTAAATTGTTCCAGATTATTCTTTTTAAGGTGTACTTGTCTTTCGCTCCTCATGCTGTTGATTGCTTATGCAACTGTATCTTAGATGGGATCTTAGGTTGCACTTCACTCAATCCAGGAGGATACCTGTGAATAAGTGCTGGTAAGGTGTGAAATTGGACCGTAAATTTTAAGAAAAATGCTGCAAGGAAACTAGGAGAAGGAATTGAAACTTCCTTCAGGTTCAGAAAGAAAGAGAGAAATATAAAGAGCTTGTTGCATAGCTCAAAGCCTCAAACCACCCTCCTCTTCTTCAACTTCATTCTTGAGAGAGAGAGAGAGAGAGAGAGAGAAACTGAAAGAGGAGAGAGAGAGATGGGAAATTGCCAAGCCATAGATGCAGCAACTTTGGTGATACTGAGTAATAAGAACCACGCCCACACAACCTCAACCTCTCCTGATAAAGTTTATATCCACATTTCTCTGTGTTTTAATCCGTCTCCCTCCATTGTATGATTTTCCATTGATTTGAAAATCTTCTCAAAAAACGATTTTTCTTTTTGAAAAAAAAACAGAACGATTTTTTATCCACAGCATATAAATTATGCGAAATCGGAAAGTTTTGATGAACACCTCACCGTAAAACTTACACGAGTCGAGAGGATGAGTCCAACCTTCGAAGATCCCTAAAACCGCAACTTCCCCACTTCCAAATCTATACTCGGCACACCACTGTATGATTATAATTTCTAATTTTCTATTCAAATTCTCCTCACCTCTCAACTTCCAATTCGCATGCTTTCACTCTTAAAGCTGCTTTGGTTACTCAGAAAGCTCGAAATTGATTAACAAAACAGAAGAGAATTTTGAGTTTTGGGTTTGAAATAGTGAAAATGGCTTTCTGGGTGTTGGAATACTTAGGCTGGATTAGAAAGATTGAATTTTTACATGTTTTCAAGTCATCAAGCTTGAACTTTTATCATCCATTTGAAGCTGTACATTGTCATTCATGTTGGGATTGTGTGATCCAATGGTCTTGTATTAAATTAGTCTATTTTTTTGGAGGTTGGTTTTGGATTGTTTCTATTGGATCACTCTGATTGTGGCAGGATATTGAACTGTTTCTGTTGTTGGTTGGACAGCAGATGTGGAATTGTAGGATAGATATTTTTTGGATTATCCTTTAGATGCTTTTAAAGTTTTATGATCTCATAAGACTAATTAGTCCATTCCTGAACTTTTTTGGAGATTGCAAGAGAGTTAGGGATGTAGTATTTGTTAACTTGGGGATAGAATAGCCGCGCTTGCTGTAGTGTGTGTTTTATCTTACCTGTTTGTTAGAGATGACTTTAAGAGTTTCTGGTATGCTTAGCGTCATTATAACTTGGCTGTTCTAGAATGGATGTTGACTGGAAATGGGGTTGGCTCATCAGAAAATATTGAACAACTGATTGGGACATCTAAGTTGAGCTGACAAATCCGACCGTGATTACCTATATCATTTCTTATTAAAATTCTCTTCTTTAGCTTTTAGATATTCAAGTTTGTTATTTGTGATTGGATACATGGTACTTGATTAAAGCACTGCATGAATTTAATATTTTTCTTATTGGCTACATTTTCTCTTGCTGTGTTAACCTAAACTGCAACTATCCTTTTGTGAATTTGCAAATTAGTGTCTATTTCTCAAAGACAAGCTAGATATTTGCAATATCTTTACGATATTGTTTTCATTCTAGTACTGATCTCCTCACATAAATCTGTTAATGTAAGTTCTGGGTACTTTTTCGGTTGGTATAATTTCTTAAATGTGCCTCGGCAGACTTGATTCTTGTAGGTTACTCTGTACGTGGTATATTTCTAAATCATGAACGCTGACCAGCATTTGCTTTTTGTTTCAATTCTCTTCTTCCTTTGTTTTATGCTGAAACGCATGTTAACATTATGTTCAGGAGAAAGTGGTGAATGATGCCGGTCAAGTCTAAAGATGAAGATCCACACTTAGAACCAGGAGCACAGATTGTCTTGCAATCAACTATACAACCTTGGTGGCGTGGAGCGGGAAATAGTTTGTCTTTTGGTGGAAGTGCTTTAGCATCAACTTTTGCAGAACATGGTAACAGTGTTGTGATGAATGGAGCTAGGCAGTCACAAGCTGATGCTGAGCTGGATGGCAGAGCTAACCTCAACAAAATTATACAGACTACAATAGGATCATAGTCTGGTACTTACTATTAGAATTATCATCTCCCGTGGAAAATGTCAAGTTTTATATAACCAGGAAAGCTAGAAATTTATACTACAATAGGATCACTAGTAAGTTATTTAATCTAGGAAAAAACCATGGCATTGTTCTCTAATTTTGTTTTCATTGTGAGACTTCAAAATAGAATACATAATCAATTTCAATATACTGAGAGATATCATTTGATATGAGAAAAAAGGAATAGATGAAGTTTTTGGTTATATGTATATTTTATTTATTTGGTTGTATGATTTAGATAGTGCTTATGAATTGGATTGACTAGAACTTGATACACTTGCGAGTTGAGACTACCATCTGTTATTGGTTTTTACAATATATGTATACATTCTATATTGTTTTGGGTATGGTTTGGGTATGGTTGAGATAGCGTAAAAGAATAAAACAATCTTTATGTCTCTTTTACTGGTATCTGCAGAAACCGTGTCGCACTCCTTCATTTCTTATTTTTTATGCCCCGATACTCTACTTGTTTCCGCTAAGAAATGTGTGAATTAACCCCTGTTGCCACTCTGGTTTCTAGGGCCACCATGCAGAAATGAGAATTCTATAATTAGTTCTACTATATTCCTGTAATTCATCTACTTGAAAGAACATTCTGGTTTCTCTATCTGTTTCTTAAAATGTTATAAAAACTAATAGTATTTTCCGTGCAACATTTCCAGCACTATATCATTTTTAAATAATAATAATTTGTATATTGCTCCCCCCCTTGAAAATTTTCTGGTGTTCAGTTTATGGTTCTGTTCTACGAATTTCTTTTTTTGGGTTATGTAAAGAATTTTTACTAGTTTCCATTGAATAATGCAGGTTTTAACATCATATCCATATCAACAATGCAGTGGGATGTTGACTCAGTACGGGCCACAGGCTATAAATGCAAATTGCAGTAATTTTTTCATAATATATAGCATCAGGGAAGCTTCAATGAAATACACCCAGTTGAACTGAAGCGCTTCCATTTTTCTTTTTTCCAATTAAATGGTGTCTTCACTTTCTTGCTGCAATCTATTGGAATCACTTTCTAGGTATCACACTCATGGAAAAACAGGGTAATTAAGACTAATATCATTCACTGATTTGAAGGCTTCATACAGAAATCAAAACATTATATGATAGTTTAATTTAGAAACCTACATGCGGCCTTTAAAGTAAACTAGGATAATTACATAATTACAAGATTTTTATATTTCTCAGTATGTACAGTATATAGCTAATATCATGTTTAGGCAATAAGTACCAATCACCACCACTTCAAAAAAAAAATGCAAGTTTACTGCTCGGCTGAGTTTAAGCATACTTAATGTTCAATTATGAAGCCCATAAGTATCATTAGAGAAAAGTAGCAACCAAACATGATGTCAAAAATCGAAGCCATGAAAAACTCTAAAACAATGTCAATAAATCGAAATCATCTTATCGTCACAGCGGATCGTTACTGACTTCATAGTACAACTCAGTCGAATTGATTAATTACAAACCAAATTTATAATGCAAGACTTATATCAAATGGAAATGTAAAAATCTTCTCAATCCTCACCACAAAAATAAAATAAGGCAACTTCGAAGTCTTCAAAGTTGTCCGTCGATTCTGCTAATTCACACCTGCGGAACTATCCACTACACCATCGAATAAGTGCACCGGGATTACAAAACACAAAACCGATAAGCTTTGCAGCTCGTATGAATAAAACAACCAAAATAACATGCATAGTAATACGAGAATAAATATTGAAACATCCAATTATAAATGTACTCATGAGTCAAAAGACAACCCATCTTGTTGTCTAATAATATCTGAAATATGAGTGCTTATGAGAAATCAGGCAACTCATATGTTTACCCAATTACATTTATAATACGGGTACTCATGAGACCCAGATACTCATTCGTTACCCCACATGTAGTACACCGCCGGGCATTGGGCAACCCATATGTCACCCAATAATCCCAAAAATATGGGTACTCATAAGCCGGTAACCCATATGTTACCTCTCATGTTAGTACACCGGCAGACAGACTAGAGCTCTAACTGTATCGTAACTGTCGCCCGGCCAAGGCTAGGTTCTGACATGCCAACACGTCCGAAGACAACAAAAATGTTTTAACATAACTCAAGTTAAAACCACGTACAACACAATCATCACATGTTATTGTACAAAACCAAGTGACATTCTCAAATAACAAATATCAATGTTATAAATGAACTTATTTTGCAAACGGAAATATGACAGTATATAATATGGCAACCCATATATATGTATCTGATGATTGCTCGATTACTCGACATCAATATTTAACCCTGTACGCATCATTAGTAGTATAAAGCAAGAGGGTATCGTTCACAAACCGGGGATCCAGCCAGGGCTTAGGATCACAACACTTAACACGAATTCATAAAGATATAAAAGAGTTTGATATATAGGTTCGGATTGAGTTATAAAAACAGTAAATAAAATCTAAACTAATATATACATGTGATCAACCAACCAACACATAAACAGTCACCAAAACAACTCACATAAAGAAATCGAAACAAGTTCTATATCTATCTTGAGAATCATGTCGAGACCTCCTTATAAACACTTAAGGTTGGATCATGCAATTAGGGTTCTAAGCAGTAACCTAAACACATAGACACTTAACACATTCGATTAATACCAAGCAGCCATAATCGAAATCTAACATGTTCATCTTCATCATGTAATTCCAAAGCCATGCACATTGAATTCATTAAGCATGTCACCTACTTAACCAACAATCATGCAATTCGAAAATCACATAGAAAAGAGTAACATGTTCTTAGCATAAGTCTTTAATCCAACAACCTAAATATCATGCTACAAGCATAGTCATAACACTTAGGAATCGAAATTGTTCATACATAGTACACGGCAGAAACCACAAACAGAAAATCCATAAAACCAAAACATAAATTCGAATCTTTATATAAATTGAATCAAGTAGCAATTTCATAGACAAAATTGAAACAAGATTACACTACACAAATCGCAAGCTCATCCAAGAACAAGAAAAACCTAAAAACCGAATTGAAACAAAGAGTGAATCATGGTTACACTTTATAAATCAAGCAATTCCACAAGTATAGCTGTGACTTCTAGGGGATGAAACATTCTTCACAAGCGTGCTTGAAGGCTATAGATTGGTGGAGAATGGTGGAATCGGTTTTAGGATTTCTTGCAAAGGTAAGGGATTGATTCGGCAGAGCTAGGCTTGTGCTTGTGTGCAAGGTTGATGATCATCTGAACGGGAAGGCCGAGCCTCTATATATAGGAGTCTATGAAGCCCTCTTGCCGTCCCTTAAGGAGATAAAATCCAATTGGGAAGCTGAAATCTTCTTTGTTATGGATTTTGATTCATGTACTCCAAATCCAACTTGATGTGGGAAACCAAATCCAATAGGGAGACCACATAAGGGCTGCATGGCATCTCTCTTGGTCCAACTAGGAGTAGCTAGGCCGGCTCTTCTTCTCCTTCTTCAAGTCGAAGATGATTTCCTTGTCTCACTAGGAATGCATCACGACATCTCTACTCCCTTTCCAAGTATGATTTGTCTTTCCTGAAAAGAATTCGACGATTAAGGAATAGGAAAGAATGAAAATAGGAAAGTAGAGTCCTAGTCGAGTAAGGAATCTTAGCTCAATAAGGAGTTCTACACTTAGCACAATTTCATCATCAATTTATCTAAATTCGAAATATCTCTCCTTAGAACATAGAAATGACAAATATGAACCTAAAACAACTAAATAAGAAGTAACAAAGCATAAGAATAGGGTATATAAACATTAAGAACGTCACACTTTGTGCTCCTATCAATAACCCCAGACTTAGACTTTGCTAGTCCCTTAGCAAACACTAAAAAGGGAAATCAAAACATGAAACAAAAATCAAAACACTAAAACTAACGACACAACTAATGCTCACGACACACATACTAATGCCTTCAACATTTTGTCTCAGAGATCTTCAAACTCATAGCATCAAGAATAGCACTCAATCGAAATAGATAAGATGAATTCAATGGTTAATAAACATGAGATTTCGTTCAACAAGACATGGCAGAAACAAAGGTGGAATTAAGCTCAACATGTTCAAAACAAGTTCAAATTCAACTCACAAGGGATATGCACTCCAAATCTTTTCTCTCAAGAACATGGCATATGCTTAAAAGTTTTTCACACACAAGAGTTATAAACATAGTGAAATCGACAAACCTCATGAAAGATACCAATCATATGCACAAATGAACCCAAACCATATGCTTACTCATGAAACAAACTCCACAGATCAAGAGCTACTCATTTTAAGAATCATGCGGATCTTTGGAAAAGGGAAGGCTTAGGCTCGGCATGGATATATTTTTCAGGGTAAAGGAATCACAAAGGTCATCCTCAAGACTTAGCAGAGCAAAACATTCACCTTATTTCGCCATACTCCATAAAACAAGGGCCAAATATCATCATGTTGGACCCATTCTTCACTTTAAACATTGTGAAAACGAACAAAGGCTAAAGTATAACATTATTGAGCCTTCAACAAATACATCACAACTCCAAATTCACATAAACAAGTGCCATGCCGTGATATCTTCATCATTTTTCTCAAACCGTGTATGTCTTTTTTTCTTTTTTTCTTTTCTCACGGCATCATTCAAATTTTTTTCTTTTTCATACTCTTTTCACGGCACCACACTTGAATCAAATCATCACTCCATATTAACATCCAAAATCGGCTCTACCAAGCCTTAAAGACAAGGTAGAGATATAACTATACTAAGCAAGGATATAACATGTTGGTAATGAAAGAATAGGCTTAACGTAGGCTCAAAGGGGTTAACACTAAGGTGTCCTAAGTAGGGCTCAAAAACGGCTTTTTGGCTTAAAGTGGTGGAATTTCTAAAAAGATCCAACAATCATTTTCAAAATCAGAGTATATTATGACATAAAGTTTCGAAAGCTTCACAAAGTAAGTTCTAGCATTCTCTAGTTCATTGCAATTTTATGGCATATGAATTGATCAAAATAGATGTAATGAGGTTATAAAGCCAAGAAACGATAGAATAAACTCTCCAAAAAAGGCACATATATATATGGCTCGAATCTCACTTAGGTTACATGAATTCAAACAAGTAAGGAACATGTTCATTCTGTACCTAAGTTTCAAAATCCTCATCTACTACATGTTCGTACAAAATCTACACATCGATTAACCATCAAATAAAAATGAAGTTCAATTAAATATCATGATCATCTATCAACCATAAATTCAAAGATCAACTCATCCTAGACAGTTAAAGGCATACCTAGGACTCAGAACAAAAACAACTTAACAAAACAACTTAAAAAATTGAAAAACAGAACCAAAAATTACACTAAAATTCGAAAATCAAAACAACAAAATTGAAACACATAAGCATCAAACAATAGAATACAACGAATGATGTATACCCCACCCCACACTTAAAACTTACATTGCCCTCAATGTACAATATGATAAGCAACGAAAATAAAAAAGAGATAAGGGATAAGAAAATGCAAACACTCGTTGATGGTTCCGTCATTGGCTTAAGTTTAGAGTCTATAGCCTATACTTCTTCAAAATATCACTTGCTTGCCATAGGATCAAGGAGAGAGATCTCCTCCACATTATGCTCCACCATAGTACGGCTTCAAGCGATGTCCATTGACCGTGAATTCCTTTCCATGCACCATACTTTTGATCTGAATAGCACCAGAAGGAAAAATATTAGTAACAACAAACGGTCCAAGCCACCTAGAACGGAGCTTGCCCGGAAACAATTTAAGTGGAGAATTAAACAAAAGAACTTTCTACCCAACGACAAAGTGTTTCTTCCTAATCATGCGGTCATGGAACGTCTTAGTCTTCTCCTTGCAAACCAATGCTGAATCATAGGCCTCATTTCTAATTTCTTCAAGCTCATGCAATTGTAACTTCCTATGCAATCCGGCCTCATCAATGTCCATGTTAAAATTCTTCACATCCCACCATGCACGATGTTCAAGCTCCACATGAAGGTGGCACGCCTTGCCATAGCCTAATCGAAATGGTGACATGCAAACAGGAGTCTTGTATGCCGTCCTATAGGCCCAAAGAGCATCATCCAATCGTTGAGACCAATCCTTGCGTGATGGTCCAACAGACGTCTCCAAAATTCTCTTGATCTCACGATTAGATAGCTCCACTTGTCCACTTGTTTGGGGGTGATAAGGCATAGCAACCTTATGCTTGATTCCATACTTCTTCAACAACTCCTCAATGATCCGGTTGCAAAAGTGAGATCCTCCATCACTAATGATAACTCGCGGCATACCAAACCTAGAGAAAATGTTAGAACGAAGGAAATCTGCAACAACTCAAGAATCATTAGTCCGGGTGGCTTTTGCTTCCACCAATTTCGAAACATAGTCAACACAAACGAGTATGTACAAGAAATCATTAGAGCTAGGAAAAGGTCTCATGAAATCAATACCCCAACAATCAAATATTTCAACATATATAATCGGTGTCATAGGCATTTGATCTCTAGATCCAAAGTTTCCCATGCGATGGCATCTATCACAAGTCATGCAAAGATGATATGCATCTTTGAAAATCGTAGGCCAAAAGAAACCACATTCTAACATCTTTAGAGCAGTCCTACGTGAACCAAAATGTCCTCCACAAGATTCAGAATGGCAAAAAGTAAGTACAGAATGATGTTCGGATTCAGGGACACACCTCCTAATGATTTGATCAACACAATGTTTCCACAAGTATGGTTCATCCCAAACATAATACTTAGCTAATGCCTTGAGTCTATTCTTTTAAGCATGCGATAAAGTATCCGGAAATTGCTTAGAAACAAGATAATTCACAATATCTGCATATCATGGCTCACTTACCTCAACTCGAAAGAGTTGCTCATCCGGAAAGCTTTCTTGGATAGCCAAGGGCTCGGCATCTCTCACTAAACGACTCAAGTGATCCGCCACAACATTTTCACTTCCCTTCTTGTCCTTGATCTCAAGATCGAACTCTTGAAGTAGAAGAATCCATCGAATCAATCTTGGTTTGGCATCCTTCTTCGTCATTAAGTACTTCAAAGCTGCATGGTCAGTGTAAACAATAACTTTAGATTGAAGTAAGTAAGAACGAAACTTATCTAGAGTAAAGATCACGGCAAGAAATTCTTTTTCAGTTGTGGTGTAGTTCTGTTGAGCATCATTGAGCGTTCGTGAGGCATAATAGATGGCGTAGGGCTGCTTATCCTTCCTCTGCCCTAGCACGGCTCCTACTACATAGTCGGAGGCATCACACATCAACTCAAATAGCAGGGACCAATCCGGTGGTGCCATGATAGGTGCCGAAGTTAAGAGCTTCTTCAAAGTCTCGAATGCAAGCTTGCAATCATCATCAAAGTGAAAGGGAACGTCCTTTTGAAGCAATGAATTCATTGGTCTCGCAATCTTGGAAAAGTCCTTGATAAACCTACGATAGAACCCTGCATGTCCAAGAAACGATCGAACATCCCTCACATTTGTGGGGAGGGGTATGTGACGCACAAGATCTATTTTAGACTTATCAACCTCAATTCCTCTAGATGAAACAATATGGCCTAAGACAATGCTTTGCGTGACCATGAAATTACATTTTTCCCAATTCAACACCAAGTTAGTTTCTTCACAATGTTTAAGCACAAATTCAACATTCTCTAGGCAAGTTTCGAAATTTTCACCATTGACAGAAAAATCATCCATGAAAACTTCAATTTTAGAACCAATATACTCAGAGAAAATGTGATACATGCAACGTTGAAAGAATGCCCAGCTAACCTCTCAAGCATTTGATCTATGAATGGAAGCGGCATATGGTCCTTCCTTGTTGTAGCATTGGGCTTCCTATAGTCGATACACACTCGATGACCAGTCACTGTCCTTTGAGGCACCAACTCGTTATCTTTGTTCTTCACCACCGTGATTCCTGACTTCTTTGGCACAACTTGAATGGGAGAGATCCACCTACTATCCGAGATGGGGTAGATCACGCCATAATCGTGCAACTTAGTGATTTCATCATTTACAACTTGCATCATTGGTGGGTGAAGGCGTCTCTGACCTTCCTTGGTTGGTTTGGCACCATCTTCAAGCAAAATTCGGTGCACACACATGGTAGGGCTGATTCCTTTGATGTCGGCTAGGGTCCATCCTATTGCCGTCTTATGTCTCTTAAGCACTTCAATCAATCTCTCCTCTTGTTCCTCGTTGACTGCAGATGAAATGATCACGGGCAATGTATCCTCATCTCCTAAAAACGCATACTTCAAGTGGTCCGGAAGAACCTTAAGATCAAGGTTTGGAGCTTGCACCACAGAAGGAAGATTCTTGTTAGTAGTTAAGAGAATTGGACTAGGAGAGACATAGCTTACCTCACGTGCAACCTCAAGAGAGGTCACGTTCTCAAGAATGAAGGATGGCACGGCATTGTTAGCTTCTAACTCCGAAATGTTAGACCCATCATTTGTAAATCTGGCCCCTTGGGCAATGGTGAGTGACAACTCGTCATGTGCCAAGATATCCAGATAGTTATCTGCAAGGGAATCAAGAATGTGAACTGAAAAACAATCACCTAACTCCGAAAGAGGATACCTGATAGCGTCAAAGATGTTGAAGCTAATCACTTCACCATCGAACTCAAAGGTGAGTGATCCACTAAACACATCAATTTTTGTTCTTGCAGTCCTCATGAAGGGACGGCCCAACAAGATGGGGACCTCCTTGTCATCTGCCTCCGTTAGCTCCATGTCAATGACATAGAAGTCTGCATGGAAAATTAAGCTCGAAACCTGCACAAGGACATCTTCAACATAGCCCAAAGGGACTTTGTTGGAACAATCAGCCAATCGAATCACAACATTGTCACGTTTCAAATCACCTAGACCTAGGTCCTCATAGATATAATAGGGCATTACATTGATAGATGCACCTAAGTCTAGCATTATCTTTTCAAATGTCATGTTTACGATTGTACAAGGGATAGAAAAACTCGCTGGATCCTTAAGCTTTGGTGGTAGCTTCCTTTGGAGCATGGCAGAAACCGTCTAACTCATTGTGACAACCTCCTTCTCTCGAGTCATCCTCTTATTGGTGCACAATTCTTTCAAAAACTTAGCATACGTAGGATTTTGTTGTATGCATTCAATAAGAGGCATGTTCACTTCCACCTTCTTGAAGATGTCGAACATGGCTTGATCAGAGTCATCCTTCTTTTGCTTTGCAAATCTACTAGGGAAGGGAACACGAGGAAGATCATTAGTTGAAACCAAACCACTAGAGTTAGGATCCTTACCTTTGTCATGCACGGCATGATCTCCTTGTGGAAGAGACACAACATCATTTTCCTTAGAGGAGGCAGGGTCCTTCTCTAAGTCCTTGACATTGAAACTCTCGGCCTCTTGTCCTTTAGAAGGCACGGCCTTCTTGTTTTGCTGCAATGGAGCATCCAAGATCCTCCCACTTCTTGTAATCATGGCCTTCACGTTAGGATTAGGCTCAGTTTGGCTCGGCAACTTTCCTCCTTCATGGATCTTGCCCATGAAGTCGATCACTTGTCACATCTGCTTCTTAAGCTCGGTTATGTCCTTAGAATGAGCTTGTTGACTTATATCTAAAGCTTGAGTAGCAGAGTTTAGATTTTGTTGCCCTTGAGCAAGTGACTTCAAAAGTTCATCATAGTTAGGTGAAGATGCATTATTTGAACCATGATCATTAGAGTTAAAGGGAACAGAACCGTGAGGTACCTGAGACCTCACAAGCAAACCTGAAGGACGAGGTTCTTGACCTTGAGCATTGGACGGTTGAGCATTGTTGCTCCAACAAAAATTTGGATGATCTCTAAGTCCAGGGTTGTATGTGTTCGAGTATGGATCATACCTAGGCCTTTGTTGCCCCATAAAGTTCAACTCTTCTTCAGTCATTGCACCATTTGGACAATTATCAGTCGTGTGATCTTTGAAAGAACAAATGCCGCATGCTTGAGGGTTGATGCTTGAACCATTGAATGCCTTGACTAGCACGTCAAGCTTCCTTTCTAAAGTCGCCATCTGATTCCTTGCATCAACATCATACACCCCACGGCTCTTACTTCCTCTCTTCTCCTTGGAACTAAATTGGCGATTGTTGTCAGCCAAGTCATCAATCAAGGTGTAAGCTTCTTGACCGGTCTTCATTGATCAAATGCTTGAGAGGTTAGCTGGTCATATGCCATTGTCATTCATTGATCAAATGCTTGAGAGGTTAGCTGGTCATTCTTTCTATTGTTTCCTTGATGGATATAGTGGATACAACCAAATAAGTGTTGCGGAAGAAGATCAAGAGAAGACTACGTTCACATGCCCTTTTGGTACGTTTGCTTATCGTCGCATGCCTTTTGGTTTATGCAATGCTCCAAGTACGTTTCAACGTTGTATGTATCACATTTTCTCTGAGTATATTGGTTCTAAAATTGAAGTTTTCATGGATGATTTTTCTGTCTATAGTGAAGATTTCGAAACTTGCCTAGAGAATGTTGAATTAGTGCTTAAACGTTGTGAAGAAACTAACTTGGTTTTGAATTGGGAAAAATGTCATTTCATGGTCACGCAAGGCATTGTCTTAGGCCATATTGTTTCATCTAGAGGAATTGAGGTTGATAAGTCTAAAATAGATCTTGTGTGTCACTTACCCCTCCCCACAAGTGTTAGGGATGTTCGATCGTTTCTTGGACATGCAGGTTTCTATCGTAGTTTTATCAAGGACTTTTCCAAGATTGCGAGACCAATGAGTTCATTGCTTCAAAAGGACGTTCCCTTTCACTTTGATGATGATTGCAAGCTTGCTTTTGAGACTTTGAAGAAGCTCTTAACTTCGGCACCAATCATGGCACCGCCGGATTGGTCCTTGCCATTTGAGTTGATGTGTGATGCCTCCGACTATGCAGTTGGATCCGTGCTAGGGCAGAGGAAGGACATGAAGCCCTATGCCATCTATTATGCCTCACGAACGCTCAATGATACTCAACAGAACTACACCACAACTGAAAAGGAACTTCTTGCCGTGATCTTTGTTCTAGATAAGTTTCGTTCTTACTTACTTCAATCCAAAGTTATTGTTTACACTGACCATGCAGCTTTGAAGTATTTAATGACGAAGAAGGATGCCAAACCAAGATTGATTCGATGGATTCTTCTACTCCAAGAGTTCGATCTCGAGATCAAGGATAAGAAGGGCAGTGACAATGTTGTGGCAGATCACTTGAGTCGTTTGGTGAGAGATGCCGAGCCCTTGGCTATCCAAGAGAGTTTTCCGGACGAGCAACTCTTTCGAGTTGAGGTAAGTGAGCCATGGTATGCAGATATTGTGAATTATCTTGTTTCTAAGCAATTTCCGGATACTTTAGCTAAGTATTATGTTTGGGATGAACCATACTTGTGGAAACATTGTGTTGATCAAATCATTAGGAGGTGTGTCCCTGAATCTGAACATCATTCTATACTTACTTTTTGCCATTCTGAATCTTGTGGAGGACATTTTGGTTCACGTAGGACCGATCTTAAGGTGTTAGAATGTGGTTTCTTTTGGCCTACGATTTTTAAAGATGCATATCATTTTTGCATGACTTGTGATAGATGCCAACGCATGGGGAACTTAGGATCTAGGGATCAAATGCCTATGACACCGATTATATATGTTGAAGTATTTAATTGTTGGGGTATTGATTTCATGGGACCTCTTCCTAGCTCAAATGGTTTCTTGTACATACTCGTTTGTGTAGACTATGTTTCGAAATGGGTGGGAGCAAAGGCCACCCGGACTAATGATTCTCGAGTTGTTACAGATTTCCTTCGCTCTAACATTTTCTCTAGGTTTGGTATGCCGAGAGTTATCATTAGTGATGGAGAATCTCACTTTTGCAACCAGACCATTGAGGCATTGTTGAAGAAGTATGGAATCAAGCATAAGATTGCTACGCCTTATTACCCCCAAACAAGTGGACAAGTGGAGCTATCTAATCGTGAGATCAAGAGAATTTTGGAGAAGTCTGTTGGACCATCACGCAAAGATTGGTCTCAACGATTGGATTATGCTCTTTGGGCCTATAGGACGGCATACAAGACTCCTCTTGGCATGTCACCATTTCGATTAGTCTATGGCAAGGTGTGCCATCTTCCTGTGGAGCTTGAACATCGTGCATCGTGGGCTGTGAAGAATTTTAACATGGACATTGATGCGGCCGGATTGCATAGGAAGTTGCAATTGCATGAGCTTGAAGAGATTAGAAATGAGGCCTATGATTCGGTAATGGTTTACAAGGAGAAGACTAAGACATTCCATGACCGCATGATTAGGAAGAAACACTTTGTTGTTGGGCAGAAAATTCTTTTGTTTAATTCTCGACTTAAATTGTTTCCTTGTAAATTACGTTCTAAGTGGATATGTCCTTTCATTATTACTAACGTTTTTCCTTCTGGTGCTATCATGATCAATAGTATGGTGAAAGGCACCGAATTTCAGGTCAATGGACATCGCCTGAAGCCTTATTTGGAGAATATGGAGAATCATGTAATTGAGGAGACGTCTCTCCTTGATCCTACGGCCAGCAAGTGATGCTTTGGAGATAGTTTAGGCTATAGACTCTAAACTTAAGCCAATGAATGAGCCATCAACGAGTGTTTGCATTTTCTTATCCCTTATCTCTTTTTAATTTTCGTTGCTTATCATATTGTACATTGAGGGCAATGTAAGTTTTAAGTGTGGGGTGGGGTATACATCATTCGTTGTATTCTATTGTTTGATGCTTATGTGTTTCAATTTTGTTGTGTTGATTTTCGAATTTTAGTGTAATTTTTTATTATGTTTTTCGATTTTTAAGTGTTTTGTTAAGTTGTTTTTTTTAGTCCTACGTATGCCTTTAACTGTCTAGGATGAGTTGATCTTTGAATTTGTGGCTGATAGATGATCATGATATTGAAATGAACTTCATTGTATTTGATGGTTAATCGATGTGTAGATTTTGTACGAACATGTAGTAGATGAGAATTTTGAAACTTAGGTACAGAATGAGCATGTTCCTTACTTGTTTTGATTCATGTAACCTATGTGAGATTCGAGCCATACACTTGTGCCTTTCTTTGAAGAGTTTATTCTATCATTTCTTGGCTTTATAACCTCATTATATTTATTTTGATCAATTCATATGCCATAAAATTGCAATGAACTAGAGAATGTTAGAACTTACTTTGTGAAACTTTCGAAACTTTATATCATAATATACTCTGATTTTGAAAAGGATTATTGGATCTTTTTAGGATTTCCACCACTTAAGCCAAAATGCCGTATTCCCTATTTGAGCCCTGCTTAGGACACCTTAGTGTTAACCCCTTTGAGCCTACGTTAAGCCTTTTCTTTCATTACCAACATGTTATATCCCTACTTAGTATAGTTATATCTCTACCTTGTCTTTGAGGCTTGGCAGAGCCAATTTTGGATGTTAATATGGAGTCATGATTTGATTCAAGTGTGGGGTTATGCTATTGTATGTATGTATGCCATGAAAAGAGTATGAAAAGAAAGAAAAATATATTGATGCCGTGAGAAGAAGAAGAAGAAAAAGATATGTACACGGTTTTGAAAAAAATGGAAAGAATGATGAAAAGATCTCGGCATACATGTTGTTTATGTGAATTTGGAGTTGTGATGTATTTGTTGAAGGATCAAAAATGTTATACTTTAGCCTTTGTTCGTTTTCACAATGTTTAAAGTGAAGAATGAGAACAACATGATGATATTTGGCCCTTGTTTTATGGAGTATGGCGACATAAGGTGGATGTTTTGCTCTGCTAATTCTTGAGGATGACCTTTGTGATTCCTTTACCTTGAAAAATATAACCATGCTGAGCCTAAGCCTACCCTTTTTCTAAAGATCCGCATGATTCTTAAAATGAGTAGTCTTGATCTGTGGAGTTTTTTTCACGAGTAAGCATATGGCATTTGTGCATATGATTGGTATCTTTCATGAGGTTTTCGATTTCACTATATGTTTATAACTTTTGTGTGTGAAAAGCTTTTAAGCATATGCCATGTTCTTGAGAGAAACGATTTGGAGTGCATATCCGTTGTGAGTTGAATTTGAACTTGTTTTGAACATGTTGAGCTTAATTTCACCTTTGTTTCTGCCATGTCTTACTTGTTAAACGAAATCTCATGTTTATTAACCATTGAATTCATCTTATCTATTTCGATTGAGTGCTATTATTGATGCTCACTTACCTCAACTCGAAAGAGTTGCTCATCCGGAAAGCTTTCTTGGATAGCCAAGGGCTCGGCATCTCTCACTAAACGACTCAAATGATCCGCCACAACATTTTCACTTCCCTTCTTGTCCTTGATCTCAAGATCGAACTCTTGAAGTAGAAGAATCCATCGAATCAATCTTGGTTTGGCATCCTTCTTCGTCATTAAGTACTTCAAAGCTGCATGGTCAGTGTAAACAATAACTTTAGATTGAAGTAAGTAAGAACGAAACTTATCTAGAGCAAAAATCACGGCAAGAAGTTCTTTTTCAGTTGTGGTGTAGTTCTGTTGAGCATCATTGAGCGTTCGTGAGGCATAATAGATGGCGTAGGGCTGCTTTTCCTTCCTCTGCCCTAGCACGGCTCCCACTGCATAGTCGGAGGCATCACACATCAACTCAAATGGCAGGGACCAATCCGGTGGTGCCATGATAGGTGCCGAAGTTAAGAGCTTCTTCAAAGTCTCGAATGCAAGTTTGCAATCATCATCAAAATGAAAGGGAACGTCCTTTTGAAGCAATGAACTCATTGGTCTCGCAATCTTGGAAAAGTCCTTGATAAACCTACGATAGAACCCTGCATGTCCAAGAAACGATCGAACATCCCTCACATTTGTGGGGAGGGGTATGTGACGCACAAGATCTATTTTAGACTTATCAACCTCAATTCCTCTAGATGAAACAGCCTTGCGTGACCATGAAATGACATTTTTTCCAATTCAACACCACGTTAGTTTCTTTACAACGTTTAAGCACAAGTTCAACATCTCTAGGCAAGTTTCGAAATTTTCACCATAGACAGAAAAATCATCCATGAAAACTTCAATTTTAGAACCAATATACTCAGAGAAAATGTGATACATGCAACGTTGAAAGGCATGCGACGATAAGCAAACGTACCAAAAGGGCATGTGAACGTAGTCTTCTCTTGATCTTCCTCTGCAACACTAATTTGATTGTATCCACTATATCCATCAAGGAAACAATAGAAAGAATGACCAGCTAACCTCTCAAGCATTTGATCTATGAATGGAAGCGGCATATGGTCCTTCCTTGTTGTAGCATTGAGCTTCCTATAGTCGATACACACTCGATGACCGGTCACTGTCCTTTGAGGCACCAACTCGTTATGTTTGTTCTTCACCACCGTGATTCCTGACTTCTTTGGCACAACTTGAATGGGAGAGATCCACCTACTATCCGAGATGGGTTAGATCACGCCACAATCGTGAAACTTAGTGATTTCATCCTTTACAACTTGCATCATTGGTGGGTGAATGCGTCTCTGACCTTCCTTGGTTGGTTTGGCACCATCTTCAAGCAAAATTCGGTGCACACACATGGTAGGGCTGATTCCTTTGATGTCGGCTAGGGTCCATCCTATTGTCGTCTTATGTTTCTTAAGTACTTCAATCAATCTCTCCTCTTGTTCCTCGTTGAGTGCAAATGAAATGATCACTGGCAATGTATCCTCATCTCCTAAAAACGCATACTTCAAGTGGTCAGGAAGAACCTTAAGATCAAGCTTTGGAGCTTGCACCACAGAAGGAAGATTCTTGTTAGTAGTTAAAAGAATTGGACTAGGAGAGACATAGCTTACCTCACGTGCAACCTCAAGAGAGGTCACGTTCTCAAGAATGAAGGATGGCACGGCATTGTTAGCTTTCTTACTCCGAAATGTTAGAACCATCACTTGTAGATCCGGCCCCTTGGGCAATGGTTAGTGCCAACTCGTGATGTGCCAAGATATCTAGATAGTTATCTGCAAGGGAATCAAGAATGTCAACTGAAAAATAATCACTTAACTCCGAAAGAGGATACCTCATAGCTTCAAAGATGTTGAAGCTAATCACTTCACCATCGAACTCAAAGGTAAGTGATCCACTAAACACATCAATTTTTGTTCTGATAGGAGCACAAAGTGTGACGTTCTTAATGTATATATGCCATATTCTTATGCTTTGTTACTTCTTATTTAGTTTTTTTAGGTTCATATGTGTCATTTCTATGTTCTAAGGAGAGCTATTTCGAATTTAGATGAATTGATGATGAAATTGTGCTAAGTGTTAGAACTCCTTATTGAGTGATAGGAGCACTTTGTGCTACGTTCTTAATATGTTTTTACCTCTATTTGTACTTTGCTTAACCCTTATTGTTGTAATATCGAGTCATTGAGTCACAATAGGAGTCTTGGATGGTTATGGATGTGTTTTTGTGCTTAAACGAGTTTAAACGAAGAATTGGTCTAGAGTCCTAGTTTGAGTAGGAATCCTTATAGGACTAGGAAACCTAGTTGAATTAGGAGTCTTCATCTTTCTACGTTTTGGTCGCATTGGCGATATCTTGAGAGTCATGTTTGCACTAGGAATCCTTGTTAGACTAGGAAACGTACCATTTTGGAAAGTCCTACTTGAACTCAAACTCTCATTACGAAACTTTCCTAAATGAACTTCCTTGTTCTAGTAACTTCCTTATTCTAGTAAGTTTCCTTTTTGCAAATTAGAAACTTTCCTAATCTAGTTGAGCTCATCTATTACATGTGTCTTTTTAAGACAACAATTGTCTAGATTAAGACATGAAATTCGAATGAATTATCTTTTACTCATGTTTTTCTTTTCTTATTTTCAGATTTGAAGAAATAATTCAAGGAGGGAATTAAGGAGGCCGTGTACTACATAGAGAAGGAGTCATATGCCGAGCTACCATTCAGGTTTTTAAGGGAGATTAATTTCAGAATTTTGGAGATAATATCTAGAGAAAAAGAAGGAGTTTCAGCCGTGCTATCCTTCTATTCAATCAAAGACAGCCGTGCCTTCCATTCAGCTAGGGTTGAGAGCCCATGCCGTGCAGCCCATGAGAGAATCAAGGAGATAAGAGCTTGTTCTACAAGGAAAAGAAGGGCAGCCATTCGATCCAAAAGAAGAGAAAAGATCCTAGCCGTGCATACATGGATCAGCCCATCCTAAACCCTAGCAGCCTCCTCCCTTGGTTCCTCTATATATAGCTCGGCCTCCCTTCATATTTTGGATCTCCATTCTCTCACAAAGCTAGCCGAATTGCTGCCCAAACACAACCAGAAAATTCAAGCCACAAAACTTTCATCCATCATCACCAAACCGTGCTCATCTTCCTCCTCTCCCAAATCGAATCCATTCTTGCCGAATCCTAGAAGGTTTCTAAAGTGTGATTCATCCATGGCTTGTAATTTTTCTTTTGGTTTTCTGCAATTTTCGATTTCATTGTATGAATTCTTGGATGTGATTTTCGGTTTTATATATGAAGAACATAAATTCAGACTTCTTTGGTTTTATGTTTTGATTGTATGAATTCATGAGATTTGTATGTTTGCTGTGTATAATGACATAGGGGCAGTAGGTTTCGAAATAATTTTAGGTTTTATTTCAATTAGTTCCTTGAACTTGTACATCTAAATCAATGCTTGAGGAAGCCAAGGCCATGGTTCTCCTAGGGTTGCGATTTAATTCACCAAAGTGTTCTTCGATTGAATATGCGCTTCGTGTTTCAATTATGGATACTTATATAGGGCTGTGATAGTTCTAGGAATTTGCATGTTTAATCAAGATGAGTGACGCCATGCTTGTGTAACATGTCTCCAATTCGACTTAACGTGCTTATGTGCTACTTTGTTGTTTAACTAGACGCTTCGTTATGTTGAACTCTCTTTAGCATATGTTTAGGATTGAACGCTTCGTTGATTCTAGATAAATAAGAAGTCTTAACGATTAGATGAACCGCTTCGGACTCTAATTAGAATTGGAATTGAAATGGACTTAAGAAGAATCGAAATAATTTGCTGCCTATATGTTATTCTATGCATGTCATACATGTTTCTTGAGTAGAATTCGTGTTTTGGTTATGTGATGAGTGGTTGATCAATTGTATATAAGTAATTTAGGATTTATTTTACGTTGTAGTTTTAGAATCCAAATCAAATCCCCCAATAACATGATAAGTGTTGAGGCCCTTTTGATTCCCCGGACTGAACGATCCCTGCTTATTCTATACTAACGATGATGTTTTTCAGGGTATTTTATAGACGTTCTAACAAAACGCTCTATCATTTTGGCGCCGTTGCCGGGGAATTGATTAATTCTCAATGCTTTGAAGTGTTAATCTTATGTTATATTGTGAATTGTATAAGTGTATATTGGTTTATATGTTTCTGTGAATAGTGATCGGAAATTTGGTTCCTGTGAATAGTAATTCGAAGGATTCGAAAAAAAAAAAAAAAAAAAAAAATTTGTGTGTGTGGAAAGTTGTTTTTTGTTATATTGTTGTAGTAGTATGCCTATAGGAAACTTGTTACACATAGTGAAATTTTTTTTTAGGGAAGCTAAATGTTTATTTATGCGAGGTTTATTGTAAGTTATAAGGTGAACGGAATAGGTAAAGTCCATTTTGTTAATACTAGCCTTAACCCTCCATTTGTACCTTGCAAAGGTCACTTGGGGTTGAGGGCGGCTTTTATTAACACTTTGGGGCCAGTCTAACACACAGTTATTCCGAGCTGAGTAAGGGGCTATGCTATTTTCATTACCCTGGTTCAAGGTTTACAAAATTGGATCTCAGAGGCCCATAGACTGACATACATCTCGGTGATGGAGTCGATTGGGAAAGCATCCTTTCGAGGTTGTGGCCCCCGTGGTGTCCAACAAATGAGTCTTGCCTTGTGACTATCTCTGATTCTAGCTATCAAGCCTTCTGAAACAAAGGAATGAGTTTGTGTCTAGACGACGTACTTAGGCCGCACGTCCACCTCACTTTATAACTTAGAAGATAACTTTGTATAAATAGATGTATATAGTTTCAAAAGAAAATGATGTTCTAATTTTTAAGGTATATCGGATAAAGCAAGACTCTTACCTTGGGCTGTTTCAGTCCATTGCACAGTTAGCTCCTCTGCTCCACGTACCTTAAAAGTTAGGATTGTGTGTGAATAAAATCAATTAGACTTAGTTATACTCCTACACTTGTAATTTTCGAAATATAGAAGAAAAGAAACAAAGAAAACGAAATTGAACAAAGATAGAAAGAGAGTGACGTTTTTTGTAAAGGAAGAGAACGAAAATTTGTAATTGAAAGGAAGAAGAAGTTTATATTTACTTATACTTGTATTTCATATGTTGTAGAGATACTAATATATATGTGTTCTTTTCAGGCTAATGAATGTCCAAGATTACTGGTTGGTCCGAAGAGATTAGTGCTCGCCTGAAAAGAATTCAGCCTCCATCTCAGTTCGATAACGTATCCATTGAATCAGATTCATTTCACGAAGAGAAAGAGTTTGGGTCCATTTCGCCATTTCCAAGTGCAACAAGTTGTAGTGGGCTCAATCCTTTGTTCTTTGAGGATCCGGAGTTAGAATTGTTGACAAGCCCATTTCCATTAGCCCAGTTGAATTTCGATCTACCCGATCCAAAACTTGAAAATCAAGAAGAAGTAATGGCATCAATTAGAGAACAAAATGGTCAAGTTGAAGGAGCAGTTGGTGGGACAGCGCCCTCTAACATTGCATATCCTGTTCCACAGGAGGGCAAGACTAGTGATTTCGTTTTGAAGAGTGGGTTTCTACATCATTTACCCAAGTTTCATGGTCTTTCTGGTGAGGATCCTAATCAACATCTCACCTTGTTCCAATTCAACTGTGAGACTATGTGCCCAAGAGGAGCAGACATTCAGATTGTGAAGATGCGAGCATTTCCTTACTCATTGGAGGACCGTGCTCAGAAATGGTTATTTGAGGTGCCAGCTGGTAGGATCACTTCTTGGACTACCATGGTGAACGAATTTCTATCCAAATACTTCCCATCTTCAAGAGTCACTCACATAAGGAAGCAGATCACTGGTATCAAGCAAGGCCCAGATGAGTCGTTTTACAACTACTATGAGAGATTCAGGTCTCTTATAGCATCATGTCCAGCTCATGGCATTAGGGAAGGTCTACTCCTTCAATACTTTTATGAAGGCCTTCTACAAATGGAAAGGGAGTTCCTTGATTCAGCTGCTGGTGGTTCGTTCTTGGACAAGAGCAATGTCATGGCAAAAGATCTTTTGGAGAAGAGAGCAATGAACAACCAACAGTTTGGGACATCTGCAAGTGCTACAAGGCAGGTGCATGAGACTCACTCCAGTTCAAACTCTGCTCTAGAGGACAAGGTAGACAAGTTGTCCAAGATGATGAGCCATTTCATGAAGTCTAGTGGAGCTCAAGTCTGTGGGATATGTACGGAGGGGCACCCTACTGATCAGTGTCCTCAAGTTGCATCTAATGGAGGGTATGAAGAAGTCAATGCCCTTGGTTATCAAGGAGGTCAGAGGTACAACCCATATTCAAATACCTACAATCCTGGCCTACGTGATCATCCTAACTTTCGATGGTCCAACAATGAAAATGTACTAAGGCCACATCAGAATCAAATGCAATTTGGGCCTCGTCCGGGTGGTTTGTTTAGACCACAAGCTCCACTACTCAATGTACCACCTCCAAATGTGGCTGCTACTCCGAATTATGATGAGTTGTTGAAATCCTTAGCTGCTGGGCAAAGTCAGTTGAACACCGTTACTCAAACTTTGGTGGTGGGTCAACAAGCAAATAGCAAGGACATTGCGGAGCTGAAAACGCATATGGGCCAAGTAGTGGACTTCATGGGCCGATTTTCTGAGCAAGGGAAGCTGCCTAGTGGTGTCATACCCAACCCAAGAAATGAGCAAGCCCAAGCTATCATAACAAGGAGTGGGCTTGAGCTAAAGGAGAGCCGAAATGTTGCAAAGAAGGCCCATACGGCCCATGAGCATGAAAGTGACGAAATTCCTATGATGATGGACTTGGAGAAGGATCCAGCTACCTCCAAGAAGGAGATGGTGCCGCCCCATGATGCACCCAAAGGTACAATTCCTAACTCAAGTGATTTAGTTAAGACTAATCCTGTTTCGTGTGTACCTTTCCCTTCTAGGTTTGCAAAGAGCAAGAAGGATAAATCAGATGAGGAGGTATTGGAAGTCTTTAGGAAGGTGGAAGTTAACCTTCCTTTGTTGGAGTGCATCAAGCAAATTCCCAAGTATGCGAAATTTCTTAAGGAGCTTTGCACTTCAAGAAGGAAGAGTAGGGAGGAGAAGGTAGTGAAGATGAATGAGACAGTTTCAGCTGTCATCCAAAGGAAGCTACCCCCTAAGATGAAGGACCCCGGAAGTTTCTCTGTCCCATGCAAAATTGGTAACACGTTATTTGAAAATGTTATGCTTGATCTAGGTGCCTCAATAAATGTTATGCCATATAATGTTTATCAATCACTAGGATTAGGACCTTTAAAGAATGATAACGTGATTATTCAATTAGCTGATCGATCTAACAAGTACCCTAAGGGGTATGTTGAGGATGTCCTTGTGCAGGTCAGTCACCTTATTTTCCCTGCAGATTTTTATGTGCTAGACATGGAGGTATCACCCTTGGAGACAACTTCACTGCTTTTGGGGAGACCGTTCAAGAGAACTGCTAGGACATGCATCGATGTGGCCAATGGGAGTTTATCAATGGAATTTGATGGAGATGTTATCAGTTTCAATGTTTTTGAGGCTATGAAATACCCAGTTTCTGACCTTAACTCGTGCTTTGCTATTGATGTTGTTGAATCTATTGCACAGGTTATGTCAGAAACGTTGGAAGCATAGCAATTAGCTATGGAGCAAGGGGCCGGATTTGACAAGCATGGGGACCGTGTCCCAAGAGAGGAGTGGGCTGATCTTGAGCCCAAGATTTTCGAAATTCTTTGTGAGCTTGAAGCTCAACCGTTCAAAAGGTATCCCTCTTTCTTGTCAATTCCCATTTCCACTAACAAATTGTTACCATCTGTGGTTCAGGCCCCAAAGTTAGATTTGAAGCAGCTTCCAGATCATTTGAAGTATGTGTACCTTGGAAAGGATGATACTCTACCAGTTATTGTGTCATCAACGCTGAGTGAGCAGCCGGAAGCTAGATTGATTGATGTGCTTAAGAGAAACAAGACCGCTATTGGATGGACTTTGGCGGATATCAAGGGAATCAGCCCTACAACTTGTGTTCATAGGATCTTATTAGAGGATGGCGCCAAGCCTACACGTGATGCTCAAAGGAGATTGCACCCACCAATGATGAAAATTGTGAAAGATGAGGTGATCAAGCTGCTTGATTGTGGAGTGATCTATCCCATCTCGGACAGTCGGTGGATTTCGCCAGTGCAAGTTGTGCCTAAGAAGAGTGGGGTGACTGTTGTGAAAAATGAGGCGAATGAGTTAGTACCCCAGAGATTGGTGACCGGTCATAGGATGTGCATTGATTATAGGAAGCTGAATGCTACAACACGCAAGGATCACATGCCTTTGCCGTTCATGGACCAGATGTTGGAAAGATTAGCCGGGCACGAGTTCTTTTGTTTCTAGATGGGTATAGTGGCTACAACCAGATATGCATTCATCCGGAAGATCAAGAGAAAACGACATTTACATGTCCATTTGGCACTTTTGCATATCGACGCATGCCCTTTGGGTTGTGCAACGCACCAGGTACGTTTCAGCGATGTATGCTTGCTATTTTCTCTGATTTTATCGAAAATATCATTGAAGTTTTTATGGATGACTTTAGTGTTTATGGTAAAAACTTTGATGCATGTTTAGAGAATTTAGAGTTAATATTGAAAAGGTGTGTAGAAACTAACCTTGTGCTTAATTGGGAAAAATGCCACTTCATGGTTAATCAAGGGATAGTTTTGGGACATATTGTATCTGCTAAGGGTATTCAGGTAGACAAGGCTAAGGTTGCTATTGTGCATCACTTACCCTCTCCCACAACTGTGAGAGAGGTTCGTTCTTTCCTTGGTCATGCAGGATTTTATAGGAGATTCATCAAGGATTTTTCCATGGTGGCGAGACCTATGTGTACCCTATTGCAGAAGGATATGCCGTTCATATGGGATGATGCATGTGAAAAAGCGTTTGTGAAGTTGAAGGAGTTGTTGACTAGTGCACCCATCATTTGTCCTCCGGATTGGAACCTGCCCTTTGAGTTGATGTGTGATGCTTCGGATTATGCAGTTGGGGCGGTGTTGGGCCAAAGAAGAGAAAAGAAGTCCGTAGTGATCTACTATGCGTCTAGGACTCTTAATGAGGCCCAGATGAATTATTCGACTACGGAAAAAGAACTTTTGGCTGTAATATTTGCTTTAGACAAATTTCGATCATATCTTTTGCATTCTAAAGTTGTTGTGTATTCTGACCATGCAGCGTTAAGGTATTTGATGACAAAGAAGGATGCTAAGCCCAGATTGATCCGATGGATTCTATTGATTCAAGAGTTTGACCTTGAGATTCGAGACAAGAAGGGAAGTGAGAATGTGGTGGCTGATCATTTGAGTAGGATCGTGCGAGATGAGGAAAGAGAGCCACTACGTGAGACTTTCCCAGATGAGCAACTCTTTGGGATAGAGGTAAGTGTGTCTTGGTATGCCGATATTGTCAACTATTTAGTTACTAAGGACTTTCCTAGTACACTTTCGCATGCTAATAAGGCTAAATTAAAGAAAATGGCTAGATACTATATTTGGGATGAACCATATTTATGGAAACAATGTAGTGATCAAGTCATTAGGAGATGTGTCCCAGAGAATGAGCATAGGTCGATTCTTAACTTCTGTCATAGTGAGGCATGTGGAGGTCATTTTGGGCCTCGTAGAACAGCTTTAAAGGTGTTGGAATGTGGTTTCTATTGGCCTTCTATTTTCAAGGATGCATATTTGTTTTGTGTTTCTTGTGATAGGTGTCAACGGACTGGTAATATTGGTAAGAGAGATCAAATGCCCTTATCCCCCATTATAATTGTCGAAATTTTTGATGTGTGGGGCATTGATTTCATGGGTCCATTTCCTTCATCTAGAGGTTTCTTGTACATCTTGTTAGCTGTTGATTATGTGTCGAAGTGGGTGGAAGCAAAGGCCACCCGAACTAATGATTCGAAAGTGGTTGCAGGTTTCTTGAGAACTAACATATTCTGCAGGTTTGGAGTACCAAGAGTTTTGATAAGTGATGGAGGTTCTCATTTCTGCAACCGGACTATTGAGGCATTGCTTAAGAAGTATGGAGTAACCCACAAGGTTTCGACACCATATCATCCTCAAACAAGTGGCATGGCAGAAGTGTCCAACAGAGAGATCAAGGGAATTCTGGAGAAAACTGTAGGTCCAACAAGGAAGGATTGGAGTGATCGATTAGATGATGCATTATGGGCCTACAGGACTGCGTACAAGACGCCTATTGGGATGTCACCATTCAGATTGGTGTATGGGAAGGCATGTCACCTTCCAGTGGAGTTAGAGCACAGAGCATGGTGGGCGGTGAAGACATTCAACATGGACAAGGATGCAGCTGGTCTTCATAGGAAATTGCAGCTCAATGAGCTTGAGGAGATACGAAATGACGCCTATGATGCTGCATGGATTTACAAGGAGAAAACGAGAGCTTATCATGACAAGATGATTCGTGGGAAAGAGTTTGTAGTTGGTCAAAAAGTTCTTTTATTCCATTCTAGACTTAAACTTTTTCCTGGAAAATTACGTTCTCGTTGGGTTGGTCCATTTGTTGTTACTAATGTGTTTGCTCATGGTGCTATTGAAATTAAGAGTGATAAAACAGGTCAGACGTTCAAGGTGAATGGGCATCGACTTAAGCCCTACTATGAACCTTTTGAGGAGCACACGTATGAGGAGACGAGTGTGAGAGATGCGCCAAAAGATGTATGAGCATGAGAGAGTCTAGGCTGAGAGACTTTAAAACTCAAGCGCTGCATGGGAGGCAACCCATTTCAACCGTACCTGTGGAGGAGTCGTCTACGGGAGTTTGCATTTTCTTATCCCTTCACTCTTATGGTTGAATTGTATATGTATTGATGTGTTATCTTAGTCTATACTTATGAATTACATTCTGATTATTGAGCTTACATTGAGGACAATGTAATTTTCTAAGTGTGGGGTAGGGTTGCATGATCATTGTTTGCTGATTTTTGCTTTGTTTTCATGTTAAAAAACGAAAAAAGAAAGAAAAAATTCGAAAAAATGTTAGAAAATTCGAAAAAAAATGTGTTGTTTTGAGTCTTAGGATGCCCCTAAAGTCTAGGATGATTATGTCTCTAAATGCATAGATGATGGTTTTGCATTTCATAAGAATTGAATTGTAAGTTTCATTGATAATGTGGATTTGGTATGAACATGTGAGATTTTGATTGAATGTAATATGACATACATGTTTGGTTAGTTTAAGTCCATAACAACCTATGAGTTTTTGAGCCTATATATGCTTTCTTCTTGAGTGATAATATGAACTTTCGTGGTTGTTTTGTGAACCTCATTATTCTTTGCATATTCAATGACTATGTGCCATAGCTTTTAATGGACTCTAGAATTTACTAGAACTCATCTTTTGTGATTGTTGAAACTTTTAAGTCATAAAATGCTCTGATTTTGAAAGGGATTTATGGATCATTTCTAGGATTACCACCACTTTAGCCAAACAGCCATGTATCCCTATATGTGCCCTGTTTGGGACCCCTTAGTTGAACCCCAATTGAGCCTACATTGAGCCTTTTCTTCATCACCTATGTTATCTCCATGCTTAGTATAGTTATCTCTACCTTGTCCTATAGACTTGGCAGAACTATTTTTGAGATGATGTTGTGATGATGCATGAAATAAGTGTGGGGTGGAAGACATGAGAAAAGAAAATATGAACAAGCTTTTAAGCAAATGCCGAAAAAAAGAAAAGAAAAAAATGATGATGAATGAAAAAATGATGAGATCGGCAATACATGAAAAGGAAAGAAAAGATGTTGTCTTCCATTTGTGATTTGGAGTTGAGTTGAATTGAAGGTCTAAAAATGTTTATTTGACCTTTGTCCATGTTCACTTTGTGGTTAAAATGATGTTTGGGCCCAACTTGTTATATTTGGCCCTTGATGGTGTGTGGTGTTATAAGGATGATGTTTACTCTGCTAAGTCTATAGGATTACCTTTGTAATTCCTTGATATTCCATGCCTTTAGCTAAGCCTAACCATTCACCCTTATCAAATGATCCTAATGATTCTTAAAATGAGCAAATCTTGGTTTGTGGAGACGATCACAAGAGTTGAGCATATGGTTTTGGTCCATTTGTGCACTTAGTTGTTAAATGAGGTTTTCCTTTTGTTATTCACAAAGTGCTTTCATTTAATGAAATATGCAAGTTATTTGATGCTTTATTATCCTTTCTCTTGCATATGCTTGTGTGTGAATCATAACCATGAATCTGAGTGAAAAGAAGAGAGTATGCCTTGTGAGGAGGATTGGATTGACTAAACATGTTATGTGCCTATTGTCTCATTTCTTACTTATTCATACTATGAAACATGTTTATGAAACTTGGAATTTATGTGCTTACATTCAAATGCTTAAACTTGAAAGCTATGTGTTTTGAGATTCTGAGACAATCATTTAGGGGCAATAGTGTTTTGTGTTGTTTTGTTTTGTTTTGCTAAGGGACTAGCAAAAGCCAAGTGTGGGGTAGTGATAGGAGCACTTTGTGCTACGTTCTTAATATGTTTTTACCTCTATTTGTACTTTGCTTAACCCTTATTGTTGTAATATCGAGTCATTGAGTCACAATAGGAGTCTTGGATGGTTATGGATGTGTTTTTGTGCTTAAACGAGTTTAAAACGAAGAATTGGTCTAGAGTCCTAGTTTGAGTAGGAATCCTTATAGGACTAGGAAACCTAGTTGAATTAGGAGTCTTCATCTTTCTACGTTTTGGTCGCATTGGCGATATCTTGAGAGTCATGTTTGCACTAGGAATCCTTGTTAGACTAGGAAACGTACCATTTTGGAAAGTCCTACTTGAACTCAAACTCTCATTACGAAACTTTCCTAAATGAACTTCCTTGTTCTAGTAACTTCCTTATTCTAGTAAGTTTCCTTTTTGCAAATTAGAAACTTTCCTAATCTAGTTGAGCTCATCTATTACATGTGTCTTTTTAAGACAACAATTGTCTAGATTAAGACATGAAATTCGAATGAATTATCTTTTACTCATGTTTTTCTTTTCTTATTTTCAGATTTGAAGAGATAATTCAAGGAGGGAATTAAGGAGGCCGTGTACTACATAGAGAAGGAGTCATATGCCGAGCTACCATTCAGGTTTTTAAGGGAGATTAATTTCAGAATTTTGAAGATAATATCTAGAGAAAAAGAAGGAGTTTCAGCCGTGCTATCCTTCTATTCAATCAAAGACAGCCGTGCCTTCCATTCAGCTAGGGTTGAGAGCCCATGCCGTGCAGCCCATGAGAGAATCAAGGAGATAAGAGCTTGTTCTACAAGGAAAAGAAGGGCAGCCATTCGATCCAAAAGAAGAGAAAAGATCCTAGCCGTGCATACATGGATCAGCCCATCCTAAACCCTAGCAGCATCCTCCCTTGGTTCCTCTATATATAGCTCGGCCTCCCTTCATATTTTGGATCTCCATTCTCTCACAAAGCTAGCCGAATTGCTGCCCAAACACAACCAGAAAATTCAAGCCACAAAACTTTCATCCATCATCACCAAACCGTGCTCATCTTCCTCCTCTCCCAAATCGAATCCATTCTTGCCGAATCCTAGAAGGTTTCTAAAGTGTGATTCATCCATGGCTTGTAATTTTTCTTTTGGTTTTCTGCAATTTTCGATTTCATTGTATGAATTCTTGGATGTGATTTTCGGTTTTATATATGAAGAACATAAATTCAGACTTCTTTGGTTTTATGTTTTGATTGTATGAATTCATGAGATTTGTATGTTTGCTGTGTATAATGACATAGGGGCAGTAGGTTTCGAAATAATTTTAGGTTTTATTTCAATTAGTTCCTTGAACTTGTACATCTAAATCAATGCTTGAGGAAGCCAAGGCCATGGTTCTCCTAGGGTTGCGATTTAATTCACCAAAGTGTTCTTCGATTGAATATGCGCTTCGTGTTTCAATTATGGATACTTATATAGGGCTGTGATAGTTCTAGGAATTTGCATGTTTAATCAAGATGAGTGACGCCATGCTTGTGTAACATGTCTCCAATTCGACTTAACGTGCTTATGTGCTACTTTGTTGTTTAACTAGACGCTTCGTTATGTTGAACTCTCTTTAGCATATGTTTAGGATTGAACGCTTCGTTGATTCTAGATAAATAAGAAGTCTTAACGATTAGATGAACCGCTTCGGACTCTAATTAGAATTGGAATTGAAATGGACTTAAGAAGAATCGAAATAATTTGCTGCCTATATGTTATTCTATGCATGTCATACATGTTTCTTGAGTAGAATTCGTGTTTTGGTTATGTGATGAGTGGTTGATCAATTGTATATAAGTAATTTAGGATTTATTTTACGTTGTAGTTTTAGAATCCAAATCAAATCCCCCAATAACATGATAAGTGTTGAGGCCCTTTTGATTCCCCGGACTGAACGATCCCTGCTTATTCTATACTAACGATGATGTTTTTCAGGGTATTTTATAGACGTTCTAACGAACGCTCTATCATTGAGCTAGGATTCCTTACTCGACTATGACTCTACTTTCCTATTTTTATTCTTTCCTATTCCTTAATCGACGATTTCTTTTCAGGAAAGACAAATCATATTTGGAAAGGAAGAAGAGATGTCGAGATGCATTCCTAGTGAGACAAGGAAATCATGTTCGAGTTGAAGAAGGAGAAGAGGAGGCCGGCCTAGCTACCCCTAGTTGGACCAAGAATGATGCCGTGCAGCCCTTATGTGGTCTCCCTATTGGACTTGGTTTCCTACATCAAGTTGGATATGGAGTACATGAATCAAAATCCATAACAAAGAGGATTTCAGCTTCCCAATTGGTTTCTATCTCCTAAATAGGACGGCAAGAGGCTTCAATAAACTCCTATATATAGAGGCTCGGCCTCCCCATATATTCATCATCAACCTTGCACACAAGCACAAGCCATAGCTCTGCCGAAACACTCTTCCATCCTCCAAGAAATCCTAAAACTGAAATTCATCCTTTTCCACCCTTTGGATTCGAAGCAAGTAGCCTAGGATCTGCGTTTGCTTGGAATAAACCCCGTAGGATTATTTCAAAGTGTAACTCTATGATCTTCATGTTTTATTTCGGTTTTATGTTTTCTTGTTCTTGGATGATTTCTTTTTTTGTTTTGTTAAAGGTTAATTCAATCTTGTCTATGAGATAGTTGTGGCTTTCGAATTGTGTATGAATCAAAGATTTCGATTTCTTTTCAATGATTTCTGTTTTGATGCCGTGAGTTATTGTTTTATGTTCTTGATCAAATTTCAATGTGTTCTTATATTGCATGTGTGATTAAGACAAGTAGTTGATGTTGCATATGTTAATCATTCAAAGTTAGTAACGATTATGACACAAGTAGTGGAGTAATTGTTCTTTGGGTTTTCCACCGATTTTTGACTCTAAGTCCGACATTGGATATGTGCTTAAAACATGTTGATTTCTCTATGTGATATGTAATTGCATGATGAATTAGTATGTTAGATTTCGTAGCAAGACAAGTAGTTAAGCTCGAATGTATCCATGTATTAGGAACCAAGTAGGAACTTGATGCATGATCGAACTTAGTTTGAACCATGATACCTACGGCATGAACATGAATGAGAAGGGAATTCGATGGATTTGTTCTTACATGATTTGTTTGGTAATTGTTTATGTATTGGTTGGTTGATCACATGTATATATTAGTTTAAGTTTTATTTACTGTTTTTACAACTCAATCCGAAACTTATATATCAACTTTTTATACCTTTATGAATTCGTGTTAAGTGTTGTGATCCTAAGCCCTGGCTGGATCCCCGGTTTGTAAACGATACCCTCTTGCTTTATACTACTAATGATGTGTACAGGGTTAAATATTGATGTCGAGTAATCGAGCAGTCATCATGTTCGTGCAGTTCTTATGAAGGGGCGGCCCAACAAGATGGGGACCTCCTTGTCATCTGCCTCAGTGGGCTCTATGTCAATGACATAGAAGTCTGCAGGGAAAATTAAGCTCGAAACCTGCACAAGAACATCTTCAACATAGCCCAAAGAGACTTTGTTGGAATAATCAGCCAATCAAATCACAACATTGTCACGTTTCAAATCACCTAGACCTAGGTCTACATAGATATAATACGGCATTACATGAATAGATGCACCTAAGCCTAGAATTATCTTTTCAAATGTCATATTTCCGATTGTACAAGGGATAGAAAAACTCCCTGGATCCTTAAGCTTTGGTGGTTGGAGCACGGCAGAAACCGTCTCACTCATTGTGGCAACCTCCTTCTCTCGAGTCATCCTCTTGTTGGTGCACAATTCTTTTAAGAACTTAGCATACCTAGGATTCTGTTGTATGCATTCAGTAAGAGGCATATTCACTTCCACCTTCTTGAAAATGTCGAGCATGGCTTGATCAGAGTCATTCTTCTTTTGCTTTGCAAATCTACTAGGGAATGGAACACGAGAAGGATCATTAGTTGACACCAAACCACTAGAGTTAGGATCCTTACCTTTGTCATGCACGGCATGATCCACTTGGGATAGAGGCACAGCATCATTAGCCTTAGAGGAGGCAGGGTCCTTCTCTAAGTCCTTGACATTGAAACTCTCGACTTCTTGTCCTTTAGAAGGCACGGCCTTCTTCTTTTGCTGCAATGGAGCATCCAAGATCCTCCCACTTCTTGTAATCATGGCCTTCACGTTAGGATTAGGCTCAGTTTGGCTCGGCAACTTTCCTCCCTCATGGATCTTCAAGTGCTTGAATTCGATCCTTGAGCTCTTGTGTTCTCTTAGATATTTCGGACATGCATAGTTCCTGTGACACGAAAGTTAAAGAGTTGGCATTGAAGAATACACAATGAACACATAAAATTCGTGTCTTCCCTTAATCATACACACGCACACTTTATGGGAAGGGCACGGCAACTATGTTGTCAAGTTTACAAAGAGTTAGTTCTTTACGTTTACAAAAGTTCATACAATTCACAACTTCTTTTTGTCATTTTAATGATTGAACGATCGATTGATTCTAAGTTGTAAACCAAGGTTGACGTGCGGCCTAAGTATAGATGCCTAGACACAAGATCAAGTCTTTGTTTCAGAAGGCCGTGTAGCTCAATTAGAGATAGTGAACATGGTAGGACTCATTTGTTGAGCTACGGAGAGCGAACTCCCTATCGACTCCATCACCGAGATGTATGTCAGTCAGTAGTTCTCTGAGATCCAATTTTGGTCCCATGCACCAGAGTAATAAAAGAGCGTGCCCCTTACTCAGCTGGACTTAACCTTGTGTGTTAGACAAATCTCCAAGTGTTAATAAAAGCCGCCCTCGACCTCATACAAACCCGAGAGCTAGCATGAAGGTTAAGGCTAATATTAACAAAAGGGACATTACCTATTCCGTTCGATTTACAACCTACAACAATCATTCACTCAAGCACCAAAACAACAACCTAAGATATATTTACTACATGAAACAAGATAAGAATATACAAATGTACAATATAGACAATGAATTCGCAATTAAAAGTTAGGGATCCATCTCTATGGATCCCCGGCAACGGCGCCATTTGATGATTGCTCGATTACTCGACATCAATATTTAACCATGTACGCATCATTAGTAGTATAAAGCAAGAGGGTATCGTTCACAACCCGGAGATCCAGCCAGGGCTTAGGATCACAACACTTAACACGAATTCATAAAGATATAAAAGAGTTTGATATATAGGTTCAGATTGAGTTATAAAAACAGTAAATGAAATCTAAACTATTATATACATGTGATCAACCAACCAACACATAAACAATCACCAAAACAACTCACATAAAGAAATCGAAACAAGTTCTATATCTATCTTGAGAATCATGCCGAGACCTCCTTATAAACACTTAAGGTTGGATCATGCAATTAGGGTTCTAAGCAGTAACCTAAACACATAGACACTTTACACATGCGATTAATACCAAGCAGCCATAATCGAAATCTAACATGTTCATCTTCATCATGTAATTCCAAAGCCATGCACATTGAATTCATTAAGCATGTCACCTACTTAACCAACAATCATGCAATTCGAAAATCACATAGAAAAGAGTAAACATGTTCTTAGCATAAGTCTTTAATCCAACAACCTAAATATCATGCTACAAGCATAGTCATAACACTTAGGAATCGAAATTGTTCATACATAGTACACGGCAGAAACCACAAACAGAAAATCCATAAAACCAAAACATAAATTCGAATCTTTATATAAATTGAATCAAGTAGCTATTTCATAGACAAAATTGAAACAAGATTACACTACACAAATCGCAAGCTCATCCAAGAACAATAAAAACCTAAAAACCGAATTGAAACAAAGAGTGAATCATGGTTACACTTTATAAATCAAGCAATTCCACAAGTATAGCCGATATACTAGAAATTTCGGCATTGTCTCCCTTGAAATTAGCTAACCCAACCTGCACAAAAGACACTCTCAATATGTCAATCAAACCTCAACACCTGGAGCCACCATACTCCCCAAACTTTCAACTCCACAAACACAATTCAAAAATATAATTCAGAAAGTATGACGAAGTATGCCTGAAACGACCCGACCCAAAACTAATATATTTACGCGTTAAAATCCAATTATAACAAGCAAACTAATATCTAATCTAAAATAATTGTGGCTGCACCCAAACCTTGGTTGGCCTGCCTACGTACCCTTTATAAGGGATCAAGCCATTCGTAGTTCAACTGTTCACCAAGCCAAACACTCTAACGTATTGAAACCACAGAACCCACACATTTACCACAAACCTACCATATTCACCATAACAACGTAAACCTCATAACCATTCTAATTTGTATCACAAACACATCACAACCAACACACATAGTTAATAAAAAATATAACCATCATTCATCAAGTACACAACACCATATCCATTATCAATCAATACAAATACATAGCAGCCAACCTTATATTAATAAAATGCTTACGGCAATAATATTTTAATCCTACCAACGATAATCTAGATCAACAACCTCATACGATAATCAAATTTAACGATTAATATGTCAATAAGTTCGTATCAACGCATCTTATTCAATGGAAAAACTCACTGTTCCAAAAACTCCCACACGCGCCACCCTTTCCAACCACTCCAAATTGACTCGACACCAACATCAAAGTTGTAGATCACATCAAGATAGACAAGTTTCATACCTGCACCTAAGCCTAGATCGGCCAGGAAATGGCTGAAAAATGCTGAGATGCCGACATAGGGTTAACTTTCGAAACTCCAATTTGCAGCTCGATCTTGGCTACAAATGGCATGAAATCCGGACTAGAGGAAGGAATTAGGTTGGATAGAAGCAACCTCGAGCTCCGAAGTCGCCGGAGACGGCGGCGCCAACTCCATCGATGTTTCCGATCGTCGCACATCTTCGCAAGGGGGTTGGCGTCTCGTGATTTCGGTACAGATCGACGGGGAATGGCGAGCCGGTTCGAACGGAACTAGTGGCACGTGATAGGAGCACTTTGTGCGACGTTCTTAACATGTTTTTACCTCAATTTATACTTTGATTAGCCCTTATTGTTGTACTATTGAGTCATTGAGTCGTAGTAAGAGTCTTGGGCGGTATTGGATGCATTTTTGTGCTTACATGAGTTAAAAACGCATAATTGGTCTAGAATCCTAGTTTGACTAGGAATCCTTGTTAGGTTTTGAAACTAATTATCTCTTACTTATGATTTTATTTTCTTATTTTCAGATTTAATTGAAAAGATAATTAAAGAAAAAGTGATGGAGCCAAGTCATGCAACAATTAAAGATGATCATTAAAGGCATAAAACATGGCATGTTTTAGGGAATAAAACATGGCATATTTTAGGGATTAAAGTATGGCATGTTTTAGGGAACAAAACTTGACATGATTTAAAGGATTAAAGCATTGCATTATAATATGAGGAAAGATGCAACTACCCTCATTCTTTCCTCTATATATACATGGCTTCATCTCTCAAATAAGAACACTTCTCATTAGCATTCAAGAGCCAAAAATCTACCAAAACACCACCATAAATTTCCCTCAAAAATTAGCCAAGCCGTCCACCCCAAACCATCATCATCTCCACCGAGTTTCACTATTGAAGACACACCTCCAAGGTTCCTACAACGTGTGATTCTCGCAACTCATCTCCATGGCTTTGTCTATTTGTGTTAATCTACAATTCTTTGTCTATGAAAATTGTAAGTTGTTATTTATGTGGAAATATTGGTTTTGTATTTGTTTTAGAATTTTCAGATTGTATTTGATATTTTTTTTAGACTATACCGAATTTATGTTCTTATAATTATTGAAGTTTTGTATTTCTATTGTTGTGTTCTAATCATCTTTCTCATGCTTTTAGATAATTTTCAGATATGTGCATATGAATTTAGTGCTTGGACGCAGTCCCTAAGATTGTGTTTGAGTGCTAGATTCATCAACCATATTGACACATATCGAATCATGCCCTAAGTAGGTTCGGTTTGTGTTGATTAAAAGTAGTAAAAAATTTCTGGAAATTTGCATGTGAAACCATGGTGGGTGACGCCACACATGAAACATGTCTCCAACAAAGATTTAGTGCTTAAATGTAATCTTATTTGATTTCTACCATAAGTGTTATTGAATTCGATTGCATGCAAACAACAAAGCCTCTATTAAAACTTTGCTTGTTCTTGTAATTGCTCTTGTTCCAATAACCATCAATTTAGTCAGAAGTATTACAAGACAATTGTGTGAAAGTAGGAGTATGAAACATAAATGCAGTAGCAGATGGTGAGATCAAGGTATCAACATATGAGTTGGCCTCTTCAAGTCCACTGGGTAATATACAAGATGTGAACCAAATTCCAAATCCCTCCACAATTTTAGCTCAAATATGAAATTCATATGTTGAACAAAACAGACCTGAAGTTATTCATCTTTCAAATCTAGTAGTGTGAGATTTCACTCTGGTTCTTGTTGATAAAGGTTGTTGTTATTCCATTCTTGCAGCATCTTTCTTGTTCGTCCAATCATGTGAAGACAGTTTTTGATTTCTACTAGCATATCATAGTTAATGAGTAATGGCATGTTGGGTATCAAGAAAATCCAAACTAGTTGCTACTAAGACATCTTTCTCCCCTTTCTTGAAGGAAAAAATGGCACACTCTCTCTTCCTGAACCTTCCCTCCATATATGGCCATTGCTTCCACTCCTTTCAACAGAAGACACACAAGAAGGTACATTTACAATCTTCGCTTCCTTCCTCGCATATACTCAACCTCTTGAATCACATCAAGATTTGCTGCTCCAGAAGCATTGCAAAAACTAAAGGCAGACTTAACACAGCTAAGTTTTTGCAACCAAGTTATGCCTTGTAAGAGCACAGTTGTCATAATGAAGCATCAAGTGGGAAGAGCCTTGACATCAAGCATTACAATGAGTTTCTTAGAGTACATCCTAGATAAGCACAGGAGACGCATCAAGCCAAACATCATCCAAGTCACTAAAGGTAGCAAGATGTGTCAATCGATAGCCAACACCATTTGTTTTCAGAAGATATATGTAATATGAATAGAGTTCAAAGACGTCAAAAATATGACTTACAATCATCGAGAGCGCCCTACGTCAGATCAAGCCTCCCTAAGGCTGAAACCAAGATTGAGCAATCACTAACATCTATAGCCTAGCTCCCATTCTTCATGAGTAGCTAGCAACAAACTAGTTGGGCAAGCCTCTGCAAAACAGAGGAAATATAAGAAAAATACTTAGGTCATCTCCAACCCATAGTGCTAATTGTAGTCTTTGGACTATATTATGGAACACTAAATCAGTACTATTCACCAATTTGACATCGACCGTCTTCAACTCAAATGTGCTACGATGTCGCACATTTATATATTTTAATGTGTTAAGTACAACTAAACTTGAAATCTTATTCGAGATTAGTGTTGTAGTCCCCTATATTATTTCACTAAAAGAAAAAATATAGTTTTTTCCAATAATAAAACAATATATGTTTATTCAACAATATATTTATGTATTTATGAAATAATTCACCAAAATAATAATAAAAATAATTTTTCAGGCGAGATCCACGTGTGCAAGTGTGTCACAAAAGTGTGCCCAAATAACCCGATCAGGCTAGTTGTGGCACACTAGCTCTTGGGTTGAAGACCAAGTGTGCTAGAATGTGGGAATTGTGGCACAATGAAGCATCGGTTGGCCATCTCCTTACCCAGCCATTGTTGCACTACTACGCCAATTCCCCCATCTCCTTCCCGGTGTTTAAAACTTCCATCCTCATTAATCTCGAGTCTTCCCAGTATTGAGTGGGTGTTGTTGCTGATAATCACGGAGGAACCTTTCCGGTCATTGAACATTTGAACCTTGGTTTTTGTGGATGTCTTAGTTTTGTGGGAATGGAATGATTCTACTAGCGTAGTACGGGTTGTAATTCTAAAATGAAATATATGTACAAACAAAAATTTCTCCAAAGGACGAACTGCGAAATATATTAGTTAGTATTCAAAAAACAATGAACAAATACTTTCTTAATACTCGCTAAGTGGACTGAACGATCAGTTGTAGTAGTGGTCAATACATATGGGAGCAACAATCTCCAACTATAATCTGTAAGTACAACATGCACATTGGAAGGTGACAAGAACCTTCACAGAACAATGATTTTCCTATGCAAATGCTCTCCAGTGGATCCTCCTGCTCCATCGTGATCATGATCATGAAAAATAAGTGTCAAAATACCCACCAAACAGAGCACAGATCCAACAAGAAGTTTGTCATATCGCTCCACCCAGTGAAACTTGAGCTGGCTGGCGCCATAGAATGAGAGAGCAACCAATGAAGTCATCACTGCTATGGTGCTGTAATTCCAGAATACAATGTGAGTTGATTTGCCAAATATATATCAATTGCAAAACCACGTAAAACAGCATTACAGCAGACCAAACAAACGACGTTCAAGGTTACCAAAAATCATTTAACATTACAATCATGATTTAGAAGAAAAAAATCAGTACAAAACAATCAACTCTAGGTATTCAAGTAGGTAAAATCTCATAAACTTACAAATTCCAGTTAGGCAAACAGTTTTTATGGAAACCTATTATAAAATCAGAGCGCCTCTCTCAAAAAGCTTGGAAGTAGGAATAGAGGATGTCGTAATCACTCCTTTGCAACGAGCAGATGATGTCACCAACAAATCTAATTTGGTCCATTATACATACAGTAAAAAACATAGATTGTTGTCTTGTTGGTACTCAGAAGTCAGGGCCACAAATTATTACAGCTAAATGCTACTTTGGAGAAAGCAACGTGGAAACTGGAAAGGCTAACAAATTCATAGGGTTTATTCAACCAAAAGAAATAACGTTCTATGGGTAGATATTCGGAAACAGATTTAAATTCTGATATTAGCGTAAGACTGCATTCATAATTTAGGAATCTCCCAGCTATTCAGATAGACTGGACGGCTGCTGCATGCTAACTTATCTAACTTGGTGCTTGTAATACCTCGTGCTACTACTGCCTCTATTTGATTGTTTCCAGCTTCCTTGTAGTTTAGGAATTCACTTTTGGTCCCACTGCTATGTAATTGTTTCACATGCATGGCAATACAATCTTTGGTCTGCTCATGATAAATTAAATCCAGTTCAGGCTAATACATATACTTAATGTCTGATGGCTGATAAATTTTCATTTCAAATTGCAAAAGCTCGCATAAGAATCAATAAGATTTTAAACTGATGGAAACAACAGTGCATACTAAGTTGATATGTTGCCCCTATGCCCACCGGGAAGGCACAGACAGTTAAACTTATGTTGAATATCTATGCTTTCCTCATTCTAATGTGGATAGGAAGCACTTATCAGTATTAAGTGCTTTTTGTACCCATAACTCATGTACTAACAAGGAAATGAAAAAAAAATTAAAGAGAAATTACCAGTTGACACGTAACATTAAACCAAGTCAGAATCCAATTATTAAAGAGATAAACACGAAAAATACATCCGAATCCATAGATTAATACCTGAATAGCAGCACTATGATAGCAAGCACCATCATAGAAGATGAATTGCCCACAGCAAGAAATACTGGAAGTGTGGTTGCACAAGGAGACAAGGCAGGAACAAGAACGAGCCCAGCAACAGCCATTTTTTCCATTGGTTGGTTGTGTGAATGACTGTGACCACCTTTTCCAGATAGAAACAACAAAATGTAACCACCACCAAGAAATACAAGCAACAGTGAGGCAAGTTTATGAACAGTTTCCTCGCCAGCTATGGTATTTGCCATGGTGACCGCTGTTATGCCAAGTATTGAAGTAGATACTACATGCAAAACTGCTCCAAATGCCGCTGCGAAATAAAATCACAAAAAGAGGATAAGAGTCCTGGAAGCTAAGAAATAATTGATTAGCCTTTTCAGAACACCTACAAAACTCCTACCAAAGAACTCAAAAAGAACTTTCACAGAGATGAACCCAAACTACTAATTCATGGTCTGCTCTTGCTGTATTGTAACTCAAAGTCCAGAGCTACAATAGTTCAACTTTGTAAACTATACCCTCAAAAGTCTAATTACAAAATCAAAAACCCAAATCAAGGCATCATATAAATAGCAGCAGCAGCAGCATAATGAAGCAAAGGAAAGATGAAAACTGAAGCTAGAATTGAGTGGTGAAATATGAGAAGGAGGAGAGGTAGCGAGGAGATCGTACTGACGAAGAGAGTGCGGGAAAGAGTCCATTTCTGGGCGCGGCCGACGATCGAGAAAGGGAGCCAATGCGTGGGTATGAAGGAATGCAAAAGCGACACCGTTGCGATACCTCCGATCGTCGACAGATCTTCTGCGCTGAAATTCTCCATATTCCGACCAAACCCAACCCTCTCTCTCTCTCTCTCTCTCTCTGCTTCAAACAACTGCCTGACTAGTTGAGATTTCGATAGATTTGTTGGAATCTCAGTGCAACTGGAAATGTGATTTCAGAGATCTAAATATCAAACACCGACTCCCTTCAATGAAACTAGAACTTACTCCCTTGTATTTTATTAACTCAGTGCTTCATTAATGTACGGTCAGTGTTATCCACTTTTTATTTTCGTTTTCTTTGTTTGAAAGAAAATTTTTTGTAGGTTTCTTATAAAAAAAATCTATTTTGACACATGAAATAAGAAAAAAGTCACTTAAGTTATATAAATTAGAAAAAAAATCTATTTTAAAAAACACTTAAACCGTTGCCCATGAAGTTTATTAAAATTACATGATGCCACTGCATTTTTTTATCTCTCCCTAAAAAACAAAAAACAAAAACAAACGCAGATGCAGGCCTCGTCAACGACGACGAGGAAAGTGTGGAGTGAGATGAATCGGTCGCCGGAGGAAGACCGAAACAACGTCGGTGAAGAGAGGCAGTCAAAGATTTCGTGTGGCCGGTCAACAAATTGAAGAGGCTGGTGAACGACTCATGATCCTCCATTGATCTCTGACGACAAAAACCTAGATGCGTCGAACTCCGATTGTCGGCAACACGCAGCGGTGCTGGTGGTGGTGGAGTGTAGATTTCTCCTGGTGTGCGGTGCACCGAAGCAGATCGAGTTGAAATGGAACCGTTGTTGAAGCTCCACAACCATATTGACATCCCTGCTCCTCTGCTGGTACTTCAGATGTGCTCCCGCCGACGTAGATCCAAAGCTTAGGTCGTCATCGCCATGCGCCTCCGTCCACCACCTCATCACCCAACTTGGCGTTGAAGTTTTCAAGGTGTTGAACAAGAGCTCAGTCCACTAAACAAGAGTTGTTTCTGAAGCAGCAGTCGTCGGAAAAAGAGTTAGATCGGAGGAGATGTATGATATGGGTACTTATAGCAATTTTGGGTGCCCAGTCAATTTTTTTTCTTTTCATTTCTTCGGTTCTTCAAGAACGCGTCGCCGAAAAAGATGTTGAACGAGTTTACAGCTATTACTATCACAATAGCTATCACATTGTCTGTCACATTAGCTATCACACTACATGTCACAGCTGAAAGTTAGTGTGACATGTAGTGTGATAGATAGTGTGATAGGTAGTGTGATAGGTAATGTGGCTAGGGGTGTGACATCAGATATTCGTAGTTCGCATATTTTCATGAAAAGATGTTGAATGAGTTTACTACTGCTATTCAGTAGCTATCACATTGTTTGTCACACTAGCTATCACACTTCTTGTCACAACAGAAAGTTAGTGTGACATGTTATATGATAGGTAGTGTGACTTGGGATGTGACATCACAATAATGTCAATATTTTGATTGTATGCTTTTGATTGGTACTAAAATGTGGCTACATGAGAATTGGTGAGTGCCATGTTTATGTCTGCTAAGCCATGCATTGTTCTTACAGACATATATTGGACTTAAGAACTAATATATACCATGATTGTCATCATATGAGACAATTGAAGTGTAGATGTCAAAATGTATATACAATATTTCAGTTGGTCTAATTCATTTTTGATGCATAGATCGATGTAGCTTGGGTATTTCAAAAGGTACTTATAAAATTGCGGAAGTTTAGTGCGAAACAATTTAATTGGTTCTAAACTTCTAATATTAGTTGTTTCTATATTAGTAATAGGTGGTAATAAGAAGATTTCACTTGATGTACCTTGGGGATTTTGAAAAGAACTTATAAAATAGCAGAAGTTTAGCGCGAAACAATTTAATTGGTTCTAAACTTCTAATCTTAGTTGTTTCTATATTAGTAATTGTGAATCTATGGTTTATGGTGGTGAATCTTAATTTTTGTTTGTTTGTTTGTATTCTCCTTTCTAAATTAAATGTATTAAAATGCAAAATCCACATTGATTAAACAACAAACTATTGTTTTGTTACAATTCCGAGCTATTGTGTTTCTCCTTTCTAATTGGATGTATCAAAATGTAAGATCTACATTGATTAAATAGCAAACCATTAAACATATCATATAGGGTATCAGATTTATGTTACGTAATTAAACCCGCAGCAAAGCGCGGGTATTTTTCTAGTTTATATTTTTTTAAATACGACGTGAAGTCTTATATTAATTGGTATCGTATGAAACAACATGAACACATTTCCGCCCCTTTTCTGGGGACAACGTCAATTAAAAACGTGCAAAATGACTAAGAACTAGACAACAATCCTAGTAGAACCAGAACTATAACTAGGCCTTAGCCATTTCTATATTGAGTCTCTCTAGTTGGCTCATATAGTGACCAGAAACAATGTTATGTCAGCATCAATTAACTTATTTAAAGTAACCGTAAACTTAGATCTAGTCTTTTGACCCAAACATAATTTGAAGCCTAAATCTGCCAACACTCATCACATGGGTCCCAAATGAGGACTGAAAAATGACTGGGCCTCGAAGACAAAACCCAAAATCTCCAGCCCCAATCCGAACAGAAGAAAACAAAAACGCAAATCCAAGCAAACACAACGTCATTCCACCAACCCTAGTAATTGGGCACCCAATCACCTCCAAGCTAGTCCTCCGACATGAACAAAGTCACCATCCACCGGCCACCACCTAGGACATGATCCACACCACCAGTCACCCAACGACGTCAGAATCCTTCGACCCATATTTGAAACTCGTCAGCATACCAAGGAGATCTGACGACAAAGTCCTCGGGTAGACCTTCAGAGAGGAGAGAGCAAGAATTTACATACAACCATTGTCAGTCTCTAGCTGTCTTCATCGAACTAAAACCACAGAAAATGACACCGACCTCTATTGAAACAGGGTTGCATGCTTGCATCAACCCGAATATGAGACTCCAATGCTAGAGATCCAGGATCCCACAGTTAGTTTGGATTTTCCAAACCCCAAGGACGTTGTCCTGCACCATAGGAAATGTAGAAAGCGTCACGAGCCCCTCTAGGGATCAAAGAGAAACTAGAGGCTAAACCTTTAACCAGAGGGGGTATACTACAATTTTTTCAAAAAAAAAAAAAAAAAGAGGGGGTATACGGCACTAGAAAAGTTGATGAGAAGGCTTGTCGAGGGAGGTCAGCAGGCACCCGGAACTAGCAATGAGCCAAACTCTAGAAGTAGGGTTAACAGCCGCCAACAAGATATAACCTTAAAGTTTATTGTATTATTATATATAGTGCTAAAGAGATGTTCTTGTAGAGTTTATATATAAGATAGGTTTAAACACAAGTACTATTCTACACTATCTGAACAAATTTATTAAAAACATTACATTACATGCTCCTACCAAATCTCCCAAGAACGATTATATGCTCCTACGGTGCCATACAAGCCTTTTGTTTCGTGATTTTTATATTAAGCTAGTTTGGATTGAGTCTTTCATTCTTATCGTTTGCATGATTGAGTCTTTCATACCAAGTATTTTTTTTTTCTTGTTGTATTTGTATGTCATGAAATATATTACCAAAAATGAATTCCTCGTAAAAGTTCAATTTAAAGCATGTACACATACTAGTACGTATTCGGTGTTTTGTTTGATATGTTGCAAAGAATTATACACCAGTACATTCCTCTTAATTAGTTATGTTCATTAGGGATTAGATCGAAAAGCTAAAGATCTCTTGCTTTTGTTCCACATCAAATTGCGTCTGTAACTAATGACTGCAATGGGAGCCCTGTCTAGTGTAGTAGTGTTGTCGTTGTACAGTACAATGACTGCAAGTACGCTAGGATCGGAAACTTTAAAACTCCAGAACACAGACGCAACACATTTAATGGAAACACGTACGAAGTAACTTCATTTTTGGTATACTAAACTGCTTGGCTCACTAGTGATATAGTTAGAGTTGGGGCACATTACTCATAGCAAAACGCTCGGATAAAAAAGGAAAAGAAAAATAAAAGGATAGCTTCCATTTTCCGTAGTGCCAATGGATGTACTCAAAAGCTTCAGTATTTGGTAATTCTCATATATCTAATTTGTGCTATCGATGAGAATTGGTGCAGTTAACTAACACAAGACCACAAGTACACAACACTAAAAGTCTAAAACTAAGTGAAAGATTACTTTAATTTGAACGATCACAGTTCGCTCGAGTTACGTTATCAACGGTAACGTTCTGGTTTCTTTTTCAATTTTCATGGTGATGATTCATGCATGATCAATTAGTTGTTATGTGTGTGCATGAGAAAGAAACAACTGCAGGTCTACGTCGTTCTCCTAATTAATTGTTAAGGAACCAATTAATTTTTGCTAAGCAAAGATGACAAAAGTCATATATAAGACTAAGTAATTCACGTTTCAGTCCTATCTACCAGTTCAATAACTAACAGTCTTCTAGCTTGTTTTACTCTATCGACACATTGTTTCTGATCTTATCTAGAAATTTCTTAATTCTTACGCTTATAAAAGTGAGGTCCATTAGTTGAGATCTCGCGTCTTCGAGTCTTTACCTACCTTGCTAAGATATCGTTGATATTCTTTTATCCGAGCCCCTGATTTCCTTCAATTCCTTGGATTATATAAGTTCCTCATCACTCTCTTTATATCCATCCATATTTGCAACTGATTCTGATCACGATATCATGGGATTTCGAAGACACCCACCGCCACCACCACCGCCAGACCCCTTTGCACAACCACCACCTCCTCCTCCCCATCATCTTCATCATCATGGGCCGCCACCACCTCCACGTCCAGAGTTTTATCACCCACCACCGCCACCACCGCCCCATCACCATCACTATCCGCCTGGTCCTCCTCCTCCGGGACCTTATGCTCCAGGACCTCCACCACCATACTTTGACCCCTACAGACCACCTCCGCCTCATCACCATCCTCCTCCACCTTACTAGTTGATTATCATACGTGGATATTTCTATCTTCTCCGGTCTGCAAGTTACCATGGACGCACGCGTTGGGGATCATTGTAGAAGCAAGCTAGCAACGCCAATTTTAGGAAGAATAAACAGATCGACGTTCACGTGTTTGTGTTGTAACTCCGTATGTGTTGTTAATTTTCTTTTGTTCATATAGATATAATCACTAATAAATAAACTTGGTTTATCTAGCAACTGTTTGTTCTTCTCAAAATAGTTTTCTATCTTGTTCTGCTTTGTATTTAGAAATTTTTGGTGCAAGTTGTTGTAGAGGATTTGGTTTGTAGTTTGTTGAAATAGATACATACTAGGGAGCTTGCCCGCGCCCTGCTGCGGGTTGATGTTGTTAAATGAGAACAAAATCATACAATTGTTTAGGGTGATGGTGGCTGGATGGTTGTATCTATAGGTGAAGAGAATAAACTTATGTATAGATGAAAAAAATGAGAACAAAATCATAGAATTTTTGAGAGTGATGATAGCTGGATGGTTGTATCTATAGATAAAGACAATAAACTTACGCATAGATGAAAAACAACCTGTATAATTACATTAAGTTTTGATTGGAGATAATACAAAATTGCTATTCAACTGATAGCTTCTCCAATTATAGGTGAAAAAGAAAGGGTTATTACTTCATTCAAGGTCTCTAGTACAAATTCTACTTGAGCAAAAAATAGTGCTGCAAGAGTGTGGGCTAGAGGTGCAAAATTGTCCCATATGGTATTTGGAGCTACATATACATAAAGACTCCAGTTGCAGCAGCTATGTTACTTACTATGTTACTTAACTTTTCTTTTGTGCATTTTTGCCAACAGCAAGTTGTTCAAAAGAGGATCATTTAGACAAAGGAGTCGATGATGATGATCCACCGTCATTTGTTTTCCTGTTGAGTAAATATCGTAGAGAGTAAGGAAGAGATACTGATCATATTATTTAAAATTAAGTCTTCACTTTTGTTCTGATTTATTTGCTCTTTAAATGATTAGGCTTTAACTGAGTTCAATATGAAATGAAACCAAGAGAAACAAAAGCTATTGGTGGGATTAATGGGGATTAATGAGATTGCCTAGCTACTTGGAAGTGTTCTTCTGTTTAAAATGCTATTGATTTTGGAGAATTTGTTTGCAACTGAAAGCTTAAAACTACGGTTAAGTATATTTCAAAAAGAATGATATTCTAAATATATAAAGTGATCTAAACTTATGACTTAAAAAAAAAAGACATAAACCAAAATTTGTGCAGAGGTTAGATTTGCAGTAACTCTATCAGTTTTTATCAAAGCCAGATAGCTATGCAATCACTGATGGACTCATACCCTAAGTAGAAACATCAAACTTCATAATAAACCAGGATGAAGAGAATAAGAAAAACCTGACAAATATGACCACCGTAAAGGAATTAATGATTTACAGCAGGAGTCCACAAAAAGTTGATGTTTCAGATATAGATGAAGACAACATAAAATCAATTTTATATTTATATAATCAAATTTAACATGAGTATATTGATAGGAGCACTTTGTGTTACGTTCTTAATATATTTTTACCTTCATTTGTACTTTGTTTAACCCTTATTGTTGTAATATCGAGTCATTGAGTCACAATAGGAGTCTAGGACGGTTATGGATGTGTTTTTGTGCTTGAACGAGTTAAAAACGAAGAATTAGTCTAGAGTCCTAGAATGAGAGGGAATCCTTATAGGACTAGGAAACCTAGTTGAACTAGGAGTCTTCATCTTTCTACTTTTTAGTCGCATTGGCGATATCTTGAGAGTCATGTTTGCATTAGGAATCCTTGTTAGACTAGGAAACGTACCATTTTGGAAAGTCCTACTTGAACTCAAACTCTTATTACGAAACTTTCCTAAATGAACTTTCATGTTCTAGTAACTTACTTATTCTAGTAAGTTTTCTTTTTGCAAATTAGAAACTTTCCTAATCTAGTTGAGCTCATCTATTACATATGCCTTTTTAAGACAACAAATGTCTAGATTAAGACATAAGTTTCAAAATAGATGATCTCTTCTTATTAATTTCGGTTTTTATTTTCAGATTTGAAGAGAAAATTCAAGGAAGAAAAGAGGAGAAGCCGTGCATGATCTTTGAGGAAATTAAGGAGTCTTGCCGTGCTATCCAATTCAGCTTGTGAAAGAAGTCTTGCCGTGCTATCTAAATCAGCCCATGAGAAGGAGAGTCCAGCCCATGCCGTGTAACCCTAGAAGAAATAGGAGATAAGAACTTCTTCTACAAGGAAAGCAAGGGCAGACATTCGATCCAATTAAAAAGAAGAAATCACAGCCGTGCATACATGGATCAGCCCATCTTAAACCCTAGCAGCCCCTCCTCTTCTTCTTCCTCTATATATAGCTCGGCCTCCCTTCATATTTAGCATCACCATTCTCTCATAAACACAGCCGAAATTCTGTCAAATCCATCCAGGAAATTCAAGCCAAAAACCTTCATCCATCACCACAAAACCGTACTCATCTTCCTCCTCTTCCAAATCGAATTCATTCTTGCCGAATCCTAAAAGGTTTCTAAAGTATGATTCATCCATGGCTTGTAATTTATCTTTTGGTTTTCTGAAATTTTCGAATTCATTGAATGATTTATTGGATGTGATTTTCGGTTTCATATATATATAATATAATTTCAGTCTTCTTTGGTTTTATGTTTTGATTGTATGAACTCATGAGATTTGTATGTTTGCCGTGTATAATGACTTAGGGCAGTAGGTTTCCGAATTGTTTTTAGGTTTTATTTCGATTTATTCCTTGAACTTGTACATCAATGTTTGAGGAAGCCAAGGCCATGGTTCTCCTAGGGTTGCGATTTCATTCACCAAAGTGTTCATTGATTGAATATGCGCTTCGTGTTTCAATCATTGATACTTGTTTAGGGTTGTGATAGTTCTAGGAATTTGCATGCTTAATCAAGATGAGTGATGCCATGCTTGCTTACATGTCTCCAATTCGACTTAATGTGCTTATGTGCTACTTTGTTGTTTAACTAGTACGCTTCGTTATGTTGAACTTTTTGTAGCATATGTTTAGGATTGAACGCTTCGTTGATTCTAAATAATTAAGAAGTCTTAACGATTAGATGAACCGCTTCGGACTCTAATTAGAATTGGAATTGAAATGGACTTAGATATAATCGAAATAAGTCGCTGCCTATATGTTATTCTATACGTGTTATACATGTTTCTTGAGTGAAATTCGTGTTTTGGTTATGTGATGAATGGTTGATCAATTGTATATAAGTAATTTAGGATTTATTTTAAGTTGTAGTTTTAGAATCCAAATCAAATCCCCCAATAACATGGTAAGTATTGAGGCCCTTTTGATTCCCCAGACTGAACGATCCCTGCTTATTCTATACTAACGATGATGTTTTACAAGGTATTTTATAGACGTTCTAACAAAACGCTATATCATTTTGGCGCCGTTGCCGGGGAATTGATTAATTCTCAATGCTTTGAAGTGTTAATCTTATGTTATATTATGAATTGTATAAGTGTATATTGGTTTTTATGTTTCTGTGAATAGTATTCGGAAATAGTGTTTCTGTGATTAGTGATTCGAAGGATTCGAAAAAAAAGAGTATAAAATGAAAAAAATTGTGTGTGTAAAGTTGTTGTTTGTTATATTATTGTAGTAGTATGCCTATAGGAAACTTGTTACACATAATAATTTTTTTTTAAGGAAGCTAAATGTTTATTTATGCTAGGTTTATTGTAAGTTATAAGGTGAACGGAATAGGTAAAGTTTATTTTGTTAATACTAGCATTAACCCTCCATTTGTACCTTGCAAATGTCACTTGGGGTTGAGGGCGGCTTTTATTAACACTTTGGAGCCAGTCTAACACATAACGTTATTCCGAGCTGAGTAAGGGGCTATGCTATTTTCATTACTCTGGTTCAAGGTTTACAAAATTGGATCTCAGAGGCCTATAGACTGACATACATCTCGGTGATGGAGTCGATTGGGAAAGCATCATTTCGAGGTTATGGCCCCCGTGGTGTCCAACAAATGAGTCTTGCCTTGTGACTATCTCTGATTCTAGCTATCAAGCCTTCTGAAACAAAGGAATGAGTTTGTGTCTAGACGACGTACTTAGGCCGCACGTCCACCTCGCTTTATAACTTAGAAAATAAGTTTGTATAAATAGATGTATATAGTTTCAAAAGAAAATGATGTTCTAATTTTTAAGGTATATCGGATAAAGCAAGACCCTTACCTTGGGCTGTTTCAGTCCATTGCACAGTTAGCTTCTCTGCTCCACGTACCTTAAAAGTTAGGATTGTGTGCGAATAAAATCAATTAGACTTAGTTATACTCCTACACTTGTAATTTTCGAAATATAGAAGAAAATAAACAAAGAAAACGAAATTTAACATAGATTTAAAGAAGAGTTACGTTTTTGTAGAGGAGAGAAACGAAATTTGTAATTGAAAGAAAGAAGAAGTTTATAATTACTTATACTTGTATTTCATATGTTGTAAAGATACTAATATATATATGTGTTCTTTTCAGGCTAATGAATGTCTAAGATTAGTGGTTGGTCCGAAGAGATTAGTGCACACCTGAAAAGAATTCAGCCTCCATCTCAATTTGATAACGTATCCATTGAATCAGATTCATTTCACGAAGAGAAAGAGTTTGGGTCCATTTCGCCATTTCCAAGTGCAACAAGTTGTAATGGGCTCAATCCTTTGTTCTTTGAGGATCCGGAGTTGGAACTGTTGACAAGCCCATTTCCATTGGCCCAGTTGAATTTCAATCTACCTTATCCAAAACCTGAAGTTCAAGAAGAAGTAATGGCATCAATTAGAGAACAAAATGGTCAAGTTGAAGGTGCAGGTGGTGGGACAGCGCCCTCTAACATTGTATATCTTGTTCCATAGGAGGGCAAGACTAGTGATTTCGTTTTGAAGAGTGGGTTTCTACATCATTTACCCAAGTTTCATGGTCTTTCTGGTGAGGATCCTAATCAACATCTCACCTTGTTCCAATTCAACTATGAGAATATGTGCCCAAGAGGAGCAGACATTCAGATTGTGAAGATGAGAGCATTTCCTTACTCATTGGAGGATCGTGCTCAGAAATGGTTATTTGAGGTGCCAGCTGGTAGGATCACTTCTTGGACTACCATGGTGAACGAATTCTTGTCTAAATACTTCCCATCTTCAAGAGTTACTCACATAAGGAAGCAGATCACTGGAATCAAGCAAGGGCCGGATGAGTCGTTTTACAACTACTACGAGAGATTTAGGTCTCTTATAGCATCATGTCCAACTCATGGAATTAGGGAAGGCCTACTTCTTCAATACTTTTATGAATGCCTTCTACAAATGGAAAGAGAGTTTCTTGATTCAGCTGCTGGTGGTTCATTCTTGGACAAGAGCAATGTCATTGCAAAAGATCTTTTGGAGAAGAGAGCAATAAATAACCAATAGTTTGGGACATCTGCAAGTGCTACACGGCAGGTGCATGAGACTCACTCCAGTTCGAACTCTGCTCTAGAGGACAAGGTCGACAAGTTGTCCAATATGATGAGCCATTTCATGAAGTCTAGTGGAGCTCAAGTCTGTGGGATATGTACGGAGGGGCACCCTACTGATTAGTGTCCTTAAGTTGCATCTAGTGGAGGGTATGAAGAAATCAATGCCCTGGGTTATCAAGGAGGTCAGAGGTACAACCCATATTCAAATACCTACAATCCTGGCCTACGTGATCATCCTAACTTTCGGTGGTCCAACAATGAAAATGTACTAAGGCCACATCAGAATCAAATGCAATTCGGGTCTCGTCCGGCTGGTTTGTTTAGACCACAAGCTCTGCTACTCAATGTACCACCTCCAAATGTGGCTGCTACTCCTAATTATGATGAGTTGTTGAAGTCCTTAGCTGCTGGGCAAAGTCAGTTGAACACCGTTACTCAAACTTTGGTCGTGGGTTAACAAGCAAATAGCAAGGACATTGCGGAACTGAAAACGCATATGGGCCAGGTAGTGGACTTCATGGGCCGATTTTCTGAGTAAGGGAAGCTGCCTAGTGGTGTCATACCAAACCCAAGGAATGAGCAAGCCCAAGCTATCATGACAAGGAGTGGGCTCGAGCTTAAGGAGAGCCCAAATGTTGCAAAGAAGGCCCATACGGCCCATGAGCAAGAAAGTGACGAATTTCCTATAAAGATGGACTTGGAGAAAGATCCAGCTACCTCCAAGAAAGAGATGGTGCTGCCCCATGATGCACCCAAAGGTACAATTCCTAACTCAAGTGATTTAGTTAATACTAATCTCATTTTGTGTGTACCTTTCCCTTCTAGGTTTGCAAAGAGCAAAAAGGATAAATCTGATGAGGAGGTGTTGGAAGTCTTTAGGAAGGTGGAAGTTAACCTTCCATTGTTGGAGTGCATCAAGCAAATTCCCAAGTATGCGAAATTTCTTAAGGAGCTTTGCACTTCAAGAAAGAAGACTAGGAAGGAGAAGGTAGTGAAGATGAATGAGACAGTTTCAGCTGTCATCCAAAGGAAGCTATCCCCTAAGATGAAGGACCCCGGAAGTTTCTCTGTCCCATGCAAAATTGGTAACACGTTATTTAACAATGTTATGCTTGATCTAGGTGCTTCAATAAATGTTATGCCATATAATGTTTATCAATCACTAGGATTAGGACCTTTAAAGAATGATAACGTGATTATTCAATTAGCTGATCGATCTAACAAGTACCCTAAGGGGTATGTTGAGGATGTCCTTGTGCAGGTCAGTCACTTGATTTTCCCTGCAGATTTTTATGTGCTAGACATGGAGGTATCACCCTTGGAGACAACTCCACTGCTTTTGGGGAGACCATTCATGAGGACTGCTAGGACATGTATCGATGTGGCCAATGGGAGTTTATCAATGGAATTTGATGGAGATGTTATCAGCTTCAATGTTTTTGAGGCTATGAAATACCCAGTTTCTGACCTTAACTCGTGCTCTGTTATTGATGTTGTTGATTCTATTACACAGGTTATGTCAGAAACGTTGGAAGCATAGCAATTAGCTATGGAGCAAGGGGCCGGATTTGACAAGCATGAGGACCGTGTCCCAAGAGAGGAGTGGGCTGATCTTGAGCCTAAGATTTTCAAAATTATTTGTGAGCTTGAAGCTCAACAATACAAAAGGTATCCCTCTTTCTTGTCAATTCCCATTTCCACTAACAAATTGTTACCATCTATGGTTCAGGCCCCAAAGTTAGATTTGAAGCAGCTTCCAGATCATTTGAAGTATGTGTACCTTGGAAATGATGATACTCTACCAGTTATTGTGTCATCAACGCTGAGTGAGCAGCAGGAAGCTAGATTGATTGATGTGCTTAAGAGGAACAAAATCGCTATTGGATGGACTTTGGCGGATATCAAGGGAATCAGCCCTACAACTTGTGTTCATAGGATCTTATTGGAGGATGGCGCCAAGCCTACACGTGATGCTCAGAGGAGATTGCACCCACCAATGATGAAAATCGTAAAAGATGAGCTGATCAAGCTGCTTGATTGTGGAGTGATCTATCCTATCTCGGACAGTCGGTGAATTTCGCCAATGCAAGTTGTGCCTAAGAAGAGTGGGGTAACTGTTGTGAAAAATGAGGCGAATGAGTTAGTACCCCAGAGGTTGGTGACCGGTCATAGGATGTGTATTGATTATAGGAAGCTGAATGCTACAACACGCAAGGATCACATGCATTTACCGTTCATGGACCAGATGTTGGAAAGATTAGCCGAGCACGAGTTCTTTTGTTTTCTAGATGGGTATAATGGCTACAACCAGATATGCATTCATCCGGAAGATCAAGAGAAGACGACATTTACATGTCCATTTGGCACTTTTGCCTATCGACGCATGCCCTTTGGGTTGTGCAACGCACCAGGTACGTTTCAGCGATGTATGCTTGCTATTTTCTCTGACTTTATCAAAAATATCATTGAGGTCTTTATGGATGATTTTAGTGTATATGGTAAAGACTTTGATGCATGTTTAGAGAATTTAGAGTTAATATTGAAAAGGTGTGTAGAAACTAACCTTGTGCTTAATTGGGAAAATGTCATTTCATGGTTAATCAAGGGATAGTTTTAGGACATATTGTATCTGCTAAGGGTATTCAGGTAGACAAGGCTAAGGTTGATATTGTGCATCACTTACCCTCTCCCATAACTGTGAGAGAGGTTCGTTCTTTCCTTGGTCATGCAGGATTTTATAGGAGATTCATCAAGGATTTTTCCATGGTGGCGAGACCTATGTGTACCCTATTGCAGAAGGATATGCCGTTCATATGGGATGATGCATGTGAGAAAGCGTTTGTGAAGTTGAAGGAGTTGTTGACTAGTGCACCCAGCATTTGTCCTCCGGATTGGAACCTGCCCTTTGAGTTGATGTGCGATGCTTCAGATTATGCAGTTGGGGCGGTGTTGGGCCAAAGAAAAGAAAATAAGCCCGTAGTGATCTACTATGCATCTAGGACTCTTAATGAGGCCCAGATGAATTATTCGACTACAAAAAAAAGAACTTTTGGCTGTAATCTTTGCTTTAGAAAAATTTCGATCATATCTTTTGCATTCTAAAGTTGTTGCGTATTCTAACCATGCAGCCTTAAGGTATTTGATGACAAAGAAGGATGCTATGCCCAGATTGATCCGGTGGATACTGTTGATTCAAGAGTTTGACCTTGAGATTCGAGACAAGACGGGAAGTGAGAATGTGGTGGCTGATCATTTGAGTAGGATCGTGCGAGATGAGGAAAGAGAGCCACTACGTGAGACTTTCCCAGATGAGCAACTCTTTGGGATAGAGGTAAGTGTGCATTGGTATGCAGATATTGTCAATTATTTAGTTACTAGGGACTTTCCTAATACACTTTCACATGCTAATAAGGCTAAATTGAAGAAAATGGCTAGATACTATATTTGGGATGAATCGCATTTATGGAAACAATGTAGTGATCAAGTCATTAGGAGATGTGTCCCGGAGAATGAGCATAGGACAATTTTTAACTTCTGTCATAGTGAGGCATGTGTAGGTCATTTTGGGCCTCGTAGAACAGCTTTAAAGGTGTTGGAATGTGGTTTCTATTGGCCTTCTATTTTCAAGGATGCATATTTGTGTTTGTGTTTCTTGTGATAGGTGTCAACGAACTGGTAATATTGGTAAGAGAGATCAAATGCCCTTATCTCCCATTATAATTGTCGAAATTTTTGATGTATGGGGCATTGATTGCATGGGTCCATTTCCTTCATCTAGAGGTTTCTTGTATATCTTATTAGCTGTTGATTATGTGTCGAAGTGGGTGGAAGCAAAGGCCACCAGGACTAATGATTCGAAAGTGGTTGCAGGTTTCTTGAGAACTAACATATTTTGCAGGTTTGGAGTACCAAGAGTTTTGATAAGTGATGGAGGTTCTCATTTCTGCAACAGGACAATTGAGGCATTGCTCAAGAAGTATGGAGTAACCCACAAGGTTTCGACACCATATCATCCTCAAACAAGCGGCATGGCAGAAGTGTCCAACATAGAGATCAAAGGAATTCTGGAGAAAACTGTAGGTCCAACAAGGAAGGATTGGAGTGATCGATTGGACGATACATTATGGGCCTACAGAACTGCGTACAAGACGCCTATTGGGATGTCACCATTCAGATTGGTGTATGGGAAGGCATGTCACCTTCCAGTGGAGTTAGAGCACAGAGCATGGTGGGCGGTGAAGACATTCAACATGGACAAGGATGCAGTCGGTCTTCATAGGAAATTGCAGCTCAATGAGCTTGAGGAGATAAGAAATAACGCCTATGATGCTGCATAGATTTACAAGGAGAAAACGAGAGCTTATCATGACAAGATGATTCGTGGGAAATAGTTTGTAGTTGGTCAAAAAGTTTTTTTATTCCATTCTAGACTTAAACTTTTTCCTGGCAAATTACGTTCTCGTTGGGTTGGTCCATTTGTTGTTACTAATGTGTTTGCTCATGGTGCTATTGAAATTAAAAGTGACAAAACAGGTCAGACGTTCAAGGTGAATGGGCATCGACTTAAGCCCTACTATGAATCTTTTGAAGAGCACACGTATGAAGAGACGAGTGTGAGAGATGCGCCAAAAGATGTATGAGCATGAGAGAGTCTAGGCTGAGAGACTTTAAAACTCAAGCGATGCATGGGAGGCAACTCATTTCAACCGTACCTGTGGAGGAGTCGTCTACGGGAGTTTGCATTTTCTTATCCCTTCACTCTTATGGTTGAATTGAATATGTATTGATGTGTGATCTTAGTCTATACTTATGAATTACATTCTGATTATTGAGCTTACATTGAGGACAATGTAATTTTCTAAATGTGGGGTATGGTTGCATGATCATTGTTTGCTGATTTTTGCTTTGATTTCATGTTAAAAACGAAAAAGAAAGAAAAAATTCGAAAAAATGTTTAAAAATTCGAAAAAAAGGTGTTGTTTTGAGTCTTAGGATGCCCCTAAAGTCTAGGATGATTATGTCTCTAAATGCATAGATGATGGTTTTGCATTTCATAAGAATTGAATTGTAAGTTTCATTGATAATGTGGATTTGGTATGAACATGTGAGATTTTGATTGAATGTAATATGACATACATGTTTGGTTAGTTTAAGTACATAACAACCTGTGAGTTTTGAGCCTATATATGCTTTCTTCTTGAGTGATAATATGAAATTTCGTGATTGTTTTGTGAACCTCATTATTCTTTGCATATTCAATGACTAGTGCCATATCTTTTAATGGACTCTAGAATTTACTAGAACTCATCTTTTGTGATTGTTGAAACTTTTAAGTCATAAAATGCTCTGATTTTGAAAGGGATTTATGGATCATTTCTAGGATTACCACCACTTTAGCCAAACAGCCATATATCCCTATATGTGCCCTGTTTGGGACCCCTTAGTTGAACCGCATTTGAGCCTACATTGAGCCTTTCTTCATCACCTATGTTATCTCCATGCTTAGTATAGTTACCTCTACCTTGTTCTATAGACTTGGCAGTACTTTTGTTGAGATGTTGTTGTGATGATGTATGAAATAAGTGTGGGGTGGAAGACATGAGAAAAATATATATGAACAAGCTTTTAAGCATGCCGAAAAAAAATGAATGAATGAAAAAGAAAAAAATATGTATGAATTCGGCAATACATGAAAAGGAAAGAAAAAAAGATGTTGTCTTCTATTTGTGATTTGAAGTTGACTTGTAATTGAAGGTCTAAAAATGTTTATTTGACCTTTGTCCATATTCACTTTGTGGTTTAAATGATGATTGAGCCCAACTTGTTATATTTAGCCATTGATGGTGTGTGGTGTCATAAGGATGGTGTTTTATTCTGCTAAGTCTATAGGATTACCTTTGTGATTCCTTGATATTTCATGCCTCTAGCTAAGCCTAAACATTCACCTTATCAAATGATCCTAATGATTCTTAAAATGAGCAAAACTTGGTTTGTGGAAATGATCACAAGAGTTGAGCATATGGTTTTGGTCCATTTGTGCACTTAGTGGTTAAATGAGGTTTTCTTTTTGTTATTCACAAAGTGCTTTCATTTGATGAAATATGCAAGCTATTTGATGCTTTCTTATCCTTTCTCTTGCATATACTTGTGTGTGAATCATAACCATGAATCTGAGTGAAAAGAAGAGAGTATGCATTGTGAGGAGGATTTAATTGACTAAACATATTATGTGCTTATTGTCTCATTTCTTACTTATTCATACTATGAAACATATTTATGAAACTTGGAATTTATGTGCTTACATTCAAATGCTTTAACTTGAAAGCTATGTGTTTTGAGATTCTAAGACAATCATTTAGGGGCAATAGTGTTTTGTGTAGTTTTGTTTTGTTTTGCTAAGGGACTAGCAAAAGCCAAGTGTGAGGTAGTTGATAGGAGCACTTTGTGCTACGTTCTTAATATGTTTTTACCTTCATCTGTACTTTGTTTAACCCTTATTGTTGTAATATCGAGTCATTGAGTCACAATAGGAGTCTAGGACGGTTATGGATGTGTTTTTGTGCTTAAACGAGGTAAAAATGAAGAATTAGTCTAGAGTCCTAGTTTGAGTGGGAATCCTTATAGGACTAGGAAACCTAGTTGAACTAGGAGTCTTCATCTTTCTACGTTTTGGTCGCATTGGCGATATCTTGAGAGTCATGTTTGCATTAGGAATCCTTGTTAAACTAGGAAACGTACCATTTTGGAAAAGTCCTACTTGAACTCAAACTCTTATTACGAAACTTTCCTAAATGAACTTTCCTGTTCTAGTAACTTACTTATTCTAGTAAGTTTCCTTTTTGCAAATTAGAAACTTTCCTAATCTAGTTGAGCTCATCTATTACATATGCCTTTTTAAGACAACAAATGTCTAGATTAAGACATAAGTTTCGAAATAGATTATCTCTTCTTATTAATTTCGGTTTTTATTTTCAGATTTGAAGAGATAATTCAAGGAAGAAAAGAGGAGAAGCCGTGCATGATCTTTGAGGAAATTAAGGAGTCTTGCCGTGCTATCCAATTCAGCTTGTGAAAGAAGTCATGTCGTGCTATCCAAATCATCCCATGAGAAGGAGAGTCCAGCCCATGCCGTGTAACCCTAAAAGAAATAGGAGATAAGAGCTTCTTCTACAAGGAAAGCAAGGGCAGCCATTCGATCCAATTAAAAAGAAGAAATCCCAGCCGTGCATACATGGATCAGCCCATCCTAAACCCTAGCAGCCCCTCCTCTCCTCCTTCCTCTATATATAGCTCGGCCTCCCTTCATATTTAGCATCACCATTCTCTCATAAACACAGCCGAAATTCTGCCAAAATCCATCCAGGAAATTCAAGCCAAAAACCTTCATCCATCACCACAAAACCGTGCTCATCTTCCTCCTCTTCCAAATCGAATTCATTCTTGCCGAATCCTAGAAGGTTTCTAAAGTGTGATTCATCCATGGCTTGTAATTTATCTTTTGGTTTTCTGAAATTTTCGAATTCATTGAATGATTTATTGGATGTGATTTTCAGTTTCATATATATAGAATATAATTTCAGACTTCTTTGGTTTTATGTTTTGATTGTATGAACTCATGAGATTTGTATGTTTGCCGTGTATAATGACTTAGGGCAGTAGGTTTCCGAATTGTTTTTAGGTTTTATTTCGATTTATTCCTTGAACTTGTACATCTTAATCAATGCTTGAGGAAGCCAAGGCCATGGTTCTCCTAGGGTTGCGATTTCATTCACCAAAGTGTTCATTGATTGAATATGCGCTTCGTGTTTCAATTATTGATACTTGTTTAGGGTTGTGATAGTTCTAGGAATTTGCATGCTTAATCAAGATGAGTGACGCCATGCTTGCTTACATGTCTCCAATTCGACTTAATGTGCTTATGTGCTACTTTGTTGTTTAACTAGTACGCTTCGTTATGTTGAACTATTTGTAGCATATGTTTAGGATTGAACGCTTCGTTGATTCTAAATAATTAAGAAGTCTTAACGATTAGATGAACCGCTTCAGACTCTAATTAGAATTGGAATTGAAATGGACTTAGATATAATCGAAATAAGTCGCTGCCTATATGTTATTCTATACGTGTTATACATGTTTCGTGAGTGAAATTCGTGTTTTGGTTATGTGATGAATGGTTGATCAATTGTATATAAGTAATTTAGGATTTATTTTAAGTTTGTTCCGGGAGGATTACTATTCTACCCTTATGTGTGTCTTAGCCTAATAGGTTTCCTGTTAGGAGATAGATTAGCATCTCCGTAATAGATTAGGACTCCGAATCCTACGGGATTGTGGTTTTGTAAATGCCTATATATAGGCCACCATATCATTCAATAATACACAATTATTTCATCCTGCATCACGTTATCACGCACTTTGCCCTAAAACCCTGAACTTTTAGAGCCCTAATTTTTTTTTCTCTCTCTTCTCCTCCGCCGGCCGCCGTCGATTCCAAGCTCCGGCATCTCCTCGCCGGCGCACCTCCTGCTCGCCGCCCCTGCAGCCGCCGCATCGCTGCCCCTACAACCCCCCCCCCCCCCCCCGCAGCCCCGCCCCGCATGCAGCCCTTCCCGCAGCCCCTGCAGCCAGCCCCTGCACGCTGCCCCTGCAGCCCCTGCCCGCAGCCCTGCACGCGGCCCAGCCCCTGCAGCCAGCCCCGCAACACCACAGGGTCTCCTCCGCATTCGCTCCGCAAAAACACCTTTTTGCCCCGCAAGTCATTCAAAATTGCTCCTCCCGCATATTCACGCAAGAGACGTGAAATTCACAAGCAAGGACTTCGCTCAAGAGAAGCTACTCCCGTATACTACAAACCTTCAAAGGTAAATTTTTCATAAACGTTCCTACTTTTGAACGTATAGATATATTATATCGGGCGCTATTAGCCTTCTTCTTCTCTTAATTCCGGCCTTTCTTATAACGCCGATGAGACTATAGAGGGATGGGTTTCCCCTCTTGGTCGATGTTTTCTGTGTGACGGTCCTGGGGGAGTCACGATTGTTTTGAAAGGGAAGTTAATCGATTTTCGTGTGGTCGCCTGAGTGCACCGCTGTTTTGGGTGCGATCATGAGTATCGCCGCTTGCATTGATTTTTTCTTGTGACCATATACGTCACCCCTTCTAATTCCTATTATACTTGAATCTAATCGATTCCGTATCTGTTTTGTAGATGTCATCGCCATCTCGACCGGAATTTGGCCTTCTTGATCTAGAAGGAAAGGAATACCACCACTGGGTTTCCGACATGGAACTCGCTTTCGAGAGCCGAGGGATTGAAGGCATGTTTGCCGACCCTCCTGCTGATTTCCCACCCATGGCTAAGACTCAGACTCTCATCTTCATGAGACGTCACATCCATGCAACTCTCAAGAGGCAATACTTGAACGTAAAAGATCCTAAAGAATTATAGGATAAACTACGCTTGCGGTACAACAACGTTCATGATAAGCTTCTTCCTGAATTGACCGTTAGATGGGATAACATCCGTCTATTGGACTATAAGAGAGTGGATGATTTCAATCAGGATATGCTATGCTTGCAATCCGATCTTGGCACCGTTGGTGTCATCAAGACCGACCTAGATCTTCTCAATAAGACATTGGACACGTTTCCAATCAACTATGAGGTTCAAGCTCATACGTACCGCACTCATGTAGAGGAAGGGAAGATCCGGTCTTTTGCCGACTTAATGGCACTCTTGGCTAAGAAGGAGAGACATTCTGAGATTCTCCTCAACATCAACAATAGACCTGTTGGCACTAAAAGAATTTCTACGCCACAGTCTAACTATGGGAAAGCTCCTAAGCAAAAGAATCAATCAAGGAACGCTCCATATCAGCACCAAAATAACAACTCTCGTGGTGGGAGGCAACAAGGCCGATCTCGGCCTCGGTCCAATACTTGGACCCGTGATGGTGGCGGCGCCGCACCCTCTGGGGGAGGCCGTCCCCATCCCAAGCTCCAAGGAGGCCGTGCGCCTCCTAATGCCTCCACTTCCGGTAATGGCAAGTCTCCATGCTTCAAATGTGGCTCTTTCAAGCACTTTAATCGCGATTGTCGCGCTAGCAAAGAGATGATCAAGGCTTACTCCGCCTACAAGAAGTTTTTACAACCCGAATCGAATCATGTGGATGAGGACCATGAGATCGAGACTCACCATATCTCCATGAAGCCCGAGCCCCTTGCTTCTAAGGCTAGGCCTCCGGTTGCTACCATGGATACTTCCGACTTTGATTAGTCGTTTTAGCTTCTTTGGCTTTATGATTCAAGTATTGTTATGGCTGACCGCCATTGTTATTTTCATTGACTTTGTAATAGTCTTTTGATTTTGGAATTAGAAGTTCATGTGTGATGTATTAAAGATTGGCATTCAATAAAATTTCTCATTTCTTGCTTACAAGACGATCTCTTTGAGAATTTTATTTACCTGACACTTAGCATGATGATCAACGTGTGCAACTCATGTGGTTTTTAAATTGGACGCTTTTGGGTCACATGGGACCCAATAGCACTACATTGTGAATTTGGAACTTAAAATTCGGAAAACGAACCTCGGAACGTCGAAAACGACGTGGTTTTGCCTTGGCCGGACCCGGTTACTATTCCAGCATTTCCGGCACGTTTTGCCGGCGTATTCGCCGTCTTCCGGCCATTTCCCGGCGTTCCGGCACCGCCACCCGGTTCCTGACGGCGTCCCCTGTCGGACCTGAAGTTCCGGCCTCCATACCGGCCAGTTCCGACCGCCGCCGGCCGGTTTTCCGGCAATCGGTGCCGCCGGTTTTCCAACGAGTTTTTCGATGATTTTTTCCGTCGTTTCTCGTCATTTTTCGACATATTGCAGCAGTCCCTGCTGCCACGTTTTCCTCATCCAAAATTCACCCGGTTTTGAGTTCTTTTGACATGGTTTTCCGGTTTGTTTTTCCGGTTTTCTCCAAGTCCGTTATATGCACTCACCGGTACTCTTTGTGTGTGTTTTCCACACCATTTTTGGATGGTTTATACCACCCTAGTTTACTGTTTGGTATTTCACTGCTTCAATACCATGATTTCCAACTCTTTAGTTGAAGAATGTAGTACTATTGCCATGTGATACATTTGATGGGATCGACCTTTGTTCTGATTCCCATTCTTACAATATCTTACGGCGTATTGTATAGAATTGTTCCCGTGTCGCTGACTCTCTTAATTGTCATTTTGTAGATGTCCCGCGGTGAAATCGAATGTCTAGCTGATTGCGGAACCACCCACACTGTCCTTCGGCACATGCAGTTGTTCACAGATCTAGTGTTTTCGACTTCTTCGATGACTAGAATGATTGGCTCGAAATCCATCATTCAAGGAAGAGGCACAACTTCTTTCATGTTGCCTAATGGTACGACTCTTAACGTCGTAGACGCTCTTTATGCGCCGAAGTCTCCCCGCACCTTGCTAAGTTTTAAGGACATACGTGCCAATGGTTTTCACCTCGATACTTATGTTGAGAATGGAGAGGAATATCTTTGTGTTACCTCTGAGAAAGCAGGCCATCGCCGCATCTTAGAGAAGATGAAGAGTCTTGGGAATGGTTTGTATCTTACTTCCATTCAGATCTTTGAATCATATGCGGTTGAACGGAACTTTTGTGATTCGGACTCTTATATGCTTTGGCATGCCCGTCTCGGGCACCCTGGACGTGATATGATTATCAGAATTCTTAAGAATTCACATGGTCATCCATTTTCAAGTCCCGGAAGCGATTGGAGGATCACCTCACCCGTGCTCCGCACGGTGAGGCCGTGCCTACCCATGCACCGCATGGTGTGGCCGAGCATGCCTCACTCGGCAGCTCCACGGCTTTCATGCCGTTGGTGGCGGCATCCCCTCCTTCACAAGAGCTTGTGATGCCTCCCGTGCTTTCAAATGCCTCCATGGCAATTTCTGATGCCCATCACTCGTTTTGCAAAGCTTGTTCTCTTGCTAAATTTCAAGGAAGTCCTTCTTTTGCTAAGGCTTCAACCGAGAACATTTCATTCTTACAACGTATCCAAGGTGACATTTGTGGACCTATCCAACCAGAATGCGGACCTTTTCGATATTTTATGGTATTGGTTGATGCATCGACACGTTGGTCACATGTCGCTTTGCTATCCACAAGGAATGCTGCATTTGCCAAGTTATTAGCTGAGATCATCAAACTTCGGGCTCACCACCCCGATTATCCTATCAAATCCATTCGTTTGGATAATGCTGGAGAATTCACCTCTAAAACTTTTGATGATTACTGCATGTCTATTGGGATCGAAATTGAACATCCCGTTCCTCATGTTCATTCACAGAACGGTATAGCAGAGGCTACCATCAAGCGTATTTAGCTTGTTGCTCGGGCAATGGTTATGGGTACTAACCTGCCAGTCTCTGCGTGGGGATATGCAGTGTTGCATGCAGCGACACTTATTCGTTTCTGACCCGCGGCTAACCAAGCGTTTAGTGCGTACCAGATGGTAACTGGTTACGAACCCAATATTTCACACTTACGCATCTTTGGTTGCGCCGTTTATGTGCCTATTACACCTCCGCTGCGTACTAAGATGGGTCCTCAGAGACGATTAGGTATCTATGTTGGCTATAATTCCCCAACGATTGTCCGCTACTTAGAACCAACCACCAGAGATCTCTTTACTGCAAGATTTGCAGATTGTCACTTTGATGAGACATGCTTCCCGTCGTTAGGGGGAGATGTGAATGTTATCATTCCAAATGAACGTCAGGAATTGACGTGGTGTGTCCCCACTATGTCTCATTATGATCCCCGCACTGCCCAAAGTGAGTTAGAAGTGCAACGCATTATCGACCTCCAGAAAGTCGCGGATTCGATGCCCGACGGCTTTGTAGATATTGCTAAAGTGACGAGATCAAACATACCTGCTGCGAACGTACCGGCACGGTTGGATGTCCCGAAATACGGGCGTGGAAGACAAGCTCCTGGACCTAGCAACGTTGGCACCGCCCCTGACAGTGGGACGGAGGCCGGCGGCGGCACCACCGTACGCCGTGGTGTTGCCGGCGCCCCTTGTGGCGATGATGCCGAGATGGCCCGGCATGGAGCAGCTTCGGCCTCGGCTCCTCAAAGAAAAAGGGGGAGACCGATAAACTCTAGGGATTCAAAACCTAGAAAGAAGCAAATGACTAAGGCACATCGCGTCATCAACGATGAATCACCATCGTATGAAGTTGTCTCTGATTACAGCTATGTCCATGAATCAACTCAAGTGTTACCGTGGGACGCTATGGAACCTTGTTTGATGCCAGAGAACAACGAAATCTCAGTGAACTACACAAGTGAGCAGTCGGTCCGAAACCGAGCCACTACATGCATTGATGACGTTTTCGCTTATTCCGTCGCACATGAGATCATATCTGAAGACGACGTTGAACCTCGCTCTCTAGATGAATGCGAACGTAGAGCAGATTGGCCGAAGTGGAAGGAAGCAATCCAGGTAGAACTTGACTCATTAGCGAAGCGAGAAGTCTTCGGAAAGGTTGAATTGACTCCAAGAGATGTCAAACCTGTTGGACATAAATGGGTCTTCGTTCGTAAGCGTAATGAGATGAACGAGATCGTGCGCTATAAGGCAAGACTCGTAGCGCAAAGATTCTCACAACGACCTGGTATTGACTATGAAGAGACTTATTCTCCTGTTATGGACATCATTACCTTCCGCTACCTTATTAGTCTGGTAGTGTCCGAAAGACTAAACATGCAGCTTATGGATGTGGTCACAGCTTATCTCTATGGGGATCTTGACGCAGAGATATACATGAAAGCTCCAGAGGGACTACCTTTACCTCCATCAAGTGCCTCCAGACCACGGAGTGCTCATGCAGTCAGATTACATCATTCAGTGTACGGGTTAAAGCAATCCGGAGGAATGTGGTACAATCGGTTGCATCAATACTTGGTGAGAAGGGGTTACAAGAATGATGAACTATGCCCATGCGTGTTCATACGAAAGACAAATTCCGGATTCGTCATCGTTGCGGTCTACGTTGATGACATGAACATAATCGGTACTCTTGATGAGATTGAAGAGACCGTGTCTTATTTGAAGTCAGAATTTGAAATGAAAGACCTAGGGAGGACGAAATTCTGTCTCGGCCTTGAGCTTGTGCATAGGGCCGACGGCATCTTAGTGCATCAGTCAAATTACACGCAGAAGATGCTTCGACGTTTCAATATGGATCTATGCAGTCCATTGTCTACTCCCATGGTCGTCCGAAGTCTAGATATCAAGAAGGATCCCTTCCGTCCTAAAGAGGATGATGAAGAAGTTCTTGGTCTTGAAGTTCCATACCTTAGTGCGATTGGGGCACTATTGTATCTTGCTCAATGCACTAGACCGGACATATCTTTCGCAGTGAACTTATTAGCTAGATTTAGCTCCGCGCCTATGCTACGTCATTGGAATGGAATCAAGCATTTGTTTCGATACTTGAAAGGTTCCCTTGACATGGGATTGTTCTACCCCTATTGCAGAGAGAACACCGCCACGGTATCTCCCCACACCACCGCCGTCGCCGACCTCGGCCTTGCCGCCGTACGCCGCAGCGATGCCGCCGGCCGCCATGGCGTGGAGACCGTGCGCGGTGCCGAGAGCAGCAACCGGTCCCGTGCAGCTCTTTCCCCCGATGCAAAGACTCCAAACAACTTGTTAGTTGGTTATGCCGACGCAGGGTACCTCTCTGACCCTCACAAGGCTCGTTCTCAAACCGGTTATGTGTTCACCATTGGGAATACGGCGATATCTTGGAGATCCACAAAGCAAACTCTTGTTGCTACTTCTTCGAATCACGCGGAGATCATCGCTCTCCATGAAGCAGTTAAAGAATGTGTTTGGCTACGATCACTTGTTCGCCATATTCGTGATTCTTGTGGATTAGTCTCTACAACTGATCAACCTACGTGCATTTATGAAGATAATGCTGCTTGCATAGAGCAGACAAAGTTAGGTTTCATCAAGGGAGACAACACCAAGCATATTTCGTCTAAGTTCTTCTACAACGTTCAACAACAGAAGTTCTTGAATGTTCAGATCAATCAAGTGAGTTCAGAATCCAATGTTGCGGATTTGTTCACCAAGTCTTTGCCTAAATCTACTTTTGTGAAACATGTGAAGAGCATTGGGATGCGTCGTTTATCGAAACACTAGAGTTTGGTAGACTTCAGGGGGAGTCTACATCACATGTTAAGATCCTTAAGTAGTTGGTGCGTTGTGCTCTTTTTCCCTTCGATCAAGCTTTTGTTTTACCCAAGAGGTTTTTGTTTTGCTTGACAAGGTTTTTACCGAGGCAACGATATGTGCACCATGCAACCTAGGCATGCGACACAAGGGGGAGTGTTCCGGGAGAATTAATATTCTACCCTTATGTGTGTCTTAGCCTAATAGGTTTCATGTTAGGAGATAGATTAGCATCTCCGTAATAGATTAGGACTCCGAATCTTACGAGATTGTGGTTTTGTAAATGCCTATATATAGGCCACCATATCATTCAATAATACACAATTATTTCATCCTGCATAAAAGTTGTAGTTTTAGAATCCAAATCAAATCCCCCCAATAACATGATAAGTGTTGAGGCCCTTTTGATTCCCCGGACTGAACGATCCATGCTTATTATATACTAACGATGATGTTTTACAGGGTATTTTATAGACGTTCTAACAAAACGCTCTATCATATATTGTAGTGAAAAAATGAAATCTGTATTGGAACATAGTGAGTTGTAGAAGAAAATGAGTTCGGGTAATGAGTTTAAGCACATCTAGTATTTTATATTTATGAGTCAAAGCAATATTTATTTACTTAAGTTTAAGATAATCCAAACTAAAAAAAAAAAACTACCTGGCGATAAAAGACCACTATATATCTGTTTGCCTTGAACTTTATATTTCACATTAAACTTTTCTAACCAACAACAAAATTTGTATGATATATTATAGGTTCTGCAGACCAGAAGATGGAATGGTGTTACCATCCATACAATCTGAGGAAAAAAATATGATGACAATTTCTGATATATATGAAATAGACCCCGGCCTCACAGTTCCATTTTTGTCTAAATTGCGGAGTAAATGGGCTTCTAGAATTCAATTCAATTTAATTGAAGGCCTAACTAAGAATCTAATTGAGTAGAAAAGCAATCAAACCAAACAAAACTACTCTCCCAAACCTAAAACAGAAGCACCCAACTCCAATTCTAAACAGGCACAACAACAAACGAAAGAAAAAACAAACAAATGATCTAAGGAAACCCATTTTTCAACTAAATGATCCAAGCAATATCATCACCCAATCAACACAAACCAAAAAAGTAAAAGAAAAAAGCTAACAGAAAATGAATCACTCAAAGCAATAGAAGTAACAATACCCGATCTTGCTCTGTCGATGAAGTTCGAAAATATATTCCACACCCGAGGTCGCTGATGACAGTTTCAACCCTAAAAATGACGATCCCAAATCAAAATAGAGTTAATTTCAAATGAAAGTGAATCGATGGGAAAAAAAAGATGAAATTCGGATCATGAGCTGCAGAAAAAAATAAATTTATGAGATAAGAAAGAGGAAGAGACTGAGAATGACACACAGAAACCCAGGTGGACTACCTACGATCGAAAAGAGAGACAGGGAAGAGAGCAGAGCAGAGCAGAGCAGAGAGAGAGAGAGAAGGGACCAAAAACAACCGAATATGATATATCAGCTAACTGGGTAAATAAGAATAGGTACAAGGGTAAAAAAGTCATGAACAGTCTATGAACACCCCACTCAAAAATAGTATATACTAAATGTATTTTGATTCATGCCTCGTGCATGTGACACTTAATAATCACATGACTTGTTCACGCTGGATTAGCCAAATCGAGTCTTTAACCCAGACCTACGCCCTGTCGACGTGGTCTGTCATCTCCGTTTTTATTCTAGGGTTTCACTCTCTCTCTCTCTCTGAATCAATCACAATCCCAAAACCAAGCCATGGCCGAGATCATGAACATGCCCGTCGACTCCTTGGACCGCCGTCGCGACCGCAAAGACAAATCCTCCGAAGAGCCCCCTCCTCCTCCACCTCCTCAATCCTCCTCCCCGTCCCAACAACAACCGCCGCCGCCGCAACAGCCCTCCCGACGACGCGACCGAGACGAAAAGGAGAGGGAGAGGGACCTCGACCGCCCGCCTCGCCGCCCGGACTACTACGAACGGGGAAATCGCTCCCCTCCGCCTCCGAGGGAGAGAGATAGAGACAACAGGGATTACAAGCGCCGCGGCAGCCTCAGTCCCCCGCCTCCCTATAGAGACCGCGGCCGGCACTCGCCGCCTCCGTTTAAGCGCTCTAGGAGGGAAGATGGAGGCTACGACGGCAGGCGAGGGAGTCCCCGAGGCGGCGGCTTTGGACCTGGAGGAGGTGATCGGAGGTCTGTGAGCTCTGGCTTGAGTTTCGATAACTTAGTGCTTTGTTTACTCTTTACTTAGAAAATGGTCTTGATTGTTTAGATATCTCAATGTGCCGTCGAGTTACAGCAGCTTAGGTCTTAACATGATTGATTGCCTTGATAGTTTGGATTGTTGGCTTCAGGTGATATCATTATCTTCATTTCGATTTAAATTTGCTTGATCTGTTGATGTCATAGGTCTGGATATGATTATGCAAGTGGATATGAGCGGGAGATGGGGGGTAGACCTGGTTATGGTGATGATAGGCCTCATGGTCGTTATGCTGGACGCTCATCTGGTGGCTATGGTCCTTCTGGTAAACCACCTTATTAATCAGTATAGCCAGTAGTTGGCCTTAAGCCTAGCTGTGTTACGGAATCGTTGTTCTTAATTGATATTTGCATCTACTCTTTTAATATTACGAATTGAATTGGGTTATCTTGTATACAACATAATCACTTTTTATCTGCCATGTAGTTAGTACCCATCACTAGGATGTACAACAAGGTGTGCAAGTACATTAGCCAGTTCTTATTGTTTCTGTAGTCATCTAGGTTCTGAGAATTTAGTCTTTTGGGAGCGACTCTCTGAACTTATCATGAGTATGACTTAATGTGCACTGGATAGAACCTATTATTATTAGGTAAAACTGATCCAATCTACATCTTCTTGTTGTGCTTGGAAAGATGAAAGGTCAACTGCTGAAGATGATTTTTTTTTGTTTAAGTCCTTGTGAAATACCCATCTTCTATCACATATTTTAATGAAAGCCATATACTTGGTGATTTACACTTTTTGATTTCATGGCAAGACAGAAATGACAAAGATCGGCCACGGTTGATGTTGTTGTATATCACCCGTTTAATTTTGCAATGAATATTAATAAATGATGTGCAGACACAATGTGTTTGCGTGCACACACACGTGCGCATTTAGACAAGTTGAATTTTATTAGAATCACTAGAAATGCAAGTTCTAACTACTGCGTGGGTTGAAGGAGGGTGAGGTTTCTCTTCTTGTTTGTGTGGGGGTGAATATCAACATGTATTTGTGTGGTATGAAATGTTTTTGGTCAAGCTGTAATGAGAAAATCAAAGACGGCTAATCTTGAATTCCTTTAAATTCGATTTAAGGGTAGCAATATTGCTCTGACAATTTTAATCACTTGGTATCACCTGGGCATTGTTGTTATTGTTGCCCATTTTTATTCTTTTATAAGATGAGTGGGATAGTCTTTGACCTATGTTGCACGGACACGCGAAAATGGTCGCGTATTGCGTGTCAGACACGGACACGCGGACACGCGCAAATACGCTCGGACACGCGTGTCTGATTTTGGACACGCGGTGGACACGTGAGTGTCCGAGTTGGACACGTGTGTGTCCGGACTGGACACGAAAATAACAAGGACACGCAGGGGTATAATTGAGATTTAACAGAAAAACAGAAAAAACATAAACATTAGGTCATCCAGCCTTCACAACCGCATTCGTTTTCCTCGGAAGTTTCCGAGAATTGGGTGCCTGGTGATGAACATTTATCAAATGATGAACATTTATTGGAACTTAGAAACTTAATATCTGCAGATAACAACATTCAAATTAGATGACAGGAAAACTAGAATTATGTCTAGTTTGAATGTGGATTGACTAAGTTTTAATTTTAAAAACTATATTATTAATATAAAATTTAATTAACGTGTCCACTACGTGTCCAAGTCGGACACTTGAGATTTTGACGTGTCCGCGTATCGTATCGTGTCGAATACGGACACACGTGTCCGTATCCGTGCAACATAGTCTTTGACTAATTTGGTTCAGCTATGGAGAGGGCTAGTTCCAGTTAGTATGTGATGTGATGTGTGTTTGTTGTAAATTTTGGTCATGTGGCGCTACGCTGCGCACGTTTCACTTTTAGTTCTGACATATCACATGGACTCTCTTATAAATAGTGGTGAAGACTGTACTAATGAAATTGGCATGGTTGGGGATAAAGGTTTGAAAGTGTGTATGAGATGTTGCTATTTAATCGCAAACAACAGGTGATCGGTGTTGGGGCTGGAAGCAAGTTAATTATTTTTTCTTTACATGACTTTTTTTTGGTTGGCTTGGTTAATAGTTGCTGAAGTTGTCAGAGTTGGCAAGTCGCGGATGGTTTTTCTGTTAATTGTGGTTCCAAACGCAAAAGCACATGCATACAAATATAGATGCTAGTGGTTTAATCATATTCTCATTGTTGTTATACTCTCATACCACTTCTCCATTGTTTGGTAGAAATGGTCTTTTGGTGTTGTATTTTCTGGTACTGTCATTATTTTCTGTTGGTTACAACTCATTTTGAGTGGCTATGTTTTCAGTTTGATTATTCCCTGAATTAGAAGATCTCAGTATTTCCCTTCTTTTCAGACTGGGATTCAGGACGTGCTGGTTTTGGCGATGCTTCCAATACTGGGGCCACTCAAAGGTCAGCTATTGTTCGCGTTTTGTATTTCCATTGAGCGTACATGTTTGTCTGTTTCATCCGGCAATCTCCTCATGTTTTGTTGAGAATGAGATATGAAAGTTATTTGGTTTATCCTTGATATAAAAATTGTCCTTTTTTATTGTTTACCTAATTGTTTTTACTTTTTGTTCATGTATAGCCATATAATTCTTGCAATGGGGGATTTTTCTTAATTAAGAACTATAATTATATCGATATGAGTAGTAGTGTGATGTACCAATTGATATTTTACAGAGAAGGCTTGATGTCATACAAACAATTCATCCAAGAACTGGAAGATGACATTTTGCCAGCTGAAGCTGAGCGCAGGTAGGGAGTTTGATGTTCCCCGGATTTCTATTGTATGCATCAAGTTTTGATATTGTTTAGAATAATCAGGTATTTACAACTTATTAATTATGCAGATATCAAGAATACAGGGCAGAGTATATATCGACTCAGAAGCGAGCTTATTTTAATGCTCATAAAGAAGAGGAATGGTAATTAATGTCACTCTTTTTTTTTTGGTTGGTTGAGCTGTGTATTTCTAACACAATGCTTGTGCCTGTAGGCTAAAAGACAAATATCATCCCACAAACTTACTTACTGTAATTGAAAGGTAAGCTCTTTTTACATTTAAGGAATTTTCTTTTTCTATGCTGTATTTAAGTTGAGGAAGTTTTGTAGGTCCAAAATTATCTATGGAACTGTTCATTTATTTGGGCATTGATTTTTTTTTTTTGAAATATCTCTCTAGGAGAAATGAAATATCACGGAAAACGGCAAAGGAATTTCTGCTTGAACTACAAAGTGGATCCTTAGACTTGTAAGAAAACTCAACTTGATTGGTATGTCTTATGCCTATTACATCAGACTAATAGATTTATTGATCGTTTGGATACAGAGGTCCAGGTTCCTCAGCCTCAAATAAATCTGGACATACTAGTGAACCGAATTCTGATGATGAAGCTGATGTGGATGGCAAAAGAAGACGTCATGGGATAGAGCCGAATAGAGAAAATGATCTTGTTTCTACTGCTCCTAAGGCTCACCCAGTCAGTTCTGATCCAAGGCGTATACGATTTGACGTTGAACAAGCTCAAGCCCTTGTCCGCAAACTTGACTCTGAAAAAGGAATTGTTGAGAATGTCTTGTGTGTACCTGAGAATGACAAAATGAACAGAGAAAAATCTCATGGTGGTTCCACTGGTCCTGTTGTTATTGTACGTGGTTTGACATCTGTTAAGGGCCTAGAGGGTGTTGAGCTACTTGACACCCTTATCACCTATCTTTGGCGCGTACATGGTGTAGATTATTATGGGATGATTGAGTCAAACGATGCTAAAGGTTTGAGGCATGTGAGAGTAGAGGCAAAAGGTTCCGATGTAGGTAGTAATGGAGCCGAGTGGGAAAAGAAATTAGACTTGCATTGGCAAGAGAGATTGCACAGTCAAGATCCCTTGGAAGTAATGACTGCCAAGGATAAGATAGAAGCTGCTGCTTTACAAGGCCTAGATCCCTTTGTGCGGAAGATTAGGGATGAAAAGTATGGCTGGAAGTATGGTTGTGGTGCCAAGGGTTGCACTAAGCTCTTTCATGCTGCTGAATTTGTTCACAAACATCTCAAGTTAAAACACCCTGAGCTACTGGTGGATGTCACTGTGAAAATGCGGGAGGATATATATTTTCAGAATTACATGAAGTATGTGATTTCTTTTACCAAAATACGTTTGCAGTTGATACCAAATTTTATTTATAATCTCTAGCACTTTGTATATAGTAATCTTGGACCTCTGATAAATAAACGTCAAAGAAAAAAGATTGACTATAGGAGATGGGTATACAGTATTTCTACAGATATCTGAATTTATAGTATCAGACTACCAGTGGATAGATAGTAGATAGAAGATGGATAGACTATTATACCTGCAGATATTTCTTTGCTGAAGTATAACAATATGACTTCATTTACAGTGATGCAGAGGCGCCGGGTGGAACTCCTGTTATGCAGCAATTGATATTGGTATGGATTAAGTATTTACTCTAGTCAGGTTGCTTGTATGATATTGCTGAATTATGGAATGTTTGTAAATGCATGGAAAAAGCAGAAAACATGCTGTGAAATGCCTGAATGGCAAGCAAGTACATGCCATCCATTAATCTGTTTGTTATTTACTTGACTTTTCTGGTCACTTCCAAGTTCCTAGTCATGTTTGCTTTTCCATACTAGGGTAGGTATAATAGATGCTAAAGTAACATAATGTAACGAAACAGCAATAGTTTGTAAAGGTTATGAAGGGCACCTAACAAGATTGGGAAGTTGCTATTACTCTTCAGTTCTGTTGTTTATGTCAATGTTTTCTGTTTGCTGTACTTGGATTCCATAGAGGTGCCATTCGGTAAAATGCATAGTTGGACTATTCTGCTATTACATGTCAAGCTTACAAATATATGTTCCTTCAATTTCTCTGCGGCTCCTTAGAACAGTCAATTCTGTTAAAGGGCTACATTATATACAAAATATGGCAAGCTATTTTGAGCTGGAAGTACAAAAAAAGTCAATTTTTTTGGGGTTCACTTTTGTGCAACTGTAGATTGGACTAGATCCTCATTCACAGCCATAAACCTTCATAAATGGGTTGGATTTGTTATCTTACTATTTTCCGTAATGAAATCTTATTTTTATGAAGATGACTTGCAAGTATTATTGCATGGTTGTTTTGAGATCATGCCTATTGTCAGTCATTCTGTTTTGGGTTTCCTTGTAATGGTTCCCTGTCCTTTGCTTCTGATGGGCAGTCCTTCAATGTATATTTACTACCGTGATTGCTTGGCTTCAACATGTATCTTTTATTTTATTTTTTAATATAGTTCTTTGTTCATTATTAATTTTTGGTGAAATGTGTAGATTTTTTATGCACATTTAGTTTAAGCTTCCCTACAGGTAGGCAATGTGAATGAGTTCGTCTATACCTGCATGCATTTAAATAAACACATGAACCAAGAATGCCAAAATCAGTAATGAAATTGTTTAATCAAGTCTTCAAATATGTTATGCTTCAAATTAATTATTAAAGTCGGTTGAGTGTTTGCTCCTTTAGCTATGCAACATAGATTTTCCTTCATAATGATTAAATCTTATTTATCATGTAGAGGGATAAACCACAGAGACGCAGGCCAGGTATGGAGAATAGATTGAAAGATGAGCGTGGTAATCGAAGAGAACGAGATAACCGAGCCAATGGTGGTGAGAGGTATGATAATATGCAACAAGGTGAATTCCAGTCCAACAATGATGGCCAAGATGGAGGAAATCATGATGAACCAATGTATGATAATTTTGGTGGACAAGGCATGCATGGTGGTCCTCCTTTCACATCAGATATGAACCCACCACCTGTATTGATGCCTGTGCCTGGTGCTGGGTATGTTGCCCATTGAATTCTGTCTAATCTTCAGACTGAAGTTGTAAGTTGCTTTTCCTTATCATATTTTGTTTTTATTCCAATTGCAGTCCACTTGGGCCTTTCGTTCCTGCTCCACCTGAAGTCGCAATGCAGATGCTGCGAGATCAAGGTGGTCCTCCACCCTTTGAAGGCAGTGGTAGAAATATGTGGGCTGGACCTCAAATGAGTGGGCCAGCCCCTATTCTTGCTTTGTCCCCAGCTTTTCGGCAGGATCCTCGACGTTTAAGAAGGTACTTTCTGTATGAGCCATTTCTAGTACTGGTTTCTGTACTTGATTGTTGTTTTAGCGCTTCAGCTACACTATGCTGATTTTTTTTATTGAAATTATTTGCTATTTGTTTTATCCACGACATTAGGCGCTTAGGGGAGTTAAAAACTTCATTGGTGGGGGGAATTAGGAAACATACCCAGCTTGTGCTACTAGATATTGATGAAAAATATTGGTTTCTTTTCTCCTGAGAAGACCAAAAGATACAATTGAAGACGACTGGAGTAAAATAAACCCCAACATGTGTACCAACCCTTCCTTTTTTATGGTGTCAACCTAAGCAAAAATTATCCGGCTTGAACTCTTTCTCTCCATTTGTAGCCTATTTGGTTTTACTTCAAGGTGTCTGTTATACTGCTCGAAAAGAAGTTGATTGAAGTGGTGCTTTTTTAGATACATGGTGTCTGTTGTACTGCTGTAACCCTGACTATTTCTTTGAACTTTGATACTCAAACCACAAATTCTTGTCTTATGATGCATTTCAAGCGCTAGCCATAATGCTTGTATGTTTTTGTTCCCTTTTTTCTGTTAATTGGTTGAAGTCAACTTTTACAGTTATCAAGATCTTGATGCACCTGAGGATGAAGTCACAGTGATAGACTACAGGAGCTTGTAGATAGTTTCCAACTGTATAATTGCAACTTGCTTCACAGGCAAACTTTTGTACGTTCCCTGTGAGTTACGTTGAATGCACTCATTTTTGTTGATGAGGGTATTTCTTGTTAAGGTCATTAGCAAGATGTGCTGTTGGTGATTTAACTCACTATTCTGTTGCTACCTTTGATTCCCCGAGATTCTGACCGGTAATTAATTAATGTTTTCCGGGTCGGATATTGGTTGGTCTGAAAATATTTGCTTATGGTTGTAAATTGGAGTTGTGGAGAACAGATTTTAAGCGACTCTACATTCCTTTTCATTTAAGCTTCTGCTATTGGATGTCAATGACTAATGGTGTTTTTCTAATAGTGTATCAATTAGAGAAGTCTGGTTCAATTTAATTATTATGGTTTTTCTCACAGTATTTGTACACTTTCTGCGAGCGCAAGCTTCTTTAGTTTTTTATTTATTTTATTATTACAAACGGAGCCGAAAAAGGCTCAGACAAGGAAAACAAAAGGACCAAGAATTATAACAAGCACCAGATCTTCTGGCACGAAAACTAGAACTAGTGTTTGCTACTAGATGATTTAAAGCCTTGATTTCTAAAAATCAATCAAATCTTATAATAATTGAATCCGTTTGCTTGAATCTTATTTATCATGTTAATGTAAGGGTGAAAAGCTGCAAGTGAGTTTAGGGCGATTTTGTTGGGTAAAAAAAGGCGAGTGGGGGGATAATTGTTATCCAAATCGTAGTCGGCGTATTAAATGCGTGCCACATAATCGGCGGAGGAGAGAATAAAGCGCCAAATCATCCCAAGTGTGCGTGTACTCCAGATAGCAGAGATCGAGCAGAAATGGAAATAACAGCTCGTCACTTGATCTCTGCATCTCCTCCTCGCTCCTCTTTTCTTCTTGTTGCTTCTTCTTCTACTTCTACTACTAGTACTACTTCACTGCCCTTTCAGTTTCAGAGCAGCTCCAACTACATTCTCAAACGACAAGCTCAACTCCAAGGCGTCTGCTTCAAACGAATTAGCCCCATATGTGCCTCCTCTAACACGCAGACTCCTCCTCAATCTGATGCTCCCGAAAGATGGCTTCTGGAGCCTGTGGGTACGTATCTTCTTCTTCTTCTTCTCCTTGGCAAAAGGCATGAAACATCAATCAATAAGCTTAATGTGTATGTGTGTGTGTCTATATATATCTATATATATATATATATATAGCTGCTTCTACGTTAATTTTCTGTTTCATATCAACTTGTGGTAAAGCAAAGAAACACCATTGCATTTGATGCAAGTATTAGTAATCAAGATATATGTGCAACTTGTAGCAGCTATGCATACGTTTTGGTTAAGTCATAATTAGTTTTAGGTTCTAGCTAGCTAGTGGCAGGAACTTTGTTAATCTATAGATTGTATTTTGCAAATACAAGTTAACATTAGAATTATTATTAAACTCATGGTTACAGGGTTCAGCTTTAAGATTTACCTGCTAAACTTATTGTGTTTTTCCCCACTGTAACCTATCCTATTACTGCATTGCAAGTCTCTACTAACACTGTAATCTTATTTACCTAACCTTTCATGTTAGATCAGGAGTGACTCATGTTTTATAACTATATTTTGCTCTTATGATAGGTGATGGAGATACAAGGCATATTGGTTTCAAGGTTCAAATGCCAGGTGCATTTGAAATTGCTTCTGTAAGTTTCCTTTCTTATGACAAAAAAACATTTTCTCTATTTTTTTTTTCTCCGGTCCGTCTCAGATGCCATAATTATTATAATGATTCGCCTTTACTGAATGTAGAATGTGGTGACTGTTGGCCGCCTTCCTGAGAAAGCTGATTTAGTGATTCCAGTTGCAACAGGTATAAGAGAATGAGTCTTGCCAACTTTCCTGCTTGAACTTTTGAATTCTCGAAGAAGAAATATTTAATAAGTATGAGGACTAGAACCACTGATATTAAGGTTGGGTGGCAAAATTGTTACCAATTGAGTCTCCTAAATTAACTACTAAGTTCTTGTGTTAGACACTAAGATTCCTGGATATCCAATAATTTAAACAACTACGCGAAGCCAATTTGAGTCTTTCATGCTCGTATTACTCTTTTTTTTTTCTATTGCATAAACCAATTCCCACATATCAGATTAGTGATAATTACACTGGAGGCAATCTTCTTTTGTAAAGTTTAAGATCAAGTCCTCATCAATTTTTTTTCTTCTTGTTTCGCTTTAAATTGGTAGTATCTGGTTTGCATGCTCGCATTCGAAAGAAAGATGGAAACCTCTTGGTAACAGATCTGGACAGCACCAATGGGACATTCATTAATGACCAACGGTTGAGACCTGGAGTTATTGCCACCTTATCACCTGGATCTTGTGTTACATTTGGTAAGGTGTTCCCAATTTATTCCTGTCTTTTCATTCTCCTTTTCATTTATGACGCAGCACAGTAGCTGCTTAGGAACCTAGATCACAAGCTCTAAGAACTGTAGAGTTAACACACACTGATTTTAGGATTCACTCCCAGGCTTCACACCCAAAACACTATAATTTGGGAATCTCTCCCAGGTTTCTCACCTTAATCCTATCACAGGAAAATTCAGTAAACACTGATATTCTTATTCCATATAGCATGCCTCTGCCTTTCGGCACTTACATTATTTATACTAATGTTTATAACTAACACCAGCTAGCCTTAAGTACTCGTTAGGACTCTTAAATTTCAGAAACTGAAACATAAAAGGCCTAATAAAGTAACAGTTAAAAGACACAAGAGGACTCTTGAAATTAAGCCTGGAGACTTCTAGATCAGACCCTTCTTAAGCTGGAAATTAATAACCTGAGCAATCAATAAAACCATAAAGAGATATAATTATTAGCTGCTCTCTTCTTCCATCTCTTCCGTTCATAAAATTTAAAAGGCTTGGGTGTGATGTCATCATCAATTTATGGGAAATAACATATACAATACACCTACTATATATGTAAAACACATTTTCTTTGCTTTCCCTAAGCTTCAAATTTTCTTCTAAACTCTAAAGACAGTTCTGCTCAACTAGACCGTGTGTATTTAGAGAAATCATTTGTGATTCAAATCTATTACTATAGTTTTAAGTGTGATTTATCTGGATCCTAATAACATTCCCACACAAGTCCTTGACCAATAAATAAATAGAAAGTACTGCTAGTAACTACCTAACTGAGGTGCAAATAATAAAAACTGATAAAGAGCGTAGTTGTAAAATGGGATTTGGTTTAAGAGTTCCCTTACCCTATACTCTTTTTTCAACCTTTGCTTGAAGGAAATAGGATCCAGCTCCCCTAAAGTGAGGATTCTTTGTTTTGGTTAGATTCCCTACCCTAATCTCTAAAAGTTTTAGCTTCAATTATTTGCTTTAGTGTCCAACAGCTGACCAAATCTAGAACCTCTTAGGAACAATTGAAATTACCTATGAATAAAGTAAATGAGGGTCGTATGCCAGAAGATCAGTTGTTGCGAATGTGCAAGTTGTGATAAAGCGATTTAATCTTACAACAGTTTTTATGCATGGATTCAACTCTTTCTGCAATATTTTCTTTCTTTATTCGGATTTTCCAACTGAAGAAAGTTCTATAACTGAGTTTCTGGCATTTGGCATGGAACTTAGAGAAATACAGAAAAGTTATACGTCCTAGGAGCCAATACTCTTTCCAATCTCCCTACTATATACCAAAACATTAATCTCTTTATGTTCAATTAATTTTAAACTACATACAGCAAAAATTCTTTGCAACCAAATAGGAAATGCCTGAGTGATGAAAGCGTATCAGGAAACCGAGTCGGTCCACCATGTCCCGAGAAAATATATCTGAACTTGGAAAATGAAGGGACTGATACTGACAAAGGGGAAAAGAAAAGGTATGGGGTTAAGTAAACTAGGTACGGTAACCATACTTATAAGTATCTGAGAAGATATATGAACAGTTTCTAATTAAAACTGTTTCCGGTCACTAAATATCACCTTGCTTATGAATTTTCAATTTTGTATGGATTCACCTTGGTAGACTCCTATTCACACTGTTATTTAGATAATCGTTCAGTTTCCTATGGATTTATCAGAATTTTTATGTAGGGAGTATTTTTGAAAAACATCACTAGTCACTTGTATCGTTAGACCATATTTTAATACTGAAGTGAAATTGATTTCATTGTTGCAGGAGACGAACACTTAGCTGTGTTTCGTGTGTCAAAGTTAGCCAGTGTAGAAGCTGCAAGTGATACAGGTTCTGGTGAAGATAAAGTAGGGACTGTCATTCCTGAAGAAGTAGAGACTGTCTCGGCTGAAAGTAGTAAAATAATTTGAGTCCTTGTGAAGATGAAGTTGAAATAATTGGTGTCTTTGTAAGATATACATAGCAAGGGAAGAAATCAGAGCAACGTTCTAACTGGAAAGATAGGTTTCTGTTGGAAATAGATTCATAGATAAAGATAATCTGTTGGAAATTGATTTCACAATATTGCAATCTACTTTCTATGTGTTGTATGGAAATTCACAGGACAAAAGAAGTCCACCATACATAAATTATGTTTCAGAGTACATAGCAATACTAGAATTTATTCTAATAAACCTTCATATTAGAACGTAATTGGAAAATTGGTTGTTTTACTCGACAATGCACCAACAGGTTCAGTGGTTCTCCTCATAACAGAGGGTTCTTTATAAGAGTGGAGGGGGTAGTGTTGTACTCGTGAGAATGTTTCTTTCTTGGGAATTCCTGGTTTATTTTCTTAATATAAGTGAATGTCGCCTAATCCTCATTAGCTTGCTTGATTGTGTGGATTTGTAAGCAACAATTTCTTTTTCCTACAATTATTCTCCACAAGGGACAAATTAGCAACCCCCCTTGTTTTTTTTGTTTTTTTTTATTTCATATGTAGTTTATGTTTTCAAGTTTTATTTTATGCCAGGCACCCCCTATTCATATCCTTGTGTAATTTCTGGCTTCGTTACTGCACTTAATTTGGCCTCGTTTATTTCGTTGGAAAGTAACTGTGGGAAAAGAAAACTGTTCTGTTACATTCCTGTCTTTGGGATACAACTAGAAAATTTCCTTTCTTGATGGAATGGAGAAAAGGGAGGAAAATGGTTCCATCCAAAATTCAATGAAATCACTTTGTCATCTTCTTTCCTTACATTTATTCTCACAATCCATAATTTTATTACATTCTTTAACAACTTTCTTGATGATTTTCCTTATCTTACCAAATACGTGCCAGAATGTAAAGTATTGGGGAAAATTCATTTCTCTTTTCTTTCCCTTTCCATGGGAAATAATACAAAAAAAATACTTTCAAGTCCGCAAACCAAACAAGGTCACAGTACTAATAGGGTTCAGGGTGTAGAAACTAGTAGCGATGCTCACCTAATGATGTAGAAGTGAAATTTTATCAACACGTGAGGTGGAAAGCAGCACGTGAGGTATTATCATCAGCAAAGGAAAGGACGACTTTGGAGCGAAGGCTGCATCCAACAAGAAACGAACTTCAGTTCTGTTCTGTTCTGTTCTTCTTCTGAATCTCTCTCTCAGAGGTTCCCTTGTTTGATTCGAAATAGAGCCAATGGTTGGTTTACAGAGTCACAGAGCAGAAATGCTGAGCATAGCCGCGGCTGTCGTCGCCATTGGTGTTGGTACCGCCTACTATTTCTACGTCACCAGAAAACCAAAAGGTCTCTCTCTCTCTCTCTCCCAATCCCATTTCTTGCTGCTTTTTTATGTGCTTCAATCATAGAATGTGGGTCGAGAACGCAGAAATTTGATTTGGATTAAACAACCCTTAATTCCTACTACCTGGGATCCTTTTTTTTCACTTCTTTTTGTTTACTAGTTGCATATCCAGATTTCCCTTAATGCAGAATTGAGTTTTGTAAAGCCATTTAGCATATCTAATTGCACAAAACTGATATATGTGTGTGTGTTGTGTGTGTGTGTGTGTGTGTGTCAATGTTTTACTTATAATCTGCAGTCTACGAATATTATGTCAGAGGAGATGTCTTGTGATTTACCCTCTTTGAATTCTATATGCCCTACATGTATGTAGGGGTATAGAGTTTAATGTTTCTCTTTTCGCTTTAGCTTCTGTCACATTTACTGGACTTCACGTCTAGCTGTTATCTAATATGTTTCCATGCGTATGTGTCTTCAGACTTTAGCTAACAATGTGACTGGTTAGGTTGCTTGGATCCTGAGAAATTCAAGGAATTTAAACTTGTAAAGCGCACTCAGCTCAGCCATAATGTGGCTAAATTTAAGTTTGCTCTTCCAACAGCTACATCAGTGTTGGGTCTGCCTATTGGACAGCATATAAGTTGCAGGTTTCGTTTTTATATATTTTCTGTGTAGTGTTTTTCTTTTCAACTGATAAGACTCGGTTTGTACAAGTCTGATTCTTGTTTTACAATTGATGTTTTAGCATCCAGCATGATATTTTTCTGTGAACCTGACTTTTTTTTTTTTCATACAGAGGAAAAGATAGTCAAAATGAAGAAGTTGTCAAAGCATATACCCCGACCACTTTGGATACTGATATTGGATACTTTGAATTAGTCATAAAGGTTTCTGCCGAAGCACTTCTCATGCTCTAAATCTTTATACATTGGTTTCTTAATTTTTATGTTTTCTTCTCTTTTATTTTGTTTCACATGAATAGATGTATCCCCAAGGAAGGATGTCTCATCATTTTCGAGTCATGAGTGAAGGTGATTACCTGGCTGTAAAAGGACCTAAGGTAAAGTTTACACATTGGTCAGCCTTAGGTATAAATTTTAAAGAACCAAAAAGTACACTGGAAGTACAACAGTGACCAACAGTTAGACAGCAGCCTCTGCATGTCATTACCAACACTGAATGGCTTTTAAATTTATTCTCTAGGGTCGATTCAAGTATCAGCCTAACCAAGTTAAAGCTTTTGGGATGCTAGCCGGAGGTACTGGCATCACTCCAATGTTCCAGGTATGATGGTCTAAGTTTTGCACATAATTTTCTTTTTATCAATACATTGCTTTTATAGTTTAATTTTTCTTCCTGGTCTTACAGGTTGCTAGAGCCATAATGGAAAATCCTAGTGACAGAACAAACATACATCTCATATATGCCAATGTCACATATGAGGACATTCTATTGAAAGTAAGCACCTCTATGTTCTGTTTGTTCAACACATGTCATACCAAATGTATCTGTGTGTCTCTCTCGTTTCATCATTGAGTATTATTTTAAGCAAAAAATTCTTACTATATATCTAGCACTTACGGATAACCATTCCCAAACTAAAGAATACTGCATGACAACAATGTAATAGCGTTCATTTTACTTGGGCTACACTTTTCCTGAAGTCTTTTATTTTTTCCATATTATAAAACAAGAGACGGGAGAGAGGAATAGGGAGATATGTAGTAATAAGAAGCACTTGAATCAGAAGTTCAGAACCATTTGAAATAATTTTCAGCCCTCATTTCAGCATATATTTCATCTACAATCAAAAACAAAGGTGAAAACGAGAATATCAGTTGATAGGGCCTTTAAAATGGTGAATTTGGAACCATATGTCATATAAATATGCATGTTATAATTAATTGAGTGGTTAGTAACTTTATATGTTATATATGCTATTTATTATGAAATGGCATCAAAGTTCGCATTCAAATTTGTTCACCTATCATTTAGTGCTGCTACTAGTTTTCCATTTCCTTGCCTGAATGTCTATGCTGACAGCATGGGAATCTATAAGAGTGTGTCAAGTGTAGTCAGAATAAAATCCTGGGGAACTAGACTTTTTTGCCATTTTCACTATATTATTTTGTTAAGCGCCCTTTTGCCACAAATTGCTGCTGACAAGCAATTGATATGATTGGCTTTTCGCAAAAATTCTGAAGCAAGTTTGTCTTTCTATTCACAATACTGGAGTGAAATTTATGTTGCTCATGCTCTATGAGTCTAATGCATGCTTTAATTTTCCTTGGATTTTTTTTCACCGTTTTCCTGTAAATGTGGCATGCACGCAGTAAGGCAATTTCCTGGCCTAGAATTCGTAACACCTCAGTGGTTTTATTTCGTTAACTATGTTCATTTTTTGCAGGAAGAGCTGGATAATCTAGCGAGTAACTTTCCCAATCGTTTCAACATTTATTATGTTCTTAATCAGGTATTGTTTTTATTATTTGGTAAAAAAAAGGCAGATCTTTGTTATTATTATCATTATTATTATTGTAAGTTTCCGATCAGAGTGGCATTTTTTGTTCTATCTTCTTCACAAAAGTACTCAATTCTGATCAGTTTGTCCAATTATATGATGATCTCTCCATTTTTTTTAAGTTATGAACTTTTCAGAAAGTCAACGCTGTTTGAGTGGAGCAAACAGTCAGTACTGTTGTAATTTAAAATTACTAGGATCTCCAATAAGTTGATAAGATGGATGTACATGTACCTCAAAACATTTTTATGGCATATAGATTGCCATAACTTAGGCGCACAAAGTTTGATTTAGTTTTTTTTTATTTACTTGCATCATTGTGTGAAACCAACCTGCTACGCGTTATATTGTCGGTTACAAATTTGATGTGTGTTACCGTCTTCAGGCCCCTGAAGGCTGGAAAGGTGGTGTTGGGTTCATATCAAAAGAAATTATTCAGACTCACTGCCCTGCACCAGCACCGGATATTAAGGTAATTCCTATCTCCACCGTCTCACTCACTCGTTTTCATATGGCATGCAATACCAAACCTTTTTTTTTTCAGATATTAAGATGCGGACCACCACCTATGAACAAGGCTATGGCTGCTAACCTTGACAGTCTTGGATACAGTTCGGAAATGCAGTTCCAGTTTTAAGGCTGATTCATCAACTTTGGTTATTAAATTGTGCACAACACAACAAGCACCTGATTTGTTTGCTACATAGGATCTTAAATTTGTGAGAGAGGAGTAATAAAGATGAAGTCACTGGAAATGGGCAACATGATTCTTCTGTTTTCTTAATGGTTTTATTTCCAGAGTTGCTTTATAGTTTTTTGCAGGAACAAAATTGTCAAGTTCAGTGTTACTTGCTACAGAACTTTAGCCATACAATAGATTCTTGCAGTTGCGGCACTTGTTCTATATACCCTGAATCCTCGAGTTGATGTGCTGCCATTGTTCCTTTTGTTTCATCACCTACGTCGGTCGTTCTGGAAACTGATTTTTATGAAATACCCAAATAACTGCATCCACAACTTACAGCTAGTGCAATAACAACTATATTGCTCCGCATGTTAGGACTTTGGTTGAGATCAGAATCGAGTTTTTTTTTTGGACGAAAATCAGAATCGAGTTTGCATAAAACACTACGAGATAGGAAAAATAAAATAAATAAGCCCCAGTCAAGAATTACAATGAAGCACAAACTTAAAATTCAAGACTCCAGATTCAAAGAAAGAAGCGACCACATGTGCAACAATTCTCATCATCAATCCACAAAACAAGCTAAGCAGGGGAGGAGAAATGTTAAACAAGGCCCCTAGGAGATCTCAGCTTCAAGTTGGTTCAACTACACATACACTGACGCTACCTAATATAACATGTTACAAGAAAACATTCAAGCATGCATGTTGCATTTCACAATCAGTTTGAATGCAAGTACAACTCCAGAGCACACCATCAACCAGAATGACAAAACTGTTTTAAAACCCGGCCTGCTTGGTCATGACTAATGCATGGCTTTGCAACTATCGTCTTCGCATTCCACGGCCACGGCCACGTAAAGCAGCTCCTCCACGCCCTCTACCTCCCATGGCACTAGCAGCAGCATCTCCCTGGGCACTCTCAGACTGCATTAAAGTGACAGAAGGCATTAAACAGCTGACTTGTTCTATATAGAAAAAAATGGTCTTAAGTTAATATATTTGTTATTTTTAGGCATCAACTAAGTAGCCAATATCTCAAAAAAGACTCAATACAGCATAAGTTAAAGAACCAGAGTCAATTCTTGACTAAAAGAATGAAACTACTTTCTTCTTTCAGACCAAATGCAAAGACAGTGTTTTACATGATGACCAGTGACCAAGCTACAGTCAGGGAAATATGAAGTCACTACACATAATAACAATACCAGAAAATGGAATCTACACATACCTTTGGATTTTTCACCGTCTCGTCAACACTTAAAACCAGGCAAGCAGCCTCAGTAGCAGCATTTATAGCATTGATCTATAGCAACAGACATGATTAAATCACCAGCCAAATGACATTATAATGAGCATTAAAAAAGGCAGCATGATGTGGGACTACCACATCTATGCTGTTAGGATGACAAGCATATACCTTTACAACTGCTGGCTCCCAGACAAAGTTAGCATAGGAATCAGCAATTCCTCCAGTATTAATGTCTACTCCATAAGGTGCACCCTCACCTACAAGAAATTGATTTTTGGAATCTTTTAGCACATAATTATTGAATGCCTATATGAAGATTCAATACATATTAATCCTTCTTTATAGTACACAGGCATATATCACAAATTGCATAAAAAATTATCATATATCATATATGCTATCCATATAATATTATTAACTAATCAACTAGACTAGTTCTAAATAAAATGAAAGCTCAACCTGTTGAGTGTTTCTGTCTAAGTTTGTTTAGCATATCAGTCGCGTCAAATCCCGCATTGTCACATAGTTGTCGTGGAATAACCTGCAACAAATGTGGAGGATAGCATATCAGTAACCTACCACCATTCAGTTACTAATATTGCAGCATTACACTCATTCATGGTATTTTTCATTCACCATTGACCATAAGCAGAAATATCATTTTGAGAAAATGTCCAACTTGTTCACCTGATGACCAAGAAACTACGACCACCCAAACTAAATTCAATACACAAGGGTCGGAGACTACTAAAATAGTTATGATATAATGCATGTAACTGAACATAAATTCCTGGTCGACCAGGTGAGAACACTGCCATATCATATTTCTTTTATTTCTCTTTCTTTTCTTTTTTCTTCTTTGAAAATCATCCTGAATTCCAAGCTACAACAAATCATTCACATGATACAGGCTTCATGAAAATTGAGAAGGCCGAAGAGAAAAGGGTATACAGTGAAAGGAAAGAAAAGCCTTTAAAGAGTGCACCCGATCTCCATATAATGGATTAACCAGTAAATACAGTTGTCATTCCAATTCCAGATTATCCACCTACCCTGAATGTATTATCGTTAAACCCACCAAAATCAAACACAACAATTTTCAGAACCAACCAGATACCCTACAAGTTAGACATCCTTCATGTACTCAATTTCAAAAAAGCAAATTTGGATATCCAAAGCTAGACACCCATGATCCCACAAAGAAAAATGGCATCGACCAGATTATACATCCAATGTCACATAATTTGCACTGCAGCAATGGCTATGTCTACAGTCATGACGAACAGCCAATATAACCAAAAAAAAACCCAAAACTAAATACCTCCAGAGCTTTTGCGTATGAGTTGATGAAAAACTGAGATCTCCCAGCAATTTCACGCGCTTTGTCCCTCAAGTAACGGCTGATCTCCATCTGCCACCAAACACAAACAAATTATGAACAAGACAAACATCTCACATTAACTTTGCAGATACCATGGATCCAAAACACATACATCTATTGCACCACCACCAGGAACTACAGTCGAATTCTTTAGAGCCCTTCTAACAATCATGATGGCATCATGTAGACTACGCTCAGCTTCCTCAATGAACTAAAATAAGAATCCATGAGCGAGTCAATAAATTCAGCAATGAAAAGGAAAAAGAGATGCAAAGCGAAAAAGGATAAGATATTCATAAGCAGATACCAGATGAGAAAGCTTATAAAAGGCATACCTGATCAGCTCCACCACGAAGAACAATTGTAGCAGTTCTACCAGATGGACATCCACTAAAGATATTAAACCTCTCATTTCCGACTTGCTTTTCTTCAAAAACCTCGCATGTTCCAAGGACCTACAAATAAAAAGTAAAAAAAATAAAGTTAAGTGTGTGTCAACCAAAAACACAAGAAATGGCCCAGCTAAAAGGAAACACTTGCATGTAATCTAAGGACAGATGAACGTTGCACTAGTACATAAAACTATAGCATGACAATATGGGGCATAGCAACCTCATCGATAACATCATTGATGGATGTCTGCACAGTGCCACCAGTGGCTGCAGCCACCCTTTTCAGATCTTCTTCAGCTACACGGCCAGCACAGAATATATCTCGATCTGCAAAATACTGTCAAGCAAACAAATGCATTAAACTTTTGTTTATGAAAATTTTCTTTAATGACGTTATGAAAATTACATTCACTTCACATCATTAGACGCTAAAAGTATTGCAAATTTTCCAGTAAAGTTCCACAATGATATAGATTATACACAAGCATATATCGTGAAACTAGGACCATGATAAGTATTATCAGATAAATTTTCTAAAGAGATCAAGAAGATTTCAGCAGCAGGGGAGACATGTGACATGAAATAGTGAGTACATAAAATGAGCCCAACTGAAGGGAAAGATTCTCCATTCTTTCACACTGAAATATATGTTTTCTCTCTACCAGGTAAACAAACTGTATACAAGTTTGTTACCCTATGGTCAAAAAGACTAATCCAGACGGATTACTAACAGGGAAAATTCAGGCAGACAAGGCATCACCTGTGTTGCTAAATCACCAATAGCCAACCGTGAAAGAACAACTTTGGCTCCACACTGCACACACTTATCCAGCTTGTCATAGATAATATTCCATTCAGCATCAACAATGGACTGATACTGGGATGGGTCTGACAATCTGCAAGGAGATGAAAACATTTTTTTAAAAAAAACATACGAAAATTGATAGAAACACATTTCAAATGGAGCGACATGACCCTTACCTGATCTCAGCATTTTCTTTCTCGGATTTAAGCTCCAATTCAATATTTAGTATCAGTATCTTAGGATTGAGAAACTTCTTTGGTTGCTGTTCAAAACCGGCATAAGAAAATGTCTTCTTAAAGGCAACGCCATTTACTAGAAAGGAATCACGCATGTTACCACCAGAAACCTGTACAAGTGGCACCAACTCCACAATGAATATCACTCCCAGAAAAAGCAAGCCCCTTTCAGTGCCAACAGTATGGTATTCCTGCCGAGAAATTTACCTTCTTAATTCCGATCATGTTAAGACGATCGTCATCACCAATGGCAATGACAGCATCTACAACCATTTTTGCAAAGAAGTCCTTCTCTCCACCGATGAGCTTTGAGGAGAGTGTGGTGGCGGCACAGTTAGCTAGCAGCTCCTTCTTCTCTTGGAGGCTCTTGCCCTCAATGCTGGTAGCAAGTTGTTTGATTCTCTCAATGGCCTGATCCAACAACAACAAGCATTAACCACAACCACAACCACAGTCTGTAAAAAAAAAATTAATAATAATAATAATTACCAAATAGCTAGCGGTTCGGAAACTCCTGATCAAATTCTGGGGGTGGACCCCGTCCTCAACAAAAGGCTTGGCCTCGTTGAGAAACTCGCCGGCGAGCAGAACAACCGTAGTTGTCCCATCACCAACCTGCACCGAAAACACATTCAAACTCAGGAAATCGGAATCTGAGATCGGTAAGCTAAGTGAGTGAGAGATTGATAAGGATAGATAACCTCAGAGTCCTGAGACTTGGCGATGTCGACGAGGATCTTGGCGGCGGGGTGAACGATGTCGAGAAGCTTCATGATGGTGGCGCCATCGTTGGAGATGGTGACATTGCCCTTGTCGTCGTGGATGAGCTTGTCCATGCCGCGAGGGCCGAGGGTGGTCCTGACGACGTCGGCGACGGCGGTGCAGGCGTTGATGTTGCTGATGAGCTGTGCCTTCCCTTGAGAGGTGTCCGTGCCCTCCTTGAGAAGTATGATCTGCGGTTGCTGTGTGTTCATTTTCACCACCACAACAAAAAGCAACAGAGTCAGAAGATTACAGAGACCCAACTAATACTATGAGAGAGAGAGAGAGAGACGGGCGTACCATCATACTCGCCATTGTTGCAGATGAAAAGGAGAAGAGCGAGCGAGAGAGGGAGATAGAGAGTTGGGAACTAGGGTTTAGTGACTGTTTTATGGTTTTTACACTAGAGAGCAACCTTCTCACCTTCTCATATTGGCCGTTGATTTCTTTTCTTATTTGGACTCTTGACACTTGAAATTCGAAAAAAAATCAAATAAGATTTAAAAATTAGAAAAAAATCAGTTTCTAAAATTACTTATACTGTTGCCCCTATTTTTCGCCAAAATTACAAAGAATGCCACGGCCATTTTTTTTTTTCACAGAAGTCGTAACACCACCTTCGTCTTTGACCCGCACCTTTTGACTAAATCAAGATTGGGGTTGACCTCGTCGGCGTCATTGATGGCAAGGTCGATTCTAGGGTGCTCGTCGAGGATAGAGAGAGAGATCTTGAAATTGCAGGCTTGGTCCTAGGTTTGCTTTGAGGCCAGGACGCCGAGAAGGTTGGTATTGCTGCAGATGCAGCTAACCGGAAAAAGAAACCCAGATATGGGTTTAAGGGAGAAGATGATTAAGAGGTGCCCATAGCAGTTCATGGTTCTTCTTCTTCTTCTTCTTGTGCGTCTCCTCCTCCTTCTCCTCCTCATCACAACAGTTATATAAAACAATGTGACAATGGGTGGGTGTGACAGCAGTATGCGGGTGTGACAGGTAGTGTGACAGGAGGTGTGACAGCAGCTGTGATAAGTAGTGTGACAGCATCTGTGACAGGATCTGTGACAGCATCTGTGACAGGATTTTGTGACAGCATCTGTGACAACATCTGTGATAGGTAGTGTGACAGCGGGTGTGATAGGTAGTGTGATAGGATCTGTGACAACATCTGTGACAGGATCTGTGACAACATATGTGATAGGTAGTGTGACAGCGGGTGTGATAGGTAGTGTGATAGGATCTGTGACAGTATCTGTGATAGGTAGTGTGACAACATCTGTGATAGGTAGTGTGACAGCGGACAACATCTATGACAGGATATGTGACAGTATCTATGTAAATAAATAGTGTCACAACTTCTATGACAGTGGGTATGATAACGGTTGTGACAGTAGGTGTGACAGTTAAGAGATAGTGTGACAGTGTTTGTGACAGTGATTGTGATAGGAGGTGTGACATGCCTAGAAAAAATGTGGAAATATGCGAAATTTTGTTAAAATTCAAATGAAATTGATATAAGTATGCTCAGAATGAAGAAAATAGCTAGAATTAGGGAACCTTGAGCTTCGGTTTTGCCAGAATTGCTTGGAGCACCTCCATCGATGGCGGCAACCCTTTGCGATGGTTGTTGCGCCTTGTACGGTTGGTTGATTCGGAGTGGGTAGTATATCAAATGAAAGAGGGGAGCGAGATCTTTCTAACGGTACCAATCTCGTCAAATAAAAAAAATCACTTTTGACACATGAAATTAGAAAACAATCAAGTAAGATTTCAAAATTAGAATTTAGTCACTCAGTAGGTGTGACAGCGTCTGTGACAGTGTCTGTGACAACGTCTGTGACAGTGTCTGTGACAGCATCTGTGACAGGAGGTGTGACATGCTGAGAGGAAATGTGGAAATATGTGAAATTTTGTTAAAATTCAAATGAGATTGGTATAAGTATACTCAGAATGAAGAGAATAGCAGGAATTAGGGAACTTTGAGCTTCGGTTTCGCCGGAATTGCTTGAAGCACCATCATTGATGGCAGCAACCCTTTGCGATGGTTATTGCGCCTTGTACGGTTGTTGATTCGGAGTGGGTAGTATATCAAATGAAAGAGGAGAGCGAGATCTTTCTAACGGTACCAATTTCATCAAAATCTATCGCCGAACGAAAAAGTTATGGCCGAAATTAGAAAAAGAAAGAAAAAAAAGAAGAAAAATAGTAAGAAATGGGAAATTAGTTTATAAAATATTTTTAAAGTGACTATTTTCTAATTTTGTTGACCTTTTTATAATTTCCACTTAAATGTGATGACATTTTTATAATTAATTCATAAGTAGTGACTTTTTTCTAATATAAATTAGGAGATGATACTTTTTTATAATTTGCCTTTATTTTATTAATTTCTCTTTTTCTTAGGTAAAAACATTTAAGTTCGTATTGTAGAAAATGACCTTCCCAATGCCCGCATGTTGTGAGAGAAAACACAAGCTGGCGTACGTTAATATTTTCATATTCATATTTTTTATTTTTAAAATAAAACTAAGAAATATATTTCTCAAAACACATAAAGTGTAAATTAAAAATATTTTCAATTTTTATGGGAAAAAGTGAAAAACACCTTTGACATTTGCACTTTTTTATTTTCTCGATTTCATTTTTTTAATTTGTTTTGAAATTTTTTTTCAAAAATGTCACCGAACAAGGCAAGTCGAATTTTTTTGCAGCAAATATTTTCCTTTTTACTCATTTCTATGACTCATCTTAAAATAATAGGCATTTCCACATAAGATTTATCTTTAAATGGAGATAAACCTTGTTAGTTGATTCAAATTCTTAAAATGGAGATAAACCTTATTCCTCTAAGCTCTCCTAATGTGAGTGATAAGTTGTACTCAAAATTGGAAAAGAATGGCTCCTTTTCAATGAAGTCCTCTTATCAGTATGCTTTCCTTCATTCTTCTAGTTTTTCTCCAATTGTTCAAACTGTTGAGATGAATTATTGGAAGAAGTTGTGGAAGACATGTATTCCTAATAAGGCTAAGGTTTATGCTTGGTGCGTCAGTTTGGATATTCTTCCTTCCCTTGGTAGTTTGAGTTCCAAACATGTAGAGACTGATACGTTGGTATGTGTGTTGTGATAGTGCTATTGAGTCTACATTTCATTTATGCCATGATTGTGTCTTCACTAGGTCAGTGATCTCTATGAACTAGAGTTTCTTAGATGAGGTACTGTTCATACCATTGCTTTGGAATGATTGATCATTGTGCTCAAAGTGTATTAGTTTTTCTTTGTTTGGGGAGCTTTTCTTTCTCCTGTGGAGTGTTTGGAAGAAGCGTAATGAGAGGACTTTGAATTAGATGTCTATGATTTGGACTGATGTAAGTATTCAGGCACATGCTTATTTATAAAATTTCCAGTTTCATAATACCAAGGTTCCGAAAGTGCAAGTTCCGCGAGAGTTAGTTATCTAGAAGGCTCTTTCGGTTGGTTTTTTTTCAAAATCAATACTGATGGCGCCTTTCATCAGAACACTAGAAGTGAGGGATGTGGTTTTGTGATAAGGGATATTTTTGGGACTATGGTAGTGGGTGGACCTTAGGGCTGGACTTTTTGACACCGAAAAAACCGAAACCGACCATAACCGAACCGCACCGAAACTGAGAAACTGGAACAGAACAGAATCACCGCGTCGGTGTCGGAAACCAAACCGAACCGAGTAATTGGTGCCGGTTATCGGTTTCATGCTTTTAAAAAACCGGTGGAAACCGAACCGAACCGAGAATTGACATTTAAGGTTATAACTTGTATTTGATGAACATATGTAATCGATTGGGTGCTTATGCAAAACATATATTTGGTAATAAATATATACATGTATAGATATGTGATTTTGTACAAGGTAATATATGATTTTGATTTTTGTATGTGTACAATTATGCATGCAGAGATCTAATGTAATGTTTTTGGGTTTTGTCAACTAGCTCTCATGTTAAGACAAGTCTGAACATCCGGTGATGAAACTCATGGGGTTTAATGTTTATTTTGGTTAACTTGTTGTGTTTAAGCAAAACACTATTTTTGTTTACTTAATATTTGAGTTCTTGATATTTAGTGAATATAACTTAATTAAAGTATTGAACTTGTAGCTTACTCCTTCACTTTTAATCTTTTTATTTTCACTAGTCAAGTACGAAATGTCAATAAGGATATTAGGTTTTGTAACCGAAACAAAACCGAAACCGAACCGAATTATAGGTTAACCGAAACCGCGGTTTCTATGTATATTTTTCAGTTTCGGTTTTGGAAAACATGAAACCGAAAATTCGGTGTTGGTTTTCGGTTAGTGCTCATAAACTAAACCGTTGGCACCGAGTCCAGCCCTAGTGGACCTAGTCTAGTTCCTTGTCTTGTTTTGGCTGAGCATGACTTTGTTCCTGCTATTGTGGAGACTGGTGCTCAAGAGGTACATCGTCAACTTCTTTTTTTGATGTGCCTAAGCTGTTCGGGGAGACTCTATGATGATGTGGTTAAGGTTTTGAAACATCAGGATAACTTGTTGGTTTAATATATTAGTAGGAGAGGCAACAAGGTTGCTCACATTCTTGCTGCTAAAGCTTGTTCTCTAGATTAGAATGGTTATTATTTTGGCAAAATTGTCAAAATACATCTTGAATTTAGCTCAAATTGTCAATTTACACCCCGAACTTGTAAATGTAAAAATTTATCTCCTCAGCTTGCCAAAAAGTGTCGGTTTGCACACTCATCGTTAAATTTAACATTTTTCATCCAATTTGTGGTCATATGCCATTCACATCATAACATTTTTGTCATTTAATATTTATTTCATTTACTTCACGATATTTATCTTTCTTAATAATTTTTTTTCTAAAATAACGATACATAATTACGACCATAAGTGAAGAACTAAAACTAATTAATTTTGTTTATAGTCTCTAGCAATCGTCAAGTTTACTTCCAATGTTTTGTCGTTTCAGAGGTTTGAGTTTTGTCTTGTGTCCTCACTTAATTAGCTGATGATGAATGTTAAGTGTACTAGCGGGAAAAAAAATATTAAGAAAAAAAATCATGAAGTAAATGAGTGAACAAATATAATTGTACAAATATTAAAGTCTTTGTGTTTTTTGTTATTAAAATAAAATATATATTAAATAATAAAAATGCCCATCATGTGCATGACACGTGACCACAAATTGTGTGAAAAATGTTGAATTTATGGTGATGATGCAAATTGATAATTTTTACCAAGTTGATGAGGTAAATTTTCGCATTTACAAGTTCGGGGTGTAAATTGACAATTTGAGTAAAGTTCAGAGTGTATTTTAGTAATTTTGCCTATTATTTTTCAGTTTCTTCTTTTTAAATGGTGTCGTTACGACATAACTTTATACTATCTAATTCTTTTTCTTTCAATAAATGGCTTACCTTCATCTTTAAAAAAAATCCTTGAAATGGAAATAAACCTTATGGAGTTTATTCAAATTCTTTTGGGGTCTGGATGGATTCTCGGAAACTTTTCACCATGCTTACTAGGATATTACTAACTCTCTTATTCAAGTTCTTTTGGGGTCTGATGGATTCTTGGGAACTTTTTACCATACTTACTGGGATATTAATTATTAACTCTCTTATCCTTGAGGCCACCACGCACTCCTTCCAGAATCAGACGCTTTTCATGAAGTTCAATCATACTTTCAATGCTCTCATCCCTAATGTTGCAAATCTGGAGTCGGCAATGCAATTTCAACCAATTGCTCTCTGCAATTTTGCTTACAAGATCCTGACTAAGATCATTGCCTGCCGCCTCAAACCCTTCATGCCTTCCCTCATTACGGAAAACCAATGTGCTTTTGTCACGAATAGATTGATCCAAGATAACATCATTGTTGCTCATGAATGTTTTCATCACTTTACGCTAAGGAAGGCGGGGCCGATTGCCAACATGGCACTTATACTTGACATGAACAAAGCCTACAACCAGTTTGAATGGAGCTTCGTCGAGTATGTTCATCAGAAAATGGGGTTTGCTCATGAGTGGGTTAATCTGGTCATGGCTTGTGTTACATCGGCTTCCTTTGCGGTTTTAGTGAATGGGGCACCGGGTAAAACTTTCAAGCTAACTCGTGGCTTGAGGCAGGGGGATCATCTCTCTCTGTTCTTTTTTGTTTTCATCAATGTTGTTCTTTCGGTCATGATCAGTCGGTTATGCTAGGAGAACTTACATGAATCTTTCCGTCTCAGAGCTGGTGGTCCGAAAATCAGTCATTTGTTCTTCGCGGATGATTCTCTCTTCTTTTTGAAGGCCAGTCGGGCAACTTACACTTCTTCACTACTGTGTTGCCTTGGGTCAGTCTATTAATCTTCAGAAATCTTCATTGTATTTTAGTCCTGACACCGAGACTATTGATTCTCTCAGTGCTATTCTGGGAATGACGACAGTGGAGGATCCAGGTAAGTAATGGGGACTACCCACCATTTAGGGTATATCCAAGGTCTCGACACTTGGCTATGTACTTGAGAACATTGAGGAGAAGATCTTTGGTTGGAATCAAGCCTCTCTCTCTCTCCGGCTGGTAAGGAGATCACGATAAAGGTTGTTGCCTTGGCGGCGCCCACTTTTCCTATGTATGTTCTCAAATTCCCGAAGTCGTCGTGCTCCAAAATTAATTCTTCCCTGGCTAACTTCTGGTGGGTAAACAGAGTTGGTAGGGGTATCCATTGGAAGAGTTGGGATGCACTTGGGATGGCGAAATCGAATGGTGGTCTTGGTTTCCATAGTATGGAAGAGTTTAATTTAGCTCTTTTGGCAAAGCTAGGGTGGCGGATTCTCTGTAACCCAAACTCACTTTAGGTTAAAGTGCTAAAGCATAGATACTACCCGGATGCCTCTTTTTCTTGATGCCAAAAAAGGGAGCCTGCTTGCATCGCGGATTTGGTCGAGCATACTTGATGGCAAAAAGTTGTTAGCTGAGAGTTTGTTATGGCAAGTCAACAATGGTGATTCGATTGACTTTTGAGTTGACAATTGGATTCCTAATTTGCCTAGGAGTAATCTCAAGGCACTCTGGCCATGTAGAACTTTGTTCACTCATGTTTCAAACTTCATTGACCAGGACCTTGGAGTGTGGAATTTGACTAGTATTAGCCATGCTTTGGATGTCGCATCTTTACAGCATATCTTGGTCACATCTTTTGGAGGGAGAAGGGATGCAGACAAATTAGCATGGAGAGACTAATCTTCCGGTCAGTACTCGGTTCACTCTGGGTATTCCAGATGCTCTACCAATCAATCTCTCATGATATCTCTCCATCCCCATCACTCACATTCCACTCCTCCAATGATTTGAAATTGGATATGAAAAGTTAAAGTCCCTGCAAAGAGAAAGTTAAAGTCCCTCCAAAGCTTAGCTTTTTTCTGTGGCGTGCCATATCTGGTGCCATTGCCACGAACCAGAACCTTTTGGGTGCCACTTAGCGAAAGAGCCAATGAGCCAAATCTTCAATCATAATCAAGAATCAATTGAACACTCTCTGTTTCTATGCATGTGGGCTCAGTGCTCCTGGTTTGCTCACCCCTTGTCCCACCATATCCACCTCAGTCTTTTATCTCTATACATCAATGGACAGGGGGGTCGTCCCATGACCAAGTGAAGCCTAAAGCAAAAACTAAGAGAGGCCTTATATTAGAAAAAAATATATATCACTTTTGATTTCACATTTCTTTCATAGCAAAATGTATTACATGTTACTTAAGTGATGAATAAACTAGACTATGTAATAGCATTAACAATATATAAGAAGCTTGATACAAAAAACATGCTAAAATAATTTCATGTTCAGTTGAATGACATTTTTTCTTTCCCTTTCAAGATGCAAAAAGGTTGATCAAATTATCGTATTTGAACTTTTGAACGAATTTCTTTCAATAGACAACATGGCAAATTCATTCAACCATTCTTGTGATATGGTTGGTCGTAAGTACAATTTTATAAGCTTAAGAGCTTAAATAGAGGAAGATTGGAAGAGATTAGAGATATTACCTTTTAGATTGAGAGCTAAGAACAACGTTCCATTCCCAAACAGGTGCAAGATTGAGAAAACTTTTGTGGCATTTTTTTTAATCCCAAATTGTGAAACGTCGATTATTGTTTAGCTAAGTATATGTATATATATATATATATATGATGTAAAGACTATAGCCTCACGGTGTGCTACTGTTTCGCAGACTTCTCTTGTCTATCTCTAATTTTTTTTAACAAATATATATATATATATATATACAGATTTTCTCAAATGCGGTCCGCACCAATGATTTTGGTGCGGATTTCCATCTTTTTACCACTTTTGATCGAATTTTCTCATCTCCACCGTTTAGTATCTAGATAATATTGTGTAGATCATCTCTGCAAAATTTCAGTCAATTTGGTAATCGTTAAGTCCATCAAAATCGAATAACAAATGGACGGACCAAATTCTGTCGAACCGTTACCGTTCATATTTTTAACAGGAAAACGCAATTTTTAGGGCTTTAACGATTACCAAATTGGATGAAATTTTGCAGAGTTGATCTACACAATATTATCTAGATACTAGACGGTAGAGATGAGAAAATTTGATCAAAAAGTGGTAAAAAGATAGAAATCCGCACCAAAATCTTGGTGCGGACCTCCGCAGCCAAGAAGGGCTGTATATATATATATATATATATATATATATATATATATATATATATATGATGGAAAGAGGAGGCCTTCTAATTTATGGGGCCTAAGTCTTGAGCCTTGCCTGCCTTGGTCTTAGGTCGGCCCTGTCGGTGGATCTCTTTACACACACTTTCATCTCGGAGTGGAGGTAAAGAGGAGGATTTCTTCTCTACCTCTGTTGCGTTCATTATGTGGTATATCTAGAAGCAACGGTGTTCCTCGGTTTTTCATCATATTGTGCCTAATCCGATTTTTGTTGTGTTATAAAAACAGTGATATATTACATATATAATTCAATAGGCTGAATTATAAATAATTATAAATCAGAAACGAAGAACACGAAAAGAAATTCAACCAAAATACCGAACGATTGATGATGGAAGAACTAGTTGAGACGTGTGTGATACCACAATGTCTTTAAGACGTTTACGCCTCCTCTACCGGTGCAAGGATGCTTGGCGCTTGTCTCCCAAGATATAACGACTAAATGATTCTAGGAAGTTGCACTGCTAACTAGAACTTTCAACGAACTCGAAAGGTACCTCTTTCTATCACCAGAGACAAGCTAAGAATTTTGAGAGTGTGAGCGGATTGTGTTTCGAATGGAATGATGTTACAATGAAAGGATGGTGGCTATTTATACTGTGAGGATTTGCAATCAGCAATTAATAAGATGGTTGTTATAGAAATCAAAAGATCATAACATATATGAGTTACATATGTTACAAACATTGATTTCAATTATGTTATAATTCTCCATAACACACAATAACTCAGTTGTTACAAAAGAAGAATTTGAACAGTCAGAACCGAATTTTCGGAAATGCAAAAAGAATCTGCGTTCCGACCATCAATTCGGTGTTGCATTCGTGACCTAGGATTTGCACCACCTGCGCGTGCGCAAGAGGGTATAAGATGGCTTACACACTTTACAATCCATACACAATGGATTCTATATAGTCATTTCAACACTTCTCTTTTCCAATGTGGGACAAATACATTTCCCTCATTCTAAGTAGCCATCTTTGAGTGACAATTTCTTATTCACTCACAAACCAAATTACACAAACAAACATATGATCGTATAGCCCTTATTATGGAGAACTCAAATCTATGTTCATCTTTGATTAATTATAAGTTTAACTTAATTTAATTAATCAATTAAAATTTGATTTTAAATGGTTTTTCCAACCATTTTCCAACATGTTGCACATATAGGCCTATGGTGCAGCGGCGGAGTTTTTGGCAATTCCGGTTAATCTTAGTTCTCCTTCTCACCGTGGTGCTGTACATCCCACTGAGGCTGCTCGCTTTTGGAAACAGCCTATGGGTTCGGGTGTGAAGATTAATTCTGATGCCTCATGGTCGTTTGTGACTCTGGAATGTGGCCTTGTGACCATTGCTCGTAATGCTACTGGTGTGGTTATTGGGGATCTGGCTGATGTTGAGGTTTTTATCTCCCCTTTAGCAGCTGAAGCTTTAGCTATTGAGCTAGGCTTGAAGTTTGCGAAATCCCTATATCTTCTTTCTTTTTTGGTGGAGTCGGACTCTCTGGTTCTTATCTCTACCTTTCAAACCCCTTATCTCTGTTTTACTAGATTGCTACGAATATTTTTGCCAGGATTTGAGCTAGTTCTTCATCCTTTGATAGTATTAACTGGTTGTGGACCAGTAGACAAACTAACGAGGTTGTGGATTGTGTTGCAGCTTTATCATCAAGAAGGGAATGCTCGGTGGATTGGGTGCTTAACCCCCCGCCTACTGTTTTTTTTTTATAGTTTGTTTCTGCTCTAATATCTGTTTTTTAATTTCTCTAGTTCTGTGCTGCTCTGTTTTTAGTTTGCTTATGCTTCGGTTCTTGCACTGGAATATGTTTTTATTCTGGTCATTGTATTGTTCCTGTGAATCATTTGTGGTTCTTTCTTTAATGGGTCTCATTATTAAAAAAAAGTTCTTTTGGGGTCCGCACCCCTTTAATTTTCATCATTTTGTAAAAGAAAAATAACCAATTCATACGAAATTGGACCCTTTATTTACTATTTAAATGACAAAATTTAAAATATGACCATTTATTTGAAGAGTATCTACAACTATTTGAATGATCTTATATACTTTTGAGACCATTTTATCCTCATATATCTAAACATTTATAGATAGAGAAAGTTGATGAGAGATATTACTTTGTCGGAACCTTATCAGACTCCGAGCTCTGATCACTGGACTTCGGTCACCATCACCGGACTGTGGCCACTCATTGCCAGAAAAAATTACTGACACTCTGTAACTCTCTAACAACAAATTACTAATATTTAGTAACCCCTAATAACAAATTACTGACACCCAGTAAACATGTTACCTGTGATAATCTATATTTTTACATGTTATATGTGATCATTGTTTGATTAATTTTGGTCTTATTATATATTAGCTATATTGCATATTTTATTTTTCTTTATGTCTAAATATATAATTAAAGGTTATATATGTGTGTGTGGGTATATATTTTCTTCTCGTTTGGTTATTGAGTATTGTCACAAATATGTGTTATATTTTCCTAAATATCTAGTTGAAGTATGGCTATCCAGCCACTCATTCAATAGATAAACACGTTGCCTATCATCTTCTATTCATGTGTCCCTTTTTTATTTCATTCGAACAAACTTGTTTGCCTTTCATTCTCATCTCTTTTTAGTGAAGCATCGAGATCATAAAATGGTCTATTTGAACATTGGTAATTAAAAAAAATCACCAAAGATTTATAACAGTCACTTATGTAAAATTGCTAAAATGTTGCCCATCAACTTCTTATAATTTATGAAAATTGCCATTGCTTAAACTAATACACAGACTAAAACGATGAAGCCAACATCTTCTCCGATCGGATACTCCTCCGAATTCGAATTTCAAGTTTCCAACCCCGTCCACCAGTATCACCTCCTCCAATGGCCGCCTATCTCAGACCTCCCCGTTGCCGATCTCCGATAGCCACAACCCTCATGCAATGACGTCGATCTTCCCTAGCAGACCTCACCAAACTCACACCTTATGAGATGAGCACGGAGTCGACTCCACCGGACGGCTCCTCAGATCTACAGCTCGACGGCGCCTGAAGTCATCTTCTTCGATCACGTCATCCTCAATAGGGTTAATGACAAGCACACCATCAATGACTATATTCTCTGGTCAATTTATCGAAAATCATCACTCTGGCCTCGAATTTTGTTATTATGCAGTAAGAATGAGTTTTCAGGTTGAATTTGTTGAGCAGGACCAGAAATTTCAAGAACCACAAGGAGTTTGATGGTTAATTTGAAGTTTTAGGTTTTCATCGACAATTTTGAGCTTGGTTTTATTATCAGAATGCTTGATTTTGCTCCTCAGTTGAGGTTTCAGTTTTCCCTAATTTGATTATGTTGTGTTTAGTGTCAAGAAATGATGAGATTGCTGACATTTTGCAGAGTGATGTGGCTGGTGTTGATTTTGCGGACTGGAGGCTAGCAAGTAGAAAGTGAAGGAGATGATGATGGCTGTGACTCCGGCGATGCCAACTTCCAAAATCAATAGGACTACTTGCTCCACTCCAGGTGGTTCAAGATTTTATGAGGAGAAGATAATGGTCACACGTAGATACATAGTCACATTGGTAGTCACACATATAGTCACACTGTAACTACAAGTGTGACTACCGGTGTGACTAGCAGTGTGACTACTTATGTTACTTGTAGTGTAACTTGCAGGGCTTACTGAAAAAAAAACCCAATGAAGTCGGAAGGAATGGTGGACGGGTGCCCGAAGCAGTTCTATGGGTGCCCGATCAAAAAATATATTCTTTTGTTCAACTTCAATTTTTTGAATTCCTAATGTGATGTCTAATTGCGCGACTACCAGTCTGACTGCCAGTGTGACACGTGGTGTGACTCGTAGTGTGGTTATTGATGTGACTACCAGGATGACTCCCAGTGTGCTACTGGTGTGACAACGTCACTGTCGATATTTAGATCATATTAGTTTATTTGAGAAATTCAAGATCACATAACAACATATAAAGGTTCGTTATTTTTAGTCATTATATTCTTCATTTTCTTCTTTTTCACATTTTCTTCTCATCACAACATAGTCACGGAAAACAGTCGCAAGTGCAGTCACATTATCAGATTCACTAGTAGTAACATTACCAGATACAATGGCAGTTGATAGGAGCACAAAGTGTGACGTTCTTAATGTGATTATGCCATATTCTTACTCTTTGTTACCTCTTATTTAGTATGTTTTAGTTTCTTTTGTATGAATAAGTGTCTAGGTAGAGCTTATATCAATTATCAGTGAATTGATGATGAAATCGTGCTAAGTGTTAATAATCCTTGTTGAGATATGATTCCTTGTTCGAGTAGGATTCATCCTTTTGTATTTCTTTGTTTCTAACATACTTATTCTTATTAGGAAATACAAATCCATGTTGGAGAAGGAAAGCAATCCTAGTTCCACAAGGAAAGAGAAGAAGATATGCACTTAAAAGCCCAATCCATGCAAAAATCAAAATGCTGTCAAGATTCGTATTCCAACTTCGATGGGCTCCCCTTGACAGCTCAAAATGATTTAGAAAATGCATGATATATGTATGAAAATCCACGGAAGTCTAGTTGAAATTTCCAGTTGGAATCATCTCAATATCTATTTTCTAGAGAAAGTTATGGCCATAACAAGGGACACAAGTTAGATCTGCCGAATCTAGGAAACCTCAACCAATTTGGTTTCAACTTTGTGGACTTTGTGGCCAGCCTCCCTTGGGTTTCTTCCTCTATATATAGCACCTCATTTCCATAGAAAATGATCATCAACCTTGCTCACAAGACTTGCCAAAGCTCTGCCCAAACACTTTCATTCACCAAGAACCATAGAATCCGAATTCACCACCCTTCATCATATTTTCTGTCCAAAACTTGGGAGCCTAGGATACCATACTCTTGAAGATCTCGTGCTACCTCTGTAAGGAACCTTTGGAGGAGAATTATAAAGTGTAACTCTATGATCTTCATGTTTAGTTTTCGGGTTTTTATGTTCTTGTTCTTGGATGATTTATGTTTAGGTTTTGTTAAAGTTATTTTTATTATTGTCTATGAGATATTTGTAACTTTTGAATGACATGATGAATTAAGGTTTTCGATTTTAATTCAATGATTTTAGTTTTTATGCCATGAGTTTCTGTTTATTTATGTTCTTAATTCATTTTCGGTGTGTTCTTATATTGCATGTGTGATTAAGACAAGTAGTTGATGTCGCATATGTTAATCATTCAAAGTTAAAAACGATTTTGATACAACATAGTCACGGAAAACAGTCGCAAGTGCAGTCACATTATCAGATTCACTAGTAGTAACATTACCAGATACAATGGCAGTTGATAGGAGCACAAAGTGTGACGTTCTTAATGTGATTATGCCATATTCTTACTCTTTGTTACCTCTTATTTAGTATGTTTTAGTTTCTTTTGTATGAATAAGTGTCTAGGTAGAGCTTATATCAATTATCAGTGAATTGATGATGAAATCGTGCTAAGTGTTAATAATCCTTGTTGAGATATGATTCCTTGTTCGAGTAGGATTCATCCTTTTGTATTTCTTTGTTTCTAACATACTTATTCTTATTAGGAAATACAAATCCATGTTGGAGAAGGAAAGCAATCCTAGTTCCACAAGGAAAGAGAAGAAAATACACTTAAAAGCCCAATCCATGCAAGAAATCAAAATGCTGTCAAGATTCATAGTCCAACTTCGACGGGCTCCCATGGATAGCTCCGATCGAGTTAGAAGACGTACCTTATATGGATAAAAAGGATTTTGAGTCTAGTTTCTGTAGGATTTGAAATCAAATCAATATCTTATTCCTACAGGGAGATATGACCGAATCATTGATCGGAGGTCCAGTGAACTCGACGGAATTATCTCAGCCATTGATTTGCTTTTGATCCAAGGGCTATGAGGGAAACTTGGGACCTTCTTTCTCCTGCATATAGAGCACAAATATGTATCAGAATGTCCATAAATCCCTGCACCAAAGAATGTCAAAGAAGGCATGCAGCAAATTAAATGAGAAGAGACAAGAAAGTCAAAGAAGGCATGCAGCAAATTTAATGAGGAGAGGTAAGAAAAATCAAACATGGCTGCAACAATTAAGACTTTTGCTGCCTCCCTAATTTAAAGGAAGAAATTTGTGCAAAAGAAATCAGCATTAAAGGAGGAAGAAGATATGCAATTAATGCAAAAGATATGCAATCCTTATTGAAATCAGAATTCTGGCACTGCAGATCATCCAACTTTGACGAGCTCTCCTGGACAGCTCAAAATGATTGAGAAAATGCATGATATATGGATGAAAAGCCACGGAAGTCTAGTTGAAATTGCCAGTTGGAATCATCTCAATATCTATTTTCTAGAGAAAGTTATGGCCACAACAAGGGACAAAGGTCAGATCTGCCGAATCTAGGAAACCTCAACCAATTTGGTTTCAACTTTGTGGACTTTGTGGCCATCCTCCCATGGGTTTCTTCCTCTATATATAGCACCTCATTTCCACATAAAATGATCATCAACCTTGCTCACAAGACTAGCCAAAGCGATGCCTTAAACACTACTCATCATCCTCAAAGTGTAACTTGTTTTGATACCGCTAAGGAGATTTACAAAGTGTAACTCGTTACTTCTTCACTTATGTTTTCGGTTTGGATTCTTTGTGTAATGTTGTGTTTATGTTTTTGGCTAGTTCCGAATTTGTGGAATACTTTTATGTAGTTTACGATTTTGCAAGATGTTATAAAATAGTACTGATTTTGTTTTCTATGATTTCTATGTAGATGTCGTGAGTTTATAATTAAATGATTTAATGATTCTCTTTCTTGTGCATTAACTATATGTGATTCAAGGCGCTAAGTTAGTTTTGCATATAGGATTCTTAAGTGTTTTTGTTAACTTGTTAAAGTGACATGCTTGACTTGTTAGTAATCACTAGGAATTAACCATGATCCGTTTGTTATCTAAGATGCGCTAAGTAATTAGATAAGAGATGAATCAATGAAGTGGTAAGATTGAGAATGACATGTTACCTTGTAATTTCTAAGCGCTAAGATAGGATTACCAGGCCATGTTTCGAGTTAGGGATGCGCTAAGTAACCTAGTTCGGCATTAGGTTGTCGTTTGTTCACTCAATACTTGTCCGCTAAGGCTCGGTGTTTGCATAGGATGAGATTATGATTTTGAAGCTACTTGTGACGATTTGTTTGGTGATGTTTTCTGTGTTGGTTGGTTGATCACATGTATATATTAGTTTAGGATTTATTTTTATGTTCTTGATACAATCCTATATCAAATCTTTATATCTCTTATGAATTCGTGGTTAAATGTTTGTGATTCTTTACCCTGGTTGGATCCCCGGTTTGTGAACGATACCCTCTTGCTTTATACTACTAACGATGCTTACAGGGTTAATATTGATCTCGAGTAATCGAACCGATCAGCAGTCATAATGTCAATATTGTGGCTACCAGTGTAATTGGTGGTGTGACTGCAAATGTGACATGCCGAGAGAAATTTGTAAATTTGTGAAATTATGTTAAAATTCAAAGAAGATATTTGGCTTGTTTGAGAAGTTTAAGATCACATAACATGATACAAAGGTTCGTTAATTCTACTCATTTTTTTCTTATTTTTTTTCACATTTTCTTATTTTCACAACACAGTCACATTACTAGATACACCGGTAGTCACACTATTAGATACACGGGTAGTTACACTACCAGAAACAGTGGTAGTCACAATGTCATTATTGTAACAACTAGTGTGACTACAATTGTGACTGGTGGTGTGACTGCAAGTGTTACATGTAGTGTAACTGGTGGTGTGACTGCAAGTATGACTGCAAGTGTGACAAAGGTTAGTTAATTCTATTAATTTTTTTTTTCACATTTCATCTTATCGTAACATAGTCACAGTACCCGATACACGGGTAGTCACACTACCAGATACAATGACATTCACAATTTCGATATTGTAGCTACCAGTGTGACACTTAGTGTGACTGATGGTGTGACTGCAAATATGACATGCTGAGAAAAATTTATAAATCCGCGAAATTATGTTAAAATTCAAAAGATATCGGTATGATTGTGCTCAGAATGAAGGAAATAGCTAGAATTATGGAGCATTGGGCTCCGATTTCGTCGGATGAGCTTGGAGCACTGCCATGGACGATGGTAGCCCATTTTTGAGGGTTTATGCCCCTTATACGGTGGTCAATTTGGAGTGGGTATGATATCAAATGAAAGAGGGAAAATAGATCTTTCCAACGGTACCAACGGCGCTCAAATCTATCGCCAGACTTTTTTCATTTTTCTTCTTATTCCGGCCATAACTTTGTCGTAAGGAGGAAATGACAAAACAATCAATAAAATATTAAAAAATGACTTCTGTTCCGGGAGAATTATTATTCTACCCTTGTGTGTGTCTTAGCCTAATAGGTTTCCTGTTAGGAGATAGATTAACATCTTCGTAATAGATTAGGACTCCGAATCCTACGAGATTATGGTTTTGTAATGCCTATATATAGGCTCTCATATCATTCAATAATTCACAATTATTTCATCTTGAAACACGTTATCACGCACTTTGCCCTAAAACCCTGAACTTTTAGAGCCCTAGAATTTTTTTTCTTTTCCACCGCCAGCCGCCTTCGTCTCCGACCTCCGGCATTTTCTCGTCGGCGCTCCCCGTCGGCCGCCACTCCTGCTCGCCGCCACTGCAGACCCCCTGCAGCCTCTGCCGACCCCTGCAGCCATCGCAACCTCCTGCCATGATGCCCTGCAGCCCCTGCGACCCCCCCTGCTGCCCCTGCACGCAGCCCCACAGGGTCTCCTCCGCATTTGTTCCGCAAAAAAATATTTTTGCCCCGCAAGACCCCGCATCAAAGGATTCAAAATTGCTCCTCCCGCATATCAAAGCAAGAAATGCGAACCTCACAAGCAAACTCTTCGCTCAAGAGAAGCTACTCCCGTCTTCTCTACCCTTTTGGTCCTATGGCCTGCCGAGCGCAATAGCCCTTTGGGCTTCATACTATAATTTCTTTTCTTTTTTCGTATTTCATTATTTAAATGTTCATTGACACATTTTTATTTCTAACGATATTTCACGTGCTCGTATAGATAAAATCATTGCTCGTCGTACTATGGTGATGACATTCATGTCGAGATGGATGATATTTTTGTCATCTACATACGATTTCGATCGTATTCTCCCAAGATTTTATGTCATCGGACGAAGATCGAAAAGAAATTCATCAAGAAACTTCATGCATGACGATCGATTTGCAGAGTAATTTAATTATATGCAGTCTATTTGGCAGACCAACAAGTATGTTTTTCTTAAATTTGCTGCTTTTGAACATATATATATATATATATATATATATATATAAATTATCGGGCGCTATTAGCCTTTTTCATGTCTTCTTTCCGACATTTCTTATAACACCGATGAGACCAAAGAGGGATATGATTCCCCTCTTGGTCGACGTTTTTCGTGTGGTGGTCCTGGGGGAGTCACGTTATTATTTAAAGGGAAGAAATCGATTACGTGTGGTTGTCTGAGTACACGCTATTTTGGGTGCGATCATGAGAATCGCCAATATGCATCGATTATTTTGTGACCATATACATCACAACTCTTCTAATTCTGGTTACATACTTGAATAATTTCGATTATTCGAAACCTATATAACTCTCGTTTCTCATGGATGCGTCGCCATCACGACTGTTATTTGAATGTTTGAGTTTTCTTAAACTCATGTCTATAAACGATAATACCAAGGTCTACGTACTCATTTATTACTCTGAAGCAGCACTATTTGCTAACAAAAGATCCCAAAAATAACGAATTCTATGGGACACACTTAAAGTGATTTAATGAACGTCTATGACGTTGTAGTATCAGAGTTGACCTTGATGCAGATTCCACATCCAAGAAACGCATGCCATATTTGGCACCTGTATCTATTTCTTGAGGGAATTTTGGATATGGAAACGTAACATTCTTCCATACTCAAGTAAGCAAATATTTTTGAGCCTCAAGCTAAGGCTCCGCCCGATCCGATATGCAAGATTTTGTTGCTACGGAATTTTGATTAGTCAATCTATTTTGACTATATTTTCTGCTTACTATTTTTCAAGTATGACGTTGGCATTGCCATGATTCTTGCTCGACTTTAGCTTAAGTCTTCTATTGGAATTGGAAGCTTGTTTGTGTTGTATTAAATATTGGCATATTCAATAAAATTTCTCGTATTTCTTAGATGAACTCGTGAGAATTTTATTTGTCTTAAACCTAGCATGAATGGTCAAACGTGGTTTTTAAATTGGCCGCTTTTGGGTTACATGAGACCCCAATAGTACTACATTGTGAATTTGGACATTAAAATTTGGAAAATGGACCTCGGAATGTCAAAATTGACGTCATTTTCCCCGGTTACTGTTTCGGCGTTTCCAGAACATTTTCCGGCGTATTTGCCGCCTTCCGGCCACTTGCCGGCGTTTCCGGCTCCACCATCCAGTTGCTGCCGGCGTCCCATGTCGGACAGCAGCCCCGACCTCCTTGCCAGCCAGCTCCGACTTCCGCCGGTTCCGGCGAGTTTTCGGTGATTTTTCGTCGTTTCTCATTATTTTTTCGGCATATGTCCCGCAGTTTTTACTGCCATGTTTTTCCACTCCTAATTTCACCCGGTTTTGAGTTCTTTTGACATGGTTTTCCGGTTAATTTTCTGGTTTTCCCCAATTCATTTCATAGCTCAAATGATTTTATTATTATTGGTGACCACTCGCACCAATTGGATGGTTTTTAGCATCCAAATTGTTTGGTATTCAACTGCTCCAATACCATGTTTTCCAACTTTTAAGTTGAAGAATGTAGTTCTATTATCATGTGATACATTCGATGGGATTGTCATTTGTTTCAATCCCCCCTCTTACAATATCCTACGGCGTATTGTCTAGAGAAGTTCACCGCGTTGTTGACTCTCTTAATTTTATTTTGAGCATGTCCCGTCGTGAAATCGAGTGTCTTGCTAATTGCGTAACCACCCACACTATCCTACGGCTTAGGTAGTTGTTTTACAGATATCGTGCCGAGATTGTGTTCTATATCTTCGTGTCTTGCTAAGTTTTAAAGGCCATACATGCCAATGATGAATTTTCATCTTGATATTTGTGTTAAGAATTGAGAGGAATAAATCTGTCAGATTTCATTAACAGTAGCTTTTTCAAGCTTAGATAGTAGCTTTGTTAGCCTGCAGACATAGTTGTGCTTGTCTGCAGCAGTAGCTTTATGTAACTCAAGATTCTTTGAATCATGGGTTTGGTTTTGCTGTCTCATCATTTTTGACATGATTATTTTTAATCATTTTGAACGAAATATGATGATTCGAGTTCTTTCAAATTCACATGATCGTTTATTTTTCATGTTCACGAAGCGATTGGAGGACCACCTGATATTGGCGCCGTTGCCGGGGAATTGAGAAAATCTCAATTCTTTGAAGTGTTAATTTTGTACTATATTGTATATTTGTAAAAATAAATTACTGTGAATAGTAACATTCAGTAAAAACAATTACAAGTTTTTTTTTACATCTAAAAAAAAGTAAATCTCTGTAAATTTTTTTCCCTTTTTTTTGTATTGTAAAAATGTAAAAATACTTATAAATTTGTAAAAATAAAAAGTAAAAAAAAACTTTATCTTTGTAAAACTAAATTTTGTGTACAGTAAATAGTAAATCGAAAAAATTAAAAAATAAATGTTTGTGAACAGTAATAGGTAATAGTAAAATACGCACAGTAAAAAATTAAACTTTTTTTTAATATATTTTTTGTGATAAATGTTTTAATTTTGTTGTAGTATGCATATAGGATACTTGTTACACTTAGATAATTTTTAAGGAAACTAAATGTTTATTTATGCTTAGTTTATTGTAAGTTATAAAGTGAACGGAATAGGTAAAGTCGATTTTGTTAATATTAGCCTTAACCCTTCATTTGTACCTTGTTAAGGTCACTTGGAGTTGAGGGCGGTTTTTATTAACACTTTGCGTGCAGTCTAACACACAAATTTATTCCGAGCTGAGTAAGGGGCATGCTATTTTCATTACCCTGGTTCAAGGTTTACAAAATTGGATCTCAGAGGCTCATAGACTGACATACATCTAGGTGATGAAGTCGATAGTGGAAACATCCTTTCGAGGGTGTAGCCTCCGTGGTGTCCAACTATTGAGTCCTGCCTTGCGACTATCACTGAATCTAGCTATCCAGCCTTCTGAAACAAAAGAATGAGTTTGTGTCTAGACAACATACTTACGCCGCACGTCCACCTCGCATTATAACTTAGAAAATAAATTTGTATAAATAGATGTATATAGTTTCAAAAGAAAATGATATTCTAACGTTTAAGGTATATCAGATAAAGCATGACCCTTACCTGGGGCTGTTTCAATCCATTGCACAGTTAGCTCCTCTGCTCTACGTACCTTAAATGTTAGGATTGTGTGTGAATAAAATCAATTAGACTTAGTAATACTTTATGTAGATTTCGTAACATTAAAAAAAAGAATAAAAAAGAATTCAGAATAAAAGAAAAAAAATAATAACAAAAAAAAATGATTAGAGGAAAGAAGTTCCAAGTGGGCCAAAAAGTTCTGTTATTCCATTCGAGGCTTATGTTGTTTCTAGGGAAACTTCGTTCACGTTGGGTTGGCCCATTTGTTGTTACTAACATGTTTGCTCATGGTGCAGTTGAGATTAAAAGTGATACAACAGGGAAGGCATTCAAGGTGAATGGGCATCGACTTAAGCCCTACTATGAGCCATTTGAGGAGCACACGTATGAGGAGACAATTTGAGAGATGCGCCTAACTGAGAATGAACATGAGAAAGTCTAGGCTGAGAGACTATAAAACTCAAGCGCTGCATGGGAGGCAACCCATTTCAACCGTATCTGTGGATGAGTCGTTTACGGGAGTTTGAATTTTCTAATCCCTTCACTCTTATGGTTGACTTGTATATGTGTTGATATGTGATTTTATTCTATGCTTGTGAATTACATTCTTACTATTGAGCTTACATTGAGGACAATGTAATTTTTTAAGTGTGGGGTAGGGTTGCAAGTTCATTGATTGTTTGTGTCATGATATAAAAAAATCCAAAAAAATGAATTAAAAAAAATTATTGCTTTATTGAGTCTTAGGATGCCCCTAAAGTCTAGGATGCTTATGTCTCTAAAATACATAGACGATGATTTTGCATTTCATACGAATTGAATTGTAAGTTTCATTGATGATGTGGATTTGGTATGAACATGTGAGATTTAGATTGATTGATTATGACATACATGTTTTGGTCAATTTAAAGTCCATAACAACCTGTGAGTTTTTGAGCCTATATGTATTTTTTTTTCATGAGATGTAATTTGAAATTTCGTGGTTATTCATGAACCTCACTATTCTTTGCATATTCAATAACTATGTGTCATAGCTTTTAATGGACTCTAGAATTTACTAGAACTCACTTTTGTAATTGTTGAAACTTTTAAGTTATAAAATGCTCTGATTTTGAAAATGATTTATGGATCATTTCTAGGAATACCACCACTTTAGCCAAACAACCATGTATCTCTATATGTGCCCTGTTTGGGATCCCTTAGTTGAACCACATTTGAGCCTACATTGAGCCTTTTCTTCATCACCTATGTTATCTCCATGCATAGTATAGTTACCTCTACCTTGTCCTATAGACTTGGCAGAATTCTTATTGAGATGATGTTGTGATGATGCATGAAATAAGTGTGGGGTGGAAGACATTTGAAAAAATATCAACAAGCTTTTAAGCAAGCATTGCCGAAAAAAAAACAAGAAAAAGAAAAAAAAATGAATGATGAACTCGGCAAGAAAAGAAAAAATGTTATGTTGTCTTCCATTTGTGATTTGGAGTTGAGTTGTAATTGAAGGTCTAAAAATTTTTACTTGACCTTTTTCCATGTTCACTTTGTGGTTAGAATGATGATTGTGCCCAACTTGTTATATTCGGCCCCTGATGGTGTGTGGTGTCATAAGGATGATGTTTACTCTGCTAAGTCTATAGGATTACCTTTGTAATTCCTTGATATTCCATGCCTTTAGCTACGCCTAAATTTTTACCTTATCTAATGATCCTAATGATTCTTAAAATGAGCAAATCTTGGTTTGTGGAGATGATCACAAGAGTTGAGTATATGGTTTTGGTCCATTTGTGCACTTAGTTGTTAAATAAGGTTTTCCTATGTTATTCACAAAGTACTTTCATTTGTTGAAATATGCAAGTCATTTGATGTCTTAATATCCTTTCTCTTGCATATACTTGTGTTTGAATGATAACCATGAATCTGAGTGAAGAGAAGAGAATATGCCTTGTGAGGAGGATTGGATTGACTAAACATGTTAAATGCTTATTGTCTCGTATCTGACTTATTCATACTATGAAGCATGTTTATGAAACTTAGAATTTATGTGCTTACATTCAAATGGTTAAACTTGAAAGCTAAGTGTTTTGAGATTCTGAGGCAATCATTTAGGGGCAATAGTGTCTCATTTAGTTTTGTTTTGCTAAGGGACTAGCAAATGCCAAGTGTGGGGTAGTTGATAGGAGCATTTTGTGCGACATTCTTAACATGTTTTTACCTCAATTTGTACTTTACTTAGCCCTTATTGTTGTACTATTGAGTCATTGAGTCGTAGTAAGAGTCGTGAGCGGTATTGGATGCATTTTTGTGCTTACATGAGTTAAAACGCATAATTGGTTTAGAGTCCTAGTTTGACTAGGAATCCTTGTTAGGTTTTGAAACTAATTATCTCTTACTTATGATTTTATTTTCTTATTTTCAGATTGGATTGAAGAGATAATTAAAGAAAAAAAGATGGAGCCAAGTCATGCAACAATTAAATAGAAGATGATCATTAAAGGCATAAAACATGACATGTTTTAGGGATTAAAGCATGGCATGTTTTAGGGATTAAAGCATGGCATGTTTTAGGGATTAAAGCATGACATGTTTTAGGGATTAAAGCATGGCATGTTTTAGGGAATACAACTTTCCATGATTTAAGGGATTAAATCATGGCATTATTATAGAAAGAAAGAAGCAATTTCAAACCCTCCATCTTTTCTCTATATATACATGGCTTCACCTCTCAAATATCATCACTTCTCATTAGCATTCAAGAGCCAAAACTCTACCAAAACACCACCATAAATTTCCCTCACAAATTAGCCAAGCCGTCCACCCCAAAACTATCATCATCTCTACCGAGTTTCACTATTGAAGACACACCTCCAAGGTTCCTACAACGTGTGATTCTCGCAACTCATCTCCATGACTTCGTCTATTTGTGTTAATCTACAATTCTTTGTCTATGAAGATTGTAAGTTGTTATTTATGTGAAAATATTGGTTTTGTATTTGTTTTAGAATTTTTAGATTGTATTTGATATTTTTTTTAGACTATACCGAATTTATGTTCTTATAATTATTGAAGTTTGTATTTTCTATTGTTGTGTTCTAATCATCTTTCTCATACTTTTAGATAATTTTCAGATATGTGCATATGAATTTAGTGCTTGGATGCAGTCCCTAAGATTGTGTTTGAGTGCTAAATTCATCAACCATATTGACACATATCGAATCATGCCCTAAGTAGGTTCGGTTTGTGTTATTAAAAATGGTAAAAAATTCTGAAAATTTGCATGTGAAACCATGGTGGGTGACGCCACACATGAAACATGTCTCCAACAAAGACTTAGTGCTTAAATGTAATCTTGTTTGATTTCTACTCTAAGTGTTATTGAAATCGATTGCATGCAAATTTAGATTAGGCCCTAAGTCAATCTAAATGTTAATTGAAATCTTGCATGATTAGATGATCCCTAAGGCTCTAATTGTATTGGTGTCTAAAAAGTATGTAATTGGTCGAATTAGAATGCATGATAGGTTCGAACTTGTAATTATGTGGTGTAATGGTAAATTTGGTTTAAGTTTGTTAAAGAGAAGTCAATCATGTAAATAATAATTTAGGTTTTATTTTAATAGTTAATAATCAATCTCAAACCCCCCTATTATTTGTTAACATTAAAAGTTTAGAGTTCCCTTCAATTCCCCGGAAAGAACGATCCCTGCTTATTCTATACTAACGATGATGTTTTACAGGGTTTATTATAGACGTTTTAACCAACGCTCTATCACCACCTCGCCCATGTTCCACACGGTGAGGCCGTGCATATCCGTGCCATGCATGGTGAGGCCGAGCCAGCCCCTCCCGGTGGCTCCATGGCATTAAGGCCGTCAGTGGCGGCATCCCCTCCTTCATAGGAGCTTGTGATGCCTCCCGTGTTTTCTAATGCCTCCATAACAATTTCTGATGCCCATCGCTCATTTTGCAAAGCTTGTTATCTTGCTAGATTTCAAGGAAGTCCTTATTTGCTAAGGCTCTAACCGAGAACATTCCATTCTTACAAAGTATTTAAGGTGACATTAGTGGACCCTATCCAACCGAATACGGACGTTTTTCGGTATTTTTATGATATAGGTCAAGAGCATCGACGCGTTGGTCACACGTCGCTTTGCTTTCCACAAGGAACGCTGCATTTGCTAAGTTTTTTTGCTATGATCATCATATTAAGGGCTCACCACCCTTCCCATCCTCTCAAATCTATTTGATTCGATACTGTTCGAGAGTTCACCTCCACGACTTTGATGATTTCGTTTTGCATATCTACTGGGATCGTCGTTGAACATATTATTCCTCATTTTCACTCACTGCACGATCTAGCAGAGCTCGGACTTGGTTATGGTTACTAACCTACCGATTTTTGCATGGAGATATGTAATGATGTTGCATGCAGCGACACTTATTCGTTTTAGACCCACAACTTGCCAAGCGTTTAGTGCGTACCATATGGTTACGGGATACGATCCTAACGTTCTTTTCATTAAACGCCTATTTGGTTAAAGTTGTTTATGTGCCTCTATTGTAGTTATCTCAATGAGTCTACTTGAAATGATTAAGTATTCTAGTTGGTTATGATTTATGAATCACTAACACTTGTTCGCTATTTCCAATCTACAACCGTTGATTTCTATCCTGCGATATTAGCAGACGGTCACTTTGATAAGACATACTTCCCGTCGTTAGAGGGAGATATGGAATGCTCTCATTCCGGTTTTAACGCTAGGAATTGACGTGGTGTGACACTATGTCTCATTAAGATCCCGCATTATCTACCTTCAGAAAGTCAAAGATTCGATGCTCAATGACTTTACCAATATTGCAAAAGTGACGAGATTGCACATAAATGTTGTGATGTTCCGGTAAGGTTGGAACTTTCAGAATATGGGAGAATTTCATATGACCTGGTCCTAGCACCGTTGGCACCATCCCTGACAGTGGGAAGGAAGCCGGCGATGGCACCATCGTACGCTGTGGTGTTGTCGGCGCCCGTGGTATTGCACCACAAAACAAGGACGGCAAACACAAAGATGGACTAGTAAGGGTCATAGATTCAGTCTTGGCTCTTACCTAGATTAGGGGGATACCATTATTCTCTGGAATCAAAACCAGAAAGAAGCGAGGTGCGTAGACACAAGTATTTCGCCCATCATCAAGAGATATTCTCTAAACATGTGTATGAACTAAGTTTATGTGGGACACTACAGACTCATTTTGTTGATGTTAGAGAAGAATAGAAATCTCACGAATTGATCATATACAACGTATATGTGTTTAATTGAATGATCTCCCATGATTGATGATGTATTCGCTCACGATCTTATTCCGTTGTAAAGCATCAACGATGAGCAACTTGACCGAAGTGGAAAGAATCAATACAGACTGAACTAGACTTATTATGTTGGTCGTTGTTCGTAAGTGTAATGAGAAAGATGAAGTCATGAGATATATGCAGAACTTATGGCGCAAAGATTGTCTCATTATCCTAGTATTGACTACGATGAGTTATATTATCTCGTTATGGACACAATTGCTTTATGCTACTTGATCAGTAGTAGTGTCCATGAAAACTGATTTGCAGCATATGATAGTGGTCATAGAATATCTGTAAAGGGATCTTGACGCAGATATGAGAGTGCCCGAGGGACTTTAAATGCCTCCAGACCACGGAGAGCTTATGTAATCAGATTGCGACGTTCGAGAGAACGTAGTACAATCGATTGCAATAACTCATACCCATATGTGTTCATATGAAACCTAATTCTTGATTCTCTATTCCGTCTAAGTAAAGATGATGAAGAGATTCAATAAGCTATAGATTCATATATGTAAGTGTTGTTGGGACACTATTGCTTTCATTATGACGTGATTAACTCTGCGCCTATGCATTGTCGTTGGACTGGTATTGCTCCCTTGACATGGGTTTAGTTCTATATTAGTGAACCAACACAAATCCTATCCACACCAACGCCGCCCGCAGCTCCAGTAACATCAACGTATGCCTTGGTGTAGCAGTCGACACTAGTAGCATAAAGGATACGTACGGTTCCGCTTCAGACCAAAATCTGTCATTCATTGGTTCATTCCCCCATTTATTTGTGAAAGGCACATTGAATGTGACAAATCAGAATCTGTCCAGTTTCGTAGGTCAACTTCAACGAGACCTACAAGACAGCTCGCTCGATGAAATATGGTGAAATTGGTACCGTTCCAGGGACACCAACCATTTGTTCATAGCTATCACATTGAGTGAGTTATGACCGTTTTAGCAAAATAGGACAGTCCTGTCCGGAAATTTGCAAGTCAGTCAACTTCGACAGAGCACTGTGAACTGCTCCGATCGAATTAGGTTGTGAATTTTATGTCACTGGAAAGGCACGGGTGTCTACTTTCCAGAACATTTTACGGTTCGCTAATATCTATTTTGAAGAAGAAGTTATGGCCGTTTAAGTGAGTGAAGGTCATTCTACCCGAGAATCTAATTTTCATTGCAAACTCTATTTTTGAGTTGTTATGCAATCTTGTTTCCTAAGATCTAAGTTTGGCTAAGTATAACATGTATGATCTAAGTATGTGTGGCTAGATTAATGATTAATCATTAGCGCTATACTACGTTTGAGAAACATGAATGAACGTTGTATACGTTGTTCTTTGTACTCAATAATTATGGCACTAATCAGGGGGAGTTGTTTCATAGACTTCAGGGGGAATCTACCTCACATGATGTTATCAAATGTAGACGGTGCGTTGTGCTCTTTTTCTCCTCGATCAAGCTTTTGTTTTTACCAAAGAGGTTTTTTATTTTGCTTGACAAGATTTTTACCGAGGCAACGATGTGTGCACCATGCAACCTAGGCATGTGACTCGAGGGGAGTGTTTCGGGAGAATTATTATTCTACCCTTGTGTGTGTCTTAGCCTAATAGGTTTTATGTTAGGAGATAGATTAGCATCTCCGTAATAGATTAGGACTCCGAATCGTACGAGATTGTGGTTTTGTAATGCCTATAGACTCACATATCATTTAATAATACATAATTATTTCATCATGAAATAACTTTTAATTTTGTTTGAAGCTTGTTGATTTTTTTTGTAATTTCCAATTAAATATGAAGACCACCTAATAATTGAATTTTCTTTTTAATTTTTTTATAATTTAATATTTAATTGGGTACTAAATAATAATTTGAGCTTAAAGATTCATGTGAATTTTATGTTTAAGAGCCTCTGAATCTCCACATCGACTTAGACGAAGATGGGTTTATGTAAGTTGAATGTCATGATCTTCTAGAAACGTTGTCCTTGAATTCATTACTCCTGAATTGATCAAATTATGATTTGTATCCTTAATCCCTTATCAGGTGGCTGGATTGCTATGGTACATAGTGGGTGTTGAATTTTTGAGTTTGCTTGATTTCTCTGGATGTTTTCGTTGGCTGGGTTTCTTGAGTAATAGAGTCGGTGCTAGCTTTCAAATTGGGTTGTTGTTTGTACCAGTCTTTCACCTATTTGCTGCTGGGAACTAAAGCTTGAGGTAGGGAAAGTAAATTCCATTGTTCAACTTTGATTCTAATGTGCTCTGTGATTATTGTGTTCGTATTGGAATTGTTCATATGCTATCCTCTTTAGTTACTAATTGACAAGCATTGTTCGTTTGTCAAACTGAAATTCAGTTGAGCTCCTGTTGGTATTGTGCTCATTGGAGTGATTGGACCATGAGTTTCTTTCTGTTCACTCTTGATTCAAATTTAGTCTATGATTACTAAGTTCATTGGAATGATTCATATATATGTTATCTTCCTTAATCGTAATTTGACAAACATTGTTCGTTTGTCAAATGGAAATTCTGTTGAGTTTCAATCGAAATGATGCTTCTTTGAATTTTGAATTTATGTTGCTGGTAATGACATGAATATGGGCTTAGCTATCTATTCTTATTGGAATCCTTGAACGGTGGACAACCCTGATTACATCTTCTCTTTTCCTAACTTCCTACGATTAAGTTTAATTGTAGCAATGGTTCTCTGACTTTTACCAAAGAGTTTCATTATTGGGTTGATTATTTTGTTCCAAAGTAGTGTTCTGCGATTTCAAAGAAATTATAAATGGCTGCACTTAAGCTTAACTCTCGTTTTATTTATTTGTTTCCATCTCTTTTGTATAAAAGTTCATATATATCACTCATCTCACCCACGTTGGTATTTTTATATTTGCATATTGTGATTAGACTAAAGCTGATTTTTGAAAATCGCTGGAATTCATCTTATTGTTTCTCTGCTAGTAAAGCAAGTGCAGCATGTATTACTTTTATTCTCAGTCTCCCCACATCTCTACAGTGATTCACTTATTGAGTTTCACATTAGAAATATTCACTTATGAAGTTCCTTATATCAAATTCCTTCATATATTAGCCTTACTGTAATATTTTTACACATGATCATAAAGCTACTTGTATTCTATCTCCTCTAATACGAAAACAAGTTTGTCTATAGTAAAGTTGCTTTATTAACTATCTTTTAATTCACCGAAAATGTATTAAAGTTCCTTTGCTTATGTTTATATGAAAGCTTCCAAGAGTTTTAAGGACATCAACTTGGTTCAACTCTTTCTTTCCCGCTAAACCACATTGCTGCAATGAACTTAGTTATTTGGCCTTGCTATATTCGTTCAATTCTTAACAGAGTTTGAGTTCTCTCCCACGTTTTGGATCACAACTGACCTTAATCAATTTCTTTCATCTATGGTAAACAAGTTACAGTCTTGAAGTTTTCTACTTGCAATTTGTGTGTTATTCTGATAATGTTTTCCTTCCAAAATTTCCAAGCTTATATGAATATTTACTTATTTGATTTATACATAACACAAAAGAGTTTTTCTCTAAATAAATACTCCTTGTCAATATATCATTCCATTTTCCAAGCTCTTTATCAGAAATCCTTGTTGGCTCATTCTCTTTTGGAGAATTCGTATTTTAACATGGAAAGATCCATTTGGCTTTTAAGTTTTTTTATTTGGTTAGGCCCGGAATTAGTTAAGAAGGGATTGTGCCTCCCTAGGGGTGCGCGTGATGGCCTTAATGCGAGCAAAGGGCTCTAACCGGTGATATAAGGTTTTGAGGATTTCAATGTTGATCATTGTTGCTTTCTAATAAATGAGTTTAGTTCCTAAAGTAAAAAGACTTGAGGTCTTCTTCCTGTTTGAGTTGGTTTCTTGATGAATTTATCTTCCATCGTAACTGAGTACCTTTAAGCATGTTTTGGTTTCTGTTCATATGTCCTTACTTGTTTAGTTGTTTACTGAAATATTTTAAGTCTTATATTGTATCTAATGTATGTTGAGCCTATTGTCATGACTTTTCATCATTGGTATCCTTGATTCCATTCTTTTAATGCACAGCAGCTATTCTTGAATTTATTCACTTACCTCACTTTGGTTCCTTCTTATTCCAATTGCGTTCTAAATATTTACTTTTCCCTATTGAGCTTGTAAGCTCATCCTCTGTCTTTTTCATTGTTTTCAGGTAAGCAGTCTATGAGTGGACGAGTTGGTGAGATACCAAAGTTGTCTTAAGCATTATGGGGTTATGTTCGATGTATATGTGTATTGTGTTGGACTTTGCTGCTTGGTTTGATAGTTTTGAGCTACTAAAGGCTAGTTGTCATCCATGTCTTCTATTTTATTTTGCTACTACATTATAGGATGGAAAAACAAATTGTGTAGAGGTGAAGTGTTAACCTAGAGCCTTAGTGCTCTCTTTGTCTTTGTGTTGTAAAACTTTGCCAGTAAAGTGGCTCTTTTGAGGTTGTAAAGTTCTTTTATATTTCAGTTAGTTCTCTCATTTTGGTTTCATTGCAAGTTTTTGTTTAGTAAAAAAAAATGTTCTACTTGAATTTTTCGGTTTTCAGTTTTAAATTACCTCTTTAGTCATAACCCAAGATCGGATTGTGACATTACCGACCCAATAATTATGTTGTTGCCCTCATAAAACGCGAACAAAACGTTCCATTATTCCTTTACTATAAAAACGAATGAAGTGACAAATCAAGATGAGGGTTTTGAAAGAAGATAAATTACCAGAAGGTCCAATGAATCAATTATAATTGATTGAATTATGGGATAAACGTAAAACTTTCATGGAATGCATCAATTATCCATGTTGTCCTCACCATACTCATCCTTTGAATGCAAATCAAGGCATAATACTCATGCTCATTAGTCTCGGATCCAGATCCGGTGCAATTCCTACACGGGCTCCACTTACCTACGGTAGACGTCGCCTCTCCACCGAAAACCCCTCTTACCCACAATTCCACAAAGAAGCCATCTTCCACCAACCCAAAATCAAAGCTATCCTCGAAAACCAAACTAGGTGCTGGCCTCTACTTGGCGACTACTCGACTGAAGCACAAGTATTGACCAATCATGCTACTCGCCGACAGAGGCAACACCGGACTATCTTCCTGCCTAATCCGACTTCAACTACTTGCCGGAATCTGGAGAGAGTAGGGCTGTAAGTATGCTCGAGCCGCTCGTGCTCGACTCGTGTTCGGTTTGATTTTAGCTTATTCGGCTCGAATTCGTAAAGCTAAATGAGCCAAACTTGAGCTCAATATTAAGCCCGACCTTGGAAATAAGCTGAGTTTGAACATTAAATATTCGGCTCGTTTAGCTCCGAGCTAGCTCGAGCTCGTTAAAAGCTCGGCTCGTTTATTAAGCTTGACTTAATAACTTTTATAATATATATATAGGTATAATTTTTATATGAGAAATAATATTAAAAATGTATTATAAATAATAATTAAATAAAATCATAATCTTATTGTACATTGTATAAATAGTGTTTACTATGAGCCATAATTCGATCATTTCCATAAATTTTCACCATCCCAAATGGTTAAATCCTAAAAAGTCAAACAACTCTCATCGTCAACTCGTCATCGAGCCACAAGCAGATACTATATTATTCTCTTCTTTCTTAATTAAAAGAGATTTTATATGATGCTATAACATCAAATTTTAAATTTTATTCTTGATTTTAAAATATTAATTTCAAATGATTCGAACCGGCCTGAGCCCAGCTCGAGCTTTTTTAAGCTGAGCCGAGCTTAAACATGAAGAAAAAAAAATCAAATTTTAGCCCGGTTCGAACTTGATCGAATGAAAACGAACCAAATTTGAATAACCCAGTACTCGGCTCGGCTCGGCCGAGCCCATTTACACCCCTAGGAGAGAGAGAGAGAGAGAGAGAGAGAGAGAGAGAGAGAGAGAGAGAGAGAGAGAGAGAGAGAGAAGATCTGGAAAGAGTCTACGTTGGAACACGAACCTAATGCTGGCTTCGTCGGCGTCGGCATAATCAGGAAAGATAGAGAGATCTGAGATCGGACGAGGATAGAGAGATGATGTGCTTTTGATCTGAAATTAAAGGTATATGCGTCTTTTAAAGGGAATTATTGGACTCCACTGAAAGGGTCACAATTTGAGCTCGAGTTGATTCCCTTAACATCGGACAAAGAATGATATCGTTAAGAATTAAAGAGGAAGTCAAGGTCATTGTGGACTCTTTCAATTTAAAGCCATCTGGTAAAAGTCTGGTGACTAACCCACCGCCAGTAACATTCAGAACACACCAAGAGCACCCAAAAAGACGGGAAAAAACCGACAGTGACCATCTGTATACTGTGATAATCCAAATGTCTGATAACATAAGCATACACCCAAAATTGATGACCATGTTCACAAAAGTTGGGCTAGATAGCCAAACATCCTAGGCCTGGACCAGTATCTAGGAGACTAGGACATGTACAAAAGCGCCAGTCGTCAAAATATAAGTAACCAACCTCCTTTGTGGTGGGAGGCTACACCGAAATCCAGACTACCGACCCCCTATACGGTGGGAGGCTACACCATACCCTAAAATACTATACATACATACGCCCAGAGGCACCGAACCATCAGCAGAAAAACATTGAATTGGCCACATTCTCTTTCAGCCTGGGAAGCTGAGGGACGGGCACTGCTCCAGCTGAAGTTGTACCACCATGGCTCGAGGAAGTCTCAGATGCATCTTCAAACTTTACAAACTGACTCATCTGTGTGGCAGCTAGATGAGCATAGCAAATCGGAGCAACTGAGAAGAAAAGTATCATATTAACATAATGTAACAATCTACCACCAGATTTGCATTTTTATAGCATAAGCATTCAGAGGGTTTCCACAATTGCACTTACCTACAGAAATTGCAGTGGTGCTTCTCTGGTACCTATAAGCATGAAACCAAAAATTAGGCAAGCCACAGCTAAAACCATGTACAGAAGTTGAGTACATAAATCACGCAAGCATACAACAGTCACTTACACATAGGACAGAGAATGCACTAGTTCTTGAAGATCATCAGCAGAAAACCCAATATCATCCAACAGAACATGATAGTGGGTAGGCCTCGTGGTTCCCTTGGGAAAAGACAAAAAGAAAAAGCACAATAAACGGTCACTCTGAATCTTAAAACTAAAGACTGTTTAAAGGAATTTAGAAACTAATGGGTAGACCTGGCTATCACGAAATGCTTGGATTGAAAATTAAAACCTGGTCTTTGTATAAATATTACAAGTATGAATCATGATTGCGTCAAATAACTATTCTCACAGATCAAGCAGAAAAACATTCATTAAAAAGTTCAAAGAAACTAAAAAAAAAAATAGAGTGACAGAAAGAAGCAACAAGACCAGAGGCAAAGATATAAAACAAGTCATCAGTCCAAGACTCCAAGCTATAAATAAATGGGGAGACATAAGTACTGAACAGTAAACAAAAGCACTGCATGATACTCACAATCATTCCAGCCTGTGAGAGATAAATGTGCATAGAGATAACTCTTTTTTTTTTTAGTTTCTTCAAACTATTTAATGAATGTTTGTGATGCAACAAGACCAGAGGCACAGATAAAAAATAAGTCATCAGTCCAAGACTCCAAGCTATAAATAAATGGGGAGACATAAGTACTGAACAGTAAACAAAAGCACTGCATGATACTCACAATCATTCCAGCCTGTGCACAGAGATAAAAATCATTGTTCTTCGGATGACAAATTCTGTTGTCAATTATGGTACCTTCAAGACGAAAAATAATACAAGTCACTATGGTATCCTTCAAGACAACAAAAATATCAGTATGAAAAGGTTTTGATCTTGATGGTCTGTTTGAATAGTGTTTCCGTACCAGGAGGAACATTATCAGGTGACTGAGGCTGGAAAAATTTTGTATGGTGGTTTTTCTGAGCAATAATCACAACAAACTTTGGACACCAACTTTCATCAAGGAACTTGCAGGCCTGACACAATAAAACAGAATACTAGGTGAGGTGACTTCAAAGTTGAACACAACACAAAGTTGAAGAGAGATGGGCAGTTCACAAAACCTCAATGATCTGATCCAGTTCAATGTTCAAAACTTGATTGAACTGTGACTCGCTAACACCATCCCTAAATTCAATACAAACCATCAGTTGTGCCCCAACATTGTTTTACGAATAATTACTATATCGAAAATTTAATAACAATGACTAGTTTAGAATCATTACATCATATCTTAAATACTAATTGCCAAATACAGTATAGTAAAGAATACAAGCAGCTTATGGAAGTAAAAGCATATACAAAAAGTTGCAACTGGCATAGTCTGAAAATTTAAAATACCAATGAATTGCCAATTTCAACTGTTGACTTAAACCTTTTACAGCCTTATTTAAAAACCTAAAAGATCACAAATTGAAACTCCAGTTGTTGGAAAGGAAATTATAAAGCTGTCACAATATTCAACACTGGTTTCCGATTTTTTCCTGTTAGCTATAAGCTCAAAAAATTATGGTCTGACAAGGTCACTTGCAGATTTCAAAGATTCAACAAATAAGTGGTTTGAAACATGAAAAGTCTAAGTAGAGCATTTTATACATATATTTACAGGACATGATAATACAATCTGTAATTCATCCATGTGCAAATAGAAATGGTTCAAATAAAACTGTGTTCTGAAATCAAAAATTAAGTGATAACTTGCCATGGATACATAAAACAAAATAATTACCTGAATATGATTATATTATCCGGCTTACGCTTTCCTGAACTTGTGTAGAAGTCCAAAAGCAGCTCTCTGAAATAAATCATACACTTTAGATAAAAAAAAACACTGTTACCCAGAGAGAGCGAGAGACGGGCATTGTACCTCATAATGCCATCATCTTCAGTATCAGAAACACGCTTGAACAGTGAATCAATCATTTCGACCTTTGGAGACTGAGTTCGAACAGAAGCCCTGTAGCGGGATATGAGTGGCCAGTGTCTTGAGCTGACTACCTATCATTCACAATCGTATAGACATTTTAAGATACAACTTTTACATTATAATCGAGAGTACTGTGCGTGCATAGTTATAATAAATTGACTTTGCATACAAAAGTACAGTTCACTTTCTGATTAAACACATTGCTAGAAAAAGCAATTTACCGCAGCAATTGATGGTATGTCCGACTGGCCAGGAGAGCCGTGCGATACATCCATCCCTAGGATGATGGTAGGAACCTTTGAAACCACAGGAATGGAAGGTGAAAATTCAACAGCCAACAAGGAATTAAGTCCACCAAGCTGCAAGAAATCATGAGGTTGGATCAGAATAAGAAAACAAAATAGTACTTAAAAAACATCCTAGTTGGGAACAAATAGGAAATAGATAAAGCAAAAGATCACCTTAGCATTAATTTTAAGCAAAACATTGGTCAGGTATTGGTCATTAACCCGCGTAGGAGCTATGCACTGTGTGACAATACCATACTCAGCTAGATTCTTCCGCTTCCATGGACCTGGGTAAATCACATAATTTGTTGCAAAAGGTACCGCACAATTATGACCGAACTTAATCAACAGAGTTTTGGATAACTGAGCCTACCATATAGAGCAGAGTTTTTCCTCTCTGGAAGCAAACAGAGAATGAACTGTGGTTGTCCAGGAAGTTTGGATTGAATATCCTCAAACATTCTCTCAACCCTAACAAGAGGAGGGGCCCGACGTGTCTGAGGGTTCTCTTCAAAAACATCAAACGGAGGGTCTATGGCCTACCAAAGGGAAAAACGGAAAAAGACAGTCAGTTCAGCACATCAAATGATAGCACAGAAACTTACTGTGAGTTGCAACCCTTACAATTCCCTTCATATCACCACATTTAATCAGATCACGGACAAGGGCTTTCAGATCACAGCGAGCGGAGAAATTAACAACAACCCATCGTTCTATCTTGGTAGGCTTCACAAGTTTCTACAATATGATATAAAAAAAATTACTCAAATGTATGATAATAGGATATAAATAGGGAAGGAGGGCAGGAGGATTTAATACCTTATTGTTGAAATTCCAGCGCCCATTTCTGGGGAAGAAATCATCCCCATTGCCGACTTTCAACTGTTAGAGAACAATAACGATTATCAGTATAGAACTCTACAGAACACAAAACTAGCAACTGGATAAGCTCCTTCACAAAAGTAAAAAAAGCACAAACCTTTGGAGCAGGCAGAACACGGCCATCCACTTGAGTGAAACCATTACTAATCGAAACGCCACATGCACGTAGCATAGGTTCACCATCATAATTGTTGATTTTTAAGGCCTGCAATAACACTCATGAGACTTTTAAATTGAAGTAGATCTATGAAATGATTCAACTGAAAAGGCAAGGCCTACGTTAGACAAAATGCTCATCCTCTCCTGTGGTTTTTGCCTTGATTTCTCAACCAGTGAAGATCTTTGAAGGGTTGAAAGTGCTTTTGTATATCGTTGCAATGAAACCAATTCACAGAGCTACAGAGAAAATATCGAAGAACAATATCACATGAGCAAGATTACAAAACATAAATGAAATAAAATAAATAAAGCTAGAAATAACAAGACTCATCATGTTACCTCAAGGGGTATGTACGTAGGACGCTTGGGCTTCCCAACATTAATGCAGGGCAGATCACCAGAATAGCGCAACTGAATATTGCGATGTTTAACAAAATAGTCATAAACAGTCACTTCAATTTCCCCATCCTCCCCATCTTTTGCATTTCTGTTTCTCAAGGTAAACCTGGATATACGGTAACAAATAACCAATGGAGCGGGTTACACAGACTTCAAAAAAGAAAGTGTGACAGAAAAGAGACAATACTAAGAAAATTACAATTGCTCTTTGCATGGTCTCTCACTCAATCCAGTAATCTTGTATTCCAGATTGGTTGGACTGGTTTTAACCCTCAAATTCTTCAGAGTTCTCTTGGCCTGTCCCAGTGACAAGCAAATACAATCAATCCATACATAAGCATGATAGGTCGCAATTATAAATAAGCATAACTGGTAGTTACCTTTGTCCAGTCAAGTGAAAAGGGATCTCTAACATTCTGGTTGGAAATTAAAAAATCCACAACCGGTCCAGGCTGTATAATCATGGTAGTTGATACATCTGCACAAATGCATAATGGAATAGGTGAAGGAAACTGACAGTCTTGACAATAAAAACAAATACTTCAACATATAACATTAGTTACCAATGTTTAAAGACAGGCCACCCTGGGTGGTTCTGAAGCTTGAATGGAATCCTCTGCACCCTAGAACACCTCCTCCCACATCAACAAAGCTCTTTGGATCATTATGGAAGAAAGATTGACGAACCAAAAGACATCCTCTGTATCACACCAGGGTTTTGTTATATTTCATCCATGCCAAAGAATATAGGAAGCAACATGAGTATCAAGGCAAAAGCGGCAACAAAATACACTCACTGCTTAGATGCATGTTGCCTCAATATAATATCTAGAACTCTCAGAGCCTCTTGGGAGTTTTCAGATTCCTGACCACGCAGAGCATCTCCAATAGCCTTCATGGGAATTTTAGCAGCATAGCTAATTTCAACATTGAAAGTTTTGGATCGTCCTGGACGTCGTAGTCTCTTACGATCACTTTCATTTGGACTCCCATCACCATCAGTAGTACAGTTTCCATTGTTTCTGAAAAAGAAAACAAAATAATTATATCCAAATTACAAGGAAGAAACGCAAAATATACAGGTAATAAACCCATTAGCCCTTCCTCATACCTGTTTGATGGTGTATCCTCCAAAACAACTGAAAATTCAAGTTTGTTGCGTGGAAGTGAACCAACAGTAAACAAACTCTTCTCCCCATCATAAGCAAAGTCCTTTCCACCTAACTCAGAGTTATAAGTCTCATGGACTCGATCGATTATCCTCCTTCCAGCACCTTTGCCATCAAGGGGACGACCGTCTTCATAAGTAAGGGCAACCTAGATGCAAACAGTACATGATGAGAAAAATTCAATTAGAAATATATGCCAAAATTCCAAAAAACATAAAGCTTACAATGAAAGCAAACAGGGAACATACACTGTAATGAAAGAAGTAATCCTCTTTGTTAGTAGTAGTGACGTTGACTTTAAAGTGATTAGTCAACAGAGGAATCTTCTGCCCTTTTGTTCCAAGGCCTCGCCTAGCAATTGGTAGGCGCACAATCTTCTTCTTTACAGGTTCAGTAATATCTGCTGGTGCACGCAATGGAACAACATCTGGGGGGATAACCGGGGGTGGGGGTGGCAGCACATTTTCCGCCCCATTTCCATTTGCCCCATTTACAACATTGTCCACATGGTCTCCATTTGCCACATTTTCAACATTTGATCCATTTTTCCCATGTCCATCTGGCTCAAACGAATCCATAGCCTAGGATACACCACAAGAGATTAAAAGTTTTAGAAGATAATTCATTGGGAAAGGAAGAGTATGCACAGTTAAACAATCATTTCTAATACAAAACGCAAGTCTAATCAAAAGCGTAAGGACTAAACAAGCTACAACAAAAGCAAAACAGCTTCAAAATGGAAATACAATGACTGCAGAGCATGAAACTGCGGTAACATAATTGAAAACAACAAATAACATGTTACTCATCATAAGAACATTGGAAAGTCAAAGACCACACATTGAAAAACAGAAGTTTACTCAAAGCATAAATAAGTCACATGCACAAGAAATTACATGCATGCAACAGTAGAACTAAGGAACAAGCAAAAAACTGAAGCATGAAAGCTAAATCATTTCATAAGACCAAAGCATGGGACAGAAACTAAAAGCCAACCATACAGACAATTAAAATCAAATCTTTTTTTTAAGTTAAAAACAGAAATAAGAACAGACAGGTATAAAGTTACAGGTTTGAAGGATAATGCTCATGCAAAGCACAAAATACGAAACACTGGAGAAAGATAAGACTGAAACTTGGACTCCGAAAAATCTAATCAATGTCTAAAAATGGAGCCTTGACCCCAAAAAGAAAAAAAAAAGAGAAACCAGTGAATTGAAAAACTCAGGACAAGAACGGACCCAACAACTGCAGTCTCTAACAACAGAGATTGTTGACCCAAATAATGTAATCACATGCACTCCAATGAAAACCCAGAAACCCCAATAACACAGCAAACACAAAATCAAGCAAGAACAGCCCACCTGATAAGACGCCCAAATAACAATATGACCAAAAATGACACATTCAAGTAAAAAATACTACCTCAAAGCACAACAAGCCCGCTTCCTAAGAACCCAACCGTGTCGATTTCACAACCCTGCAAAACAAACAGAAATCGATCGTAAGCGCACGGCATACCCAAAAATCAATCCAAAAAGGAAGTGCATTGCATATAAAAACAAGAGAAACCCTTTCGAAAACTACAATATTGACACAGAAAATAACCCAAAGGGTTTTGATCTCCTAGCCCCCAAAAACTTGAACCCAAACCAGAAAAATTTTCCATGAGCGAAATCTACCGGAAAATCGTTGAAATCAGACAAAACAGAAGCGCATTCTAAGTCTCAAGAGCGAAGAGAAACAAGTGCGGGAGAGGTTTACCTCAAAAAACCCAGAGTTAGAAAACCCTAGAGTTTGTGTTTTTGAGAGAGAGAGAGAGAGAGAGAGAGAGAGAGAGAGAGTTTGTGTTCACACTTCACAGTTCCACTCTCTTTTTAACTCCTCGAGTGTTGACCTGTTGGGTTTAAGTCCAAAGTTTACTCTGAAACCCTTCCCTGCGGTTCGACACTGTTCCTTCCCTACGGTTACGCGAATCCAGCCGTTCAATTCTTGGGAGACATGATGGACGGCTACCGTTCATTCAACCGCAGCGCATTAACTCCTTTACCGAACCTCACGCCTTAATGCGGTCAGACTTGTTATGTCATACGAGGTACGTGTCTTGTTCTTACTACTTGATGCTTTTGCCACCATCCGGACTCTGGAATTACGAACCAGCTCTCCAACGACAAGGTCTGGGAAGTGGGGTAGTATGGTAACTTTGGGAAGTCGTGAAACGATGAGATTTGTTGGTTGTGGGTCACGATCACTTGGACGAGTTCAAAATTCGAAATCTCGGAGTGGATGAGACTGTGACGATTTACGGTCACAGTTCTGGTGAGCTTAAATTTCCCATTTTGAAAACATTTTTTATTGCCTCTTCCGTTACTACCGTTTCTCTGCCTAACTCTACGAGGACAAGGATGGTAAAAACTTTATTCTAAGGGTGGGCATAAACCGAATTAAACAAGTAAAACCGACCGAACTGAACTGAAAATATGGTGCGGATAACCGAACCGAAGAGATGTAGTTTAAAAAATGAAGAAAACCGAATCGAAACCAGTTTAAACGGTTTGAAAATGGTTTACGTGATCAAACCAACCGATTTAAAATCGAACCGACCGAATTTAATTTAATGATTTAAAAAATAATAAATAATGAGTATTAGTACAAAAAATAACAAAACATAACATATAAGGTTGTCTAGTGCAGTTGGTAGACTGCATGGTTGTTATATTCTAGTCAGAAATTTGAATCCCAACATTGACATTTTGATGTTTATTGAAATTATCTATCAAATTGAGAAAAATACAATCTTTACATAATTATTAACGAGAAGTGCGTGTGATGTAGTGATTTGTGGCATCATCTTTAGGTAGAAGTTCGAGTCATACCTCTTGAAAAATTAAAAAAAATTACATATGAGGTGTGAACTGAAACCGAACCGAATTTTCGGTTAAACTGATTGTTTCGGTTCAGATTAATTCGATTCGGTAAATGGTTTAAGTTTTTAGAAAACCGATTAAAGTGGTTCGGTTTCGGTTTGGACCAAAAACTGAACCGAACCGATATATGCCCAGTCCTACTTTATTCCGTTTCTTTACTGTAGTATGTAGAATAAATGAATGTTTTTTATTTTGATCAAATAGAAACTTTATTGAAACCTATATAACTGTCAATATACATTACGCATTATTATTGAAATACCCTTATTTGAAAAAACTGTTTTGATTCCTTAAAAAAAAACTGTTTTGATAAAACAACATATTGCATGAATAATTAGGTAAAAAACAAAAAAAATAGAATAAATTGAGAAACTAGGGTTAATATTCGGTAATATATACTTTTGTAATTAAACTTTTTTCCGGAAAAAAAAAAAGGTTGTAAAAAGTCACTTTCGCTAAAGTTAATTATAAAACAATCGCCAATTGTTTAAAATTCACAAAAAAGTCCGATAGTAAAACTTATTAAAATGTCTCTCTCAGTGTTTTTTGCCAATCTCTCTCTATTATCTCATTCCCTCTCACCCATCGCCGACTATCAACCACAAACCGTTAACAACGATGCCAATAGGGCCGCAATCTCATCCAAGCTGGCGGGTTCAGATTTCGAGGAGTGACTTGAAGTTTTAATCGATTTGTGTTTGTCACGGCGGTGAGGCGACATGTTCTGACATCACCAAGGAATGTTGACGACAAGTTTGGTGGTTGGCGATGCGGCGTCATGCTTGGTTGTTTGGTCAGGTTTCTCTCCTCGATGACCACTCTACAAAACCACAACATGCAACTCCTCACCTCCACCTGCTTAGCTCACCTTCACATCTCTCATTGATGAGTTTACATGTGAGCCCCTGAAAATTTTTGTAATTATTCGACACATAAAACACGCGCTAATCAATATTCTTATGAGATGTCGAATAAGTAGCATAATATTTTTGTATTAAACTACATGTTGTCATGAGCGCGGGAGTATTCGCATAATATTTTTCCAACACTCAAAAATGTTTTCATTTTTTATAAAAATTTTAAATTACTTTTTAGAAATCCTTATTCTATGTTTTAAATCTCGACCATTGGTTTTACTTCGCGCGATCTCAACCATTCACCCATTTTCTATTTGATGCCTAGGCCTTTGGCCCAAACCCATTTTCTTCTTCTTTTTCTTCTGTCTGTCTCTCTCTGGTCGTTCTCTCCCTTCCTCGCGCAACTACATCTTAAACTCAGTTTTCTATGTGTCTTGATATATTCTCATGAAATAAGGACTTTTTATTCTAAATATTATCTCTTAAAATACCTTCCTTATGCATATACAACTCGAAAATACTCTCTCAAAATAATCTCCAAAGCTTAACTTGATTGGAAAGTCTTTTCCATTTAGGATTTATGAAATCATAGGATCTAACCTCCAAGCAAAGATTACGTCATAACTTCCTCTAAAAAATAGCTATTGATGTGATTTTAACTGCATAGAAAATTAGACTGACAGAGTTTTCCATCCATATATGGCACAAAATCTAGTTCATTGTGAGATGTCCTGGGAGTCCGTAGAAGTTGGATAACGTGCACTGGCTGAATTCTTGATTCTTGTAGGATTTGACTTTTGGGTTGCTAATTATTCTCCATCATAATTGTAACACCCCGTACCCTAGGAATAAATTTCTTAGTTTAAGGATTAGGCATTTGTAACAACCCAAACTTTCATTCCATAATTCTAGTAATTCTTGAAATTTTTTTGAACGTTTGTATGTGACAATCTTTATTCTACAGCACTTACGTAGTCCTTGTTTGAAGTGGAATGAGTTTCGAGAGCCAAAGGTTTGAAAATTGATTAAGTTGCTATGGCTCAAGAGTTGACTTTTAACTCGTCACTCATCTCTAAAAATTTTCTTCATGAAAGTTGAGGCCTCGTTAATACGAGTTCGTAGACATGTGGCACACTTAAAACGGTTATTGTATGTAAGTGTTGTTAGCAACCAAAGTTAAGCGTCGAATTTGAAATTAATGTTTCTATAAGGGTAATATAGTAATTTCACAATGGGCACCCCAACTTTATTAAGTTCTTCTCTATAAGGGTAATAGGGTAATTTCACAGTGGATCTTTGTAAGGCAGTTGGTGATCTTTGTAAGAGAATGAAATTGGTTACTATTTAAGCATTATGTAAGAGATGAGGAATGTTGGATTTCAAATTCCTATTTTGGTCTATGGTTATGTGAGCAAATTTTTGATGATGTTCATATTGTTGCCATATAAATAGGTGAAGAATTGTACAAGCGGTTTTGGTCAATTACAATTAGGGTAGTTGATGGCTTTATATAAAGTTATGATGTATATTAATCTAGTTATAGATTATATTTATTGGGTTGAGAATGAAAAAGCATTCCTTGATATGTAAATTGATAGGAGCACAAAGTGTGACATTTTTAATGTGTATATGTCATATTCTTGTGCTTTGTTACTCCTTATTTTGTTGTTTTAGGTTCATATTTGTTATTTGTCTGATTAGGTAGAGTTATGCGGAATATGATAGTTTTGATGATGTAATTATGCTAAGTGTTAGAAATTATTATTGAGCTATGATTCCTTACTCAACTAGGATTCTACTTTCTTAATTTCATTATTTCATATTTCTTATTTGTCGATTTCTTTTCAGGAAAGATAAATCCTATTTGGATAAGGAGTAGTGGAGCCGTGATGCATTCCTAGTTGGACAAGGAGATCATGTCCGAGTTGGATAAGGAGAGAAGAGAGGCCGACCTAGCATTTCCTAGTTCAACATGGAGAGTTGCCGTGCAGCCCATGGCTGTCTTCCATTTGGATTTGGTTTCCTACATGAAGTTAGATTTGGAGTTCAAGAATCAAAGTCCATATCAAAGAAGATTTCAACATCCCATCTGATTCTATCTCCTTATTAGGACGACATGAGGCTGTTTTGACTCCTATATATAGAGGCACGACATCATTGATCATCATCATCATCAATCCTTGCACCAAAGTATAACCAAAGCTCTGCCCAATTACATTCATCTTACCAAGAACCCTAAAATCCGAAATTCATCCTTCAACATATCTTGTATCCGAAGCAAGTAGCCTAGAATATTTGTTTGCTGGGAATAAATCCCGTAGGAATATTTCAAAGTGTAACACTATGATCTTCATGTTTTATTTCGGTTTTCTTTGTTCTTGTTCTTGGATGCTTTTTGTTTTTGTTTTGTTAAACTTTATTTCGATATTGTCTATGAGATAGTTGTGACTTTTGAATTGTGTAATGATATAAAGTTTTGGATTTCTATTCAATGATTTTAGGTTTTATGTCATGAGTTTCTGTTCATGTTCTTAATTAATTTTCAGTGTGTTCTTATATTGCATGTGTAATTGAGACTAGTTGATGCATATGTTAATCATTCAAAGACGATTATGATACAAGTAGTTGATTAATTGTTTGTTTTTTGTTATCTCACTGATTATTTTCTCAAGTTTGGCGTTGGATAGGTGCTTAAAACATGTTAATTTCTCTATGTGATACGTAATTGCATGATGAATTAGTGTGTTAGATTTCGTTGCAAGACAAGTAGTTAAGCTCGATAGTATCCATGTATTAGGAACCAAGTAGGAACTTGATGCATGATCAAACTTAAGTTGAACTAAGATACCTACGACATGAACTTGATTGAGAATAGATTTCGATGACTTTGTTCTTACATGATTTGTTTGGTGATTGCTTATGTGTTGGTTGGTTGATCACATGTATATAGTAGTTTAGCTTTTATTTTCTGTTTTTGATCAGAATCTATCTTCAATCTTATAAACTCTATGTGAATTCGTGATTCTTTGCTCTAGCTGGATCCCCGGTTTTTGAACGATACCCTCTTGTTTTATACTACTTACGATGCTTACAGGGTTAATATTGATGTCGAGTAATCGGACCGATCAAATGACGCCGTTGTCAGGGATTCTTAAAGATGGATCCCTAACTTTTAATTTCGAATTCATTTTTCATATTGTTCGTTTGTATATGCTTACCTTATTTTGTTGTACATATAGTAATTATATCTTAGGTTGTTGTTTTGATGATTGAGTGAATGATTGTTGTAGGTTGTAAATCGAACGGAATAGGTAAAGTCTCTTTTGTTAATATTGGCTTTAACCCTTCATGCTTGCTCTCGGGGTTGCATGAGGTTGAGGGCGGCTTTTATTAACACCTGGAGATTTGTCTAACACCTAAAGTTAAGTCCAGCTGAATAAGGGGCACGCATTTTTATTACCCTGGTGCATGGGACTTAAATTGGATCTCAGAGAACTACAAACTGACATACATCTCGATGATGGAGTCAATAGGGAGTTCGCTCTCCGTAGTTCAACAAATGAGTCATACCATGTTCACTATCTCTAATTGAGCTATACGGCCTTCTGCAACAAAGACTTGATTTTGTGTCTAGACATCCATACATAGGCCACACGTCCACCTCAGTTAACAACTTAGAATCAATCGATAATTTAATCATTGAAACAACAACATAATTGTGGATTGTATAAACTTTGTAAACGTAAAGGACTAACTTTTTGTAACATGACAACATAATTGCCGTGCCTCTTCCATAAGTGTGTCATGTATATGACTAAGGAATGGCACATTCCTTGTCTTCATTTTGTATTCTTCAATGCTAACTTTTTAACTTTCGTTACAGGAACTATGCATATTCGCTATATCTAAGAAAACACAAGAGCTAAATTTCGAATTCAAGCACTTAAAGACTTACAAGCTTTTGGCTCGAGTGGACTCTTAGATTTCGAAACTTCTACAAGCAATTCAATATTAAACTCTTCACCTAGATCAGTAGAAGAGGAGGATCTTTTCTTCCCCTTCATCTTTGACTCAGAGACAGACATAATTGTGGACCGTACCCTAATTCCTATTGGTGCTCCAATGGCACTCAAGAATGCTTTCATTCCCACCACCCGTGAATCACATTCATGCATTGTTTTCACTCCACCTGATGAAGCCGACTTCTCCATTCCAGTTCAATTGCTTGGGTAGCTGCCTAAGTACTTTGGTTCCTCAATAGAAGATCTTAATGTTCACCTTAGGGAGTTCTTGGATATTTGCAAGCTCCAAACGATTCATCATCTGTCTCAAGAAGGCTTGAGATTACTCTTGTTTCCATTTACTCTTAAAGATGATGCTAAGCGTTGGTTGTACTCTCTGCTTGCGGGAACCATCACCACATAGGACGAAATGACTAGGTGGTTCTTGGAGCAATTCTTCCCTTCTCAACTCACGAAAAGACTAAGGAGGGAGATTCAAAACTTCACTCAAAAGGATGGTGATTCACTCTATGAGGCATGAGAGGAATTTCAGGAACTACAAAGGAAGTGCTCTCACCATGGTATTTCGTTGGATGACTTGGTGCAATTCTTCTATGAAGGACTCGACACCACAAACAAGAGCATGGTGGATTCGGCATGTGACTGCACATTCATGAACAAGATCGGTCAAGAAGCTTACACCTTGATTGATGACTTGGCCAACAATAATCACCAATTTAGTTCCAAGGAGAAGAGAGGAAGCAAGAGCCGTGGGGTGTATAATGTTGATGCAAGGAATCAAATGGCTACTTTAGAGAGGAAGCTTGACGTTCTATTCAAGACATTCAATGGCTCGAGCATCAACACTCAAGTATGTGGCATTTATTCTTTCAAAGACCACACAACCGAGAATTGTCCAAATGGTGCAATGACTAAAAATGAGTTGAACTTCATGGGGCAACAAAGGCCTAGGTATGACCCTTACTCGAACACATACAATCATGGACTTAAAGACCATCCCAACTTTCGTTGGAACAACAATGCTCAACCATCCAATGCTCAAGGTCAAGGACCTTGTCCTTCAGGTTTGTTTTTGAGGCCTCAGGTACCTCAAGGTTATGTTCCTTTTAGCTCCATTGTTCATGGTTCAAATAATGCATCTGCACCTAACTATGACGAACTTTTGAAGTCCCTTGCTCAAGGGTAACACAATTTAAACTCTGCTACTCAAGCTTTAGTTACAGGTCAACAAGCAGATTCCAAAGACATAACCGAGCTCAAGAAGCAGATGGGACAAGTGATCGACTTCATGGGTAAGATCCATGAAGGAGGTAAGTTGCCGAGCCAAATTGAGCCTAATCCCAATGTGAAGGCCATGTTAACAAGAAGTGGGAGGATCTTGGATGCTCCATTGCAGCCAATCAAGAAGACCGACCCTTCTACAGACAAAGAGGCCGAGAATTTCAATGCAAATGACCTAGAGAAGGACCCTGCCTCCTCTAAGGTCAATGATGTCGTGCCTCTGCCCCAAAGTGATCATGCTGTGCATGACACAGGTAAGGATCCTAACTCTAGTGGTTTGGTTTCAACTAATGCTCTTCCTCGTGTTCCATTCCCAATAGATTTGCAAAGCAAACGAATGATGACTCTGATCAAGCCATGCTTGACATCTTTAAGAAGGTGGAAGTGAACATGTCTTTTATTGAATGCATTCAACGGAATCCTAGGTATGCTAAGTTTTTGAAAGAATTGTGCACCAATAAGAGGATGACTCAAGAGAAGGAGGTTGTCACAATGAGTGAGACGGTTTATGACGTGCTCCAAAGGAAGCTACCACCAAAGCTTAAGGATCCAGAGATTTTTTATATCCCTTGTACAATCGGAAACATGACATTTGAAAAGATAATGCTAGACTTAGGCGCATCAATTAATGTAATGTCTTATTATATTTATGCGGATCTAGGTCTAGACAATTTGAAACGAGATAATGTTGTGATTCGATTGACATTCTTAATTCCCTTGCAGATAACTATTTCGATACTTTGGCACATGACGAGTAGACACAAGTGATGGTTTCAACATTTATGAGTTGGAAGCCAATGATGCCGTGCCATCTTATGTTCTAGAGAACATGACCTCTCTTGAGGTTGCACGTGAGGTAAGCTATGTCTCTCATAGTCCAATTCTCTTAACCACTAATAAGAATCTTTCTTCTGTGGTGCAAGCCCCAAAGCTTGATCTTAAGGTTCTTCTAGACCACTTGAAGTATGCGTTTTTGGTAGATGAGAATACATTGCCAGTGATCATTTCATCTGCACTTAACGAGGAACAAGAGGAGAGGTTGATTGAGGTTTTGAAACGACATAAGACATCCATAGGATGGACCTTAGCCAACATCTAGGGAATCAGCCCTACCATGTGTGTGTATCGAATTTGCTTGAGGATGGTGCCAAACCGACTAAGAAAGGTCATAGACGTCTTCACCCACCAATGATGCTAGTTTTTAAGGACGAGATCATGAAGTTGCATGATTGTGGAGTCTTTTACCCTATTTGGGACAGTAGGTGGATCTCTCCCATTCAAGTTGTGCCAAGGAAGTCTGGAATCACGGTGGTGAAGAACAAAGATAACGAGTTAGTGCCTCAAATGACAGTGATTGGTCACTGTGTGTGTATTGACTATAGGAAGTTCAATGCTATGACAAGGAAGGATCACATGCCGTTGCCATTTATTGATCAAATACTTGAGAGGTTAGTTAGTCATTCTTTCTATTGTTTCCTTGATGGATATAGTGGATACAATCAGATTAGTGTTGCGGAGAAAGATCAAGAAAAGACGACATTCACATGCCATTTTGATACGTTTGCTTATCGTCGCATGCCTTTTGGTTTATGCAATGCTCCAGGTACGTTTCAACATTGTATGTATCACATTATTTATGAGTATATTGGTTCTAAAATTGAAGTTTTCATGGATGACTTTTCTGTTTATGGTGAAAATTTCGATGCATGTTTAGAGAATGTGGAACTTGGGCTTAAACGTTGTGAAAAAACTAACTTGGTTTTGAATTGAGAAAAATGTCATTTCAAGGTTAGGCAAGGCATTGTTTTAGGCCATATTGTTTCATCTAAAGGAATTGAGGTTGATAAATCTAAAATAGATCTTGTGCGTCACTTACCCCTCCCCACAAATGTGAGGGATGTTCAATCGTTTCTTGGACATGCATGATTTTATCGTAGGTTTATCGAGGATTTTTCCAAGATTGCGAGACCATTGAGTTCATTGCTTCAAAAAGACGTTGCCTTTCACTTTGATGATGATTGCAAGCACACATTTGCGACTTTGAAGAAGCTCTTAATGTCGACACCAATCATGGCATCGCCGGATTGGTCTTTTCTGTTTGAATTGATGTGTGATGCAGCCCTATGCCATTTACTATGCCTCTCGAACGCTCAATAATGCTCAACAAAACTACACTACAACGGAGAAAGAACTTCTTGCCATGATCTTTGCTTATACTGACCATGCAGCTTTGAAGTACTTAATGACGAAGAAGGATGCCAAACCGAGATTGATTCGATGGATTCTCTTACTCCAAGAGTTTGATCTCGAAATCAAGGACAAAAAGGGAAGTGATAACGTTATGGTGGACCATTTGAGCTGTTTGGTGAGAGATGCCGAACCCTTGGCCATTCAAGAGAGTTTTCTAGAATGAGCAACTCTTTCGAGTTGAGGTAAGTGAGCCATGGTATGAAGATATTGTGAACTATCTTATTTCTAAGCAATTTCCAGATACTTTATTGCATGCTCAAAAGATTAGACTCAAGGTTTTAGCGAAGTATTACATTTGGGATGAACCATACTTGTGGAAACATTGTGTTGATCAAATCATTAGGAGGTGTGTCCCTGAATCTAAACATCATTCTATACTTGCTTTTTGTCATTTTGAGTCTTGTGGAGACCATTTTGGTTTGCGTCGAACTGCTCTTAAAGTGCTAGAATGTGGTTTCTTTTGGCCTACAATCTTTAAAGATGCATATAACTTTTGCATGACTTGTGAGAGATGCTAACGCATGGGAAACTTAGGATCTAGAGATCAATTGCCGATGCAACCTATTATACATGTTGAAATATTTGATTGTAGGGGCATCGATTTCATGGGACCTTTTTCTTACTCCAATGGTTTTAAAATGGACATTGATGAGGCCGGAATGCATAGGAAGTTGCAATTGCATGAGCTTGAACGATTTAGAATGAGGCCTATGATTTGGCTATGATTTATAAGAAGACTATAGTTTTCCATGACCGTACGCTTAGGAAGAAACACTTTGTCGTTGGCCAGAAAGTTCTTTTGTTTAATTTTAGACTTAAGTTGTTTCCTGGCAAATTATGTTCTAGATGGCTAAGTCCCTTTATTGGTACTAATTTGTTTCCTTCTGGTGCTATCATGATAAAGAGTTTGGTAAAGAGCACTGAATTTTAGGTCAATAGACATCGCTTGAAGTCGTACTATGGGAATATGGTGAATCATATTATTGAGGAGACCTCTCTCCTTGAACCTATGACAAGCAAGTGAACTTTTTGGAGATAGTCTAGGCTATATAATTTAAACTTCAGCCAATGAATGAGCCGTCAGCGAGTGTTTGCATTTTCTTATCCCTTATCTCTTTTTAATTTTCGTTGCTTCTCATATTGTACATTAAGGGCAATGCCAGTTTTAAGTGTGGGGTGGGGTATACATCAATCGTTGTATTCTATTGTTTGATGCCTATGTGTTTCGATTTTGTTGTTTTGATTTTTAATTTTTCTGTTTTGTTTTTCCTTTTTTTTATTTATGAGATGTTGTTTTGTTTTTGTTTTTGAGTCCTATGTATGTCTTTAACTGTCTATGATGAGTTGATCTTTAGATGATTGGTTGATAGTGAGACGACCCGTCCCAAAAATTAACCTAATTATGCGCTAAAACCAAAATTAAAACCTGCAACCGAAATCTAATCTAATTTAATTGTGGCTGCACCCAAACCTTAGTTGGGCTGCCTACGTACCCTTTACAAGGGATCAAGCCATTCGTAGTTCAACTTACAATAATACAAACTTTTGCATATCAAATTTTGATTTGTTCATGCAAACCAGAGACCATATCTGGTTATTTGTTTATTAAAAATCATTCACTTCCTTTATATATCACTTCTTAGATCTAAAACCACTCTCGAATAGTTTCGAGAACCCGCACAAGCGTGGTAGTACCCAACACTAGACGGTAATTAAAATTCCCCACATAAAGCGGTAATAACCCGACACTCGGACCGTAATCAAACTCCCCGCAATAAGCGATAATAATCCAAAGTAACAAATCTGAGGTCATAAAGATCCTTTAAATATAAACAAAAATTAATACAAATCATAACATGATAACCAGAGATCATATCTGGTTACCTTTCCAACAAGATCATGAAAGATTCAATCTCTACAACAAATTAGAGAATATATGACAAGCGTAAAATTAATGTAATCTCAATAGTAACAATTCAAGGAAACCAAACTTCAATATATCAGGGAGGTAAAGGAAGTATCACCTGGTGGTCACTTCATATCAGAGGCTAATGGATCATTCCCTCACTTTGTTGACCGGAGTCATATACATAGAATTACATGTCCAAAATAATTAAAGACAAGCTGACAAATTATAGATACATACACTGTCATTACATATCTAAATTTGGAAATATGAATAATAAACTTTCCAGAGATCATTTAAACTAGATCACCCCTTCAGGAATATTGAAAACCAATTCACCCTTTTGAATGAGTAGTTCCTTTACAGCTGATCTCAGCCTTAGGCTAGATCACTTATACAGTAACTTTGCAAGATTGATCACAACCCATCACACAGCGGCATGATAGCTCAGCCACAGCCGCAGCACCGCTGCACTGTTGCTAACAGTGACAGTCTTCTCAGACTACCCCATACAAACTCATTACATAGAGGTTACATATACAAAAGTATAAGAGGTAGCTACATGAACTTTCAGAGATAACATAAACTACTATAAAAAATATGCTACTCAAATCTAGATTGCTGATTACCAATTTTTTTTTAGTAGCAAAGATAACATGTTTGTCCCAGCCAAACAGACCATCCAAAACTATTAAATATCCACTTATAGTCTTCACAGACTCACCGATTCATTAACCAGAGCTAACCTTCGTCACAAAGGTGATTACTCTTCTATTTTAGGATTCCACATACTGAATTCTGTGGAACTCATGTTTACAAATAAGGAACAAATTTAAATTACTATATATATACATACAAATATATATCAGTACAAGGACAACATTATAAACATTCCAAAACAGCCCTGCATATAATACTAGTATAAACAAGCACCTTGGAAATGCAAGAATTGAAGTCGAACACCATGAATCTGAGTTAGCAGTAAAACCATACTATGTAAACAGTAACTATACAAAGAGCAATTTGCCAGGGCAACAAAATTATACATGACCACATTACACTTAATCACAGTGCTAACAGCTTCCTTGTAGTTTAATCAATTCAAGTAGATAGGAAAACTAGCTACCAGACCAGGCCTTTAACTAAATGTCATTCTAACTTCTATGAGTCATTCCAACTATTATGTCTTGGATAACACTTCCGCTAGATCAACATCAGAAGAAATAAAGTTTTCACTCGAAATAAATCGTAGGATACTGTTCAAGGAAACAATGTCATAGATACCAAGCAAACTATGTTTGTGATTGCAGGCCAATTCTAGAACCCGTGTCCGCTTGACAATCTCTAAAATTCATTCTCTATATATCTAGGCAACCTACAATTAAACTGCACTTTAAACTCAAGGCTGCAATTACCTTTGGAATTCCAAAACAGAAGCCTTATTGAAGAAGCCAGTAAGCTTGCAGCCGTGATCAACTCGGTCCAAGAAGCTCCCTAATCAACTTGAAGCTTCACCCAGCTGCACCCCAAGCCTCCTCCAAACCCAGAAATTTCGGATTCAACTCCATCCTCATAGAACGATGAAGAACAACATGAACCCAATAATTAAAATGGTCAAAACTCAATCAAATTTGTAAACCAATTATATAGAATTGTAGACCATGAAGAGGAGATGAATATTGATACCCGAATCGACCCAAACGGTGGCCTGAGACGGCGGAAACGCTGAAAACTCGCCGGAAGAAAAACAGGAACAGTTCGGCCTTCTCTCCTTCGATTCTCTCTTCTCTGTTGGAGATAGGAGGAACCACAGCTACAAGGAGGACGGCGACGAGGAGGCGATCACGACGGGACAGGTTCGCCGGCCGGAGATGCTCTGACGGCAGAGAGATCACCGGAAAATCGCACGGTAGTGTTTTGGGGTCGGGGAGGAGCCCGGTCGAACAATTCGATATGTTTCCTTTTCTTTTTTTTTTCTCTGATATTTTACCCCTATTTATACTTATTTCCAAAAAATGCCCAAATACGCTTTTTGATTCATAACTTTCCCGTACGAACTCCGATTTAGGCGTGCCACGTGTCGACGAATTCGTATCGACGAGCTCTACGACTTTCGTGAATGAATTTTTTCCGAAACAATTACGTATCAAAAAGTCAACTTTTAGAGTCGTCACACGTAGTACGACTCTCGTTCCGAGTAAAAGATAAAATTATTATCGCAACGAATCGTAAAAGATTCAGGTCGTATCAGATAGATGATCACAATTTCGAATTGAACTTAATTGTTATTTGATGGTTAATCGATTTGTAGATATTGTACGAACATGTAGTAAATGAAGATTTTGAAACTTAGGTACATAATGAGCAAGTTCCTTGTTTGAATTCATGTAACCTTTGTGAGTTTCGAGCCATACTTGTGTCTTTCTTTGGAGAGTTTTATCTATCGCTTCTTGGCTATTTAACCTCATTACATCTATTTTGATCAATTTATATGCCATAGAATTGCAATGAATTAGAGAATGCTAGAACTTACTTTGCGAAACTTTTGAAGATTTATGTCTTAATATACTCTGATTTTGAAAAGGATTATCGGATCATTTTAGGATTTCACAACTTTATGCCAAAAATCTGTATCCCTATTTGAGCCATTCTTGGGACACCTTAGTATGAACCCCTTTAAGGCTACGTTAAGTCTTTTTTTTCATTACCAACATGTTATATCCTTGCTTAGTATAGTATATCTCTACCCTTATCTTTGAGGCTTAGCAGAGCCAATTCTTGGTGTTAATATGGAGTAATGATTTGAGTCAAGTGTGGGGTTATGCTAAGTATGTATGTATGTTGTGCCGTGAAAAGAGAAAAAATAAAATAGAAAGATGACGTGAGAAGAAGTAGAAGAAAAAAGACATGATGCACGGTTTGAAAAAAATGAAAATGAAGAAGTCACAGCTTGATCATGTTTTTTTTTGAATTTGGAGTTGTGTGTATTTGTTGAAGGCTCAATAATGTTATACTTTAGCCTTTGTTCGTTTTCACAATGTTTAAAGTGAAGAATGTGTCCAACATGATGATACTTAGCTCGTGTTTTATGGAGTATAACAACATAAAGTGGATGTTCTTGCTCTGCTAAGTTTTGATGATGACCTTTGTGATTCATTTTCTTTGAAAATTATATCCTTGCCGAGCCTAAGCTAACATTTTTATAAAGATCTGCATGATTCTTAAAATGAGTAGCTCTTGATATGTGGAGTTTGTTTCATGAGTAAGCATATGGTTTGGGTTCATTTGTGCATATGATTGGTATCTTTCATGAGGTTTTCGAATTATTCACTATGTGTTTATAACTCTTGTGTGTGAAAAGATTTTAAGCATATGTCATGTTCTTGAGAGAAAAAAATTCGGTGTGCATATCCCTTGTGAGTTGAATTTGAACTTTTTTTGAACATGTCGAGCTTAATATCGCCTATGTTTCTGCCATGTCTTACTTGTTAAACGAAATATCATGTTTATTAACCATTGACTTCATCTTATCTATTTTCGATTGAGTGTTACTCTTGATGCTATGAGTTTGAATATCTTTGAGACAAAATGTTGAAGGCATTAGAGTGTTTTGTATGAGTATGTCGTTAGTTTTAGTTGTTTTATGTTTTGATTTCCCTTTTTAGTTTTGCTAAGGGACTAGCAAAGTCTAACTGTGGGGCTGTTGATAGGAGCACAAAGTGTGACGTTCTTAATTTGTATATGTCATATTCTTGTGCTTTGTTACTCTTTATTTAGTTGTTTTAGGTTCATATTTGTTATTTGTATGATTAGGTAAAGTTATGCCGAATATGATAGTTTTGATGATGAAATTGTGATAAGTGTTAGAAATCCTTATTGAGCTATGATTCCTTACTCGACTAGGATTCTACTTTCCTATTTTCATTCTTTCATATTCCTTATTTGTCGATTTCTTTTCAGGAAAGAGAAATCCTATTTGGACAAGGAGCAGTGGCCCCGTGATGCATTCCTAGTTGGACAAGGAGATCATATCCGAGTTGGATAAGGAAAAAAGAGAGGACGGCCTAGCATTTCCTAGTTCAACATGGAGAGTTGCCATGCAGCCCATGGTTGTCTCTCATTTGGAATTGGTTTCCTACATCAAGTTAGATTTAGAGTTCAAGAATCAAAGTCCATATCAAATAAGATTTCAGTATCCCAATCCGATTATATCTCCTTATTGGGGCGACATGAAGGCTATTTTGACTCCTATATATAGAGGCACGGCATCATTGATCGTCATCATCAATCCTTGCACCAAAGTATAGCCAAAGCTCTGCCCAAACACATTCATCTTACTAAGAACTCTAGAATCCGAAATTCATCCTTCAACATATCTTGTATCCGAAGCAAGTAGCCTAGGATATTCGTTTGTTTGGAATAAACCCCGTAGGAATATTATAAAGTGTAACTCTATGATCTTCATGTTTTATTTCGGTTTTCTTTGTTCTTGTTCTTGGATGATTTTTGTTTTTGTTTTGTTAAAGTTTATTTCGATCTTGTCTTTGAGATAGTTGTGACTTTCAAATTGTGTAATAATATAATGTTTTCGATTTCTATTCAATGATTTTAGGTTTTATGCCGTGAGTTTCTGTTCATGTTCTTAATTAATTTTCGGTGTGTTCTTATATTGCATGTGTAATTGAGACAAGTAGTTGATGTTGCATATGCTAATAATTCAAAAATGATTATGATACAAGTAGTTGATTAATTGTTTGTTCTTTATTATCTCACTAATTATTTTCTTAAGTTTGGCGTTGGATAGGTGCTTAAAACATGTTAATTTCTCTATGTGATACGTAATTGCATGATGAATTAGTGTGTTAGATTTCATTGCAAGACAAGTAGTTAAGCTCAATAGTATCCATGTATTAGGAACCAAGTAGGAACTTGATGCATGATCAAACTTAAGTTGAACTAAGATACCTACGACATGAACTTGATTGAGAATAAATTTCGATGACTTTGTTCTTACATGATTTGTTTGGTGATTTCTTATGTGTTGGTTGGTTGATCACATGTATATAGTAGTTTATGTTTTATTTTCTGTTTTTAATCCGAACCTATCTTCAATCTTATGAACTCTATGTGAATTTGTGTTAATTGTTTGTGATTCTTTACCTTGGCTGGATCCCCGGATTGTGAATGATACCCTCTTGCTTTATACTACTTATGATGCTTACAGGCTTGATATGGATGTCGAGTAATGAAACCGATCATAAATATGACAAACAAATTTAATTGTTGAACTGTTGCACATATGTGGGGTTTTGGAGTATTAACGTTGTTGTATGAGATTATGATAAAAACTTGATCATGGGACCTTGATAAGGATATATTGTATAGACAAGATGAAATTGATATGGTTATTGGGTGCCCGTAGTAAATTCGTGGGTACAAGTTGTATTAAGAATGGTGAAATAAGTCGAGTAAACTCTTGATGCCAATGATATGGTAGGAAGATCAATTTACGTTTGAGTATCTTTCTGTGTCGCTTTCTGATGCGAGTATCTTTTGATTTATGAGTTTCATTCTAGTGTGGGCATGTGTTTCTTTCAAAGTACGTATATTTCTATCATTAGTATCTTTTCACTTCTTATTTGAGTATCTTTTCAATTCTCGTTTGAGTATCTTTCTGTGTTGCTTTTTGATGCGAGTGTCTTTTGATTTCTGAGTATCATTCCAGTGTGGGCGTGTGTTTTTTCAAAGTGAGTATCTTTTCAATTCCTATTTCAGTATATTTTCAAGTCTAGTTTAAGTATCTTTTTATGTTACTTTTTGCTGCGAGTATCTTCTGATTTCTGAGTGTCTTTCCAGTGTGAGCGTGTGTTTCTTTCAAAGTGAGTATCTTTTCAATTCCTATTTGAGTATCTTTTCAATTCTCGTTTGAGTATCTTTCTGTCACGACCCCGAAATTTCAAGTGTTAAACTCAAAATCGAAGCCATGAAAAACTCTAAAACAATCTCAATAAAATGAAATCATCTTACAGTCACATCGTATCGTAACTGAGTTCATAATACATCTCTATCGAATTGATTATATCAAATGGAAATGTAAAATCCTCTCAATCCTCACCACATAATAGAATAAAGAAACTTCGAAATCTTCAGAGTAGCCTTCCAATTCTGCTAATCTACACCTGTAGAACTATACCATACACCATCGAATAGGTGCACCGGGATTGTAAACACAAACCCGATAAGATTTGCAGCTCGTATGAGTAAATCAACAGTATAACACGCATAGTATACAAGAGAAAATACTAAAATATTTAATTATAAATGTACTCATGAGTCACAGGACGGCATCTCTGGTTGTCCAATAATATCTGAAAATATAAGTGCTCATGAGAAATCGGGCAACCCATCTGTTTACCCAAATACACTTACAATACGAGTACTCATGAGACGCAGGTACTCATCTGTTACTCCTCATGCGGTACGCCGTCAGACATTGGGCAACCCATCTGTTACCCAATATCACAAAAATATGGGTACTCATAAGCAGGTAACCCATATGTTACCCCTCATGCAGTACACCGGCAGATAGACTAGAGCTCTAATTGAATCGTAATTGTCACCCGACCAAGGCTAGGTTCCAATATGCCAACACGTCCGAAGACAGAAAAACGTTTTAACATAACTCAAGTTAAAACCACGTACAATACAATCCTCACATGTTATTGTACAAAAACCAAGCGACTCATGCTCAAATAAAATAAATATCAATGCTATAGATAAACTCATTTGGAAATAGGAATATGACAGTATATAATATAGCAACCCATATATATGTATCGATTTTACCATTATACACATACACAACCCACTATATCATATACATATCATAGTTCGATCTTTTAAAATAAAGCGTAATTATGAATCACCGCCAATGGTAGACTCGTCATAGTGAGATTTACTCACCATATTTTCCTGAGTGTAATTTCCACAATATCGAAAGCAAATCCTTCACTTGTTTTGTCGATCACCTAGTTGTATAAAAAGTGGTTAGAAATGTTACGTAAAACCTCAAATGCCAAATCAGTACTACTGTTTTACTGTTAAGAAATTTACAGTTTTTTATGTAATTACTGTTCACGTATTACTGTACATGTACATACTATTTATGTATTCCTGTACACCAATGTACTGTTCCATCGCAAATACTGTTCCAGTAAATACTAATCACCGATTTACCATTCAGAAAATTACTTTTATAATTACTGTACGTAAATTACTTTTACAATTACTGTACGTAACTTACTTTTACATTTTTACTGTACATAATTACTTTGTATATTTACTATACAGAAATCACTTTTTACAAAAAAATTACTGTTCGGGAATTACCGCCCACAGTGACAGCGAGTGGGGCCCACACGCCAATTGAAAACCAGCGTGTAGCTCGGCCACCATCGCCCAAAACTGTCCTTTTTTATCTCCTAAACCCTTCCACGGCCTAAGGCCGTCTCCTGCCCCCCTCGCACTCTGTCACGCGCCACCACACACGGCGGCATGAACACTCCCTCCTCCTCCAAAACTTCACAAAAGCACCACAAATTCCACACAACATGTACATCAATCGAATTAAAGCATTTCCATAGCTATATTGGACCTAGAACTAGCGGAAAGTCAACGGGAAAAGCTAAAATACCGACGGTGGTCGAATTCGTGAGGGGTGAGGCCGGCGGCGCTATTCAACTCCCATTTGCTTGCAGATGGCTTCAGTGATGAGGATCGACGATGATGAGCTAGTCTCCGTGCTCTGGTCTCGCCGGCGATGAAGTTTGGACGACGGTGGAATCGCAGGAACCTTAGGTTGTCGCTCGAGCTTCACGGCGGTGCGAGGAGGCGTGGCGAGCTCAAGGGCCGCAGCTGAGGACCGCGCGATGCCTTTGGTGCCGGCGGTGTGGGTCATAGAGGCCGGAGTCGCGAGATCGCCGGAGGCGATTTGAGAGGGAGAAAGGGTCGGGGAGAGAGAGAGGGATTGATGCGGGGGTGAGAGAGGGAGAGAGAGAGTTTCTGCTTTTGGAAACCCTAGTTTCCAAAAATTCCCTTTTATACTTTTTCCAAAATTGGAAACTAACTTCCGTCACTAATAACTTTCACATACGACGTCCGATTAAAACGTGCGATGTTTCCACGAAATCGTATCAACGAGCTCTACAACTTTTGTCAAGGAAGTTTTTGGAAATGAGCAACAGAGTACAAGTCGACACCCGCGTCGCGGAAAAGTAACGTTTTTTTTCCAATTTAGATTTCCGAAGACAGTTCCGTTTTCGATTAGACATCGTTGTGAAGCGAAAAATGTGATTTATTAAATTTTCCAAGTTTAATAATTTACAAGAATTCATACAATTTGAACCCGAAAAATCAGGTTATTACATCTGTGTTGCTTTCTGATGCTAGTGTCTTTTGATTTCTAAGTGTCATTCCAGTGTGGGCGTGTGTTTCTTTAAAAGTGAGTATCTTTTCATTTCCTATTTGAGTATCTTTTCAATTCTCGTTTGAGTATGTTTTTGTGTAGCTTTCTGATGCGAGTATCTTTTGATTTATGAGTGTCATTCCAGTGTGGGCGTGTGTTTCTTTCAGAATGAGTATCTCTCGTTCTTGAGTATCTTTTCAATTCATTTTTGAGTATCTTTTTTATCCTCGTTTGAGTATCATTATGTTTTTCTTTTTTATTCGAGTGTTTTTTTTCTGAGTGTCATTCCAGTGTGGGCACGTGTTTTTTTTCAATAGGGAGTATATTTCTGTATTGCATTGTGGTGTGAGTGTCTTTTGAATTCTGCGAGTCATTCCAGTGTGGGAGTGTGTTTCTTTCAAAGTGAGTATCATTTCAATTCATGTTTGAGTATCTTTCTGTGTTGCTTTGTGATGCGAGTGTCTTTTAATTTCTGAGTGTCATTCTAGTGTGGGCATATGTTTCTTTTCAAAGTGAGTATCTTTCTATCTTGAGTATCTTTTCAATTCCCGTTTGAGTATCTTTTCAATTCTCGTTTGAGTATCTTTCATTGTTTCTTTATGATACGAGTGTCTTTTGTTTACTGAGTTTCATTCCAGTGTGGGCGTGTGTTTCTTTCAAACTAAGTATCTCTGTTTCGTGAGTATCTTTTCAATTCCTATTTGAGTATATTTTCAAGTCTCGTTTGCGTATCATTTTCTATTGCTTTCTGGTGCAAGTAACTTTTGATTTTTGAGCGTCATTCGAGTGTGGGCGTGTGTTTCTTTCAAAGTGAGTATCTCTATTTCGTGAGTATCTTTTAAATTCATATTTCAGTATCTTTTCTGTTTTGCTTTTTGATTTGAGTGTCTTTTGATTTCTGAGTGTTATTCCAATATGGGCATGTGTTTCTTTCAATAGTGAGTATCTTTCTGTGTTGCATTGTGGTGCGAGTGTCTTTTGACTTCTGTGAGTCATTCTAATGTGGGCTTGTGTTTCTTTCAAAAAGTATATTTATATTGTGAGTATCTTTTCAATTCTCGTTCGAGTATTTTTCTGTGTTGCTTTCTGATGTGAGTGTCTTTTGATTTCTAAGTGTCATTCCAGTGTGGGCGTGTGTTTTTTTCAAAGTGAGTATCTTTTAAATTCCTATTTGAGTATCTTCACAATTCTCGTTCGAGTATCTTTTTGTATAGCTTTCTGTTGCGAGCATCTTTTGATTTTTGAGTGTCATTACAGTGTGGGCGTGTGACAGTGAGGCAGTGAGGTTTAATTTTTGTATATCTTCTGAGTTAGATATGTTTTTGGAAGTTTTAATTTAGTTTTGTGATTGGTTTGGTTATGGTTGGACAGTGAGGCAGTGAGGTTTCAGTTTGTTACGATTGATGGGTTAGGCCGAGAGGGTGGGCTTAGTAAATTAGAAGCTTGTCTTTTTGGGCTACTTTCCTTACTAAGTGATTTTTGTTGTCACTTAGGTGCTTGAGGAGGAATCGAGTTTTCATACTCGGTGAACTCGAAGTTGGAGCAAGCATAAAGGTGAGTAAACCTCACGTTTGTCTAGTTACCCTTGGCGGTAACTAGACGTGTGAACTTACATTTTATATATATTTACTTACTTTGTGATTGAAATATAAATGTCTATATATTTGGTGATTTATATATGTGTATCTAAATGGTAATAGGATATGCGTATATTTATCACTAAGTATATAAAACTACTATATTTGCGAAATATATTGTGTATTTTTAGTTGGTTTTCATTAAATGGTGGAGGATGGGACCGAGGGGGAATAAAATGTACCTTTCGGTAAATTGGAGGATTTTGGATGGAATATTCGTATAGTCGAAGTGCTTATATGTTGTGTGGCCGGAAGGGAAGAAAATATACCTTTCGGCATTATTGAGTTATATTGTTGTTATGTGGTTACCGAAAGGGAAGAAAATGTACCTTCCTGTATGATTATTTGTGTGTCGTTAACCGGAAGGGAATAAAATGTACCTTCTGGTATTATTGATGTTATTGTTGTGGTGTTGTGGGGTAGGGTGGGTGAGTCGTTTAAACAGTTGTTTAGAGGCGACAATGTGTTATTTTGATTGTTACACCAAAGTTGCGATAGACAGTGTCAGAACCATACCTTGGCTGGGTTGGGGAAGATTAATCTAGAGCTCTAGTTTGTGTCTGCGATGCATGGGAGCAAAGTGATGTCTGACTCATGATTATTATTGTGGAGAACCATTCATGGGAGCAAAGTGCTGACCGACTCATGAATGACTCCATTGTTGTGTGCGTCATATGTGATGACGCTAGCGTTATTGTGGTGATGATAGTAACTGAGTGTGTTAATGATCATAATGTGGTCATTATTGTGAAAATGTGGTGATTATGATAATATCTGAGAAGTTGTCATAGATGTATGTTTGTTGAGTATTTCTTTTCATTTACTCATACCAGCGGTGAAGCTGACTGGGTTGTGTTTACAATCCCGGTGTACCAATCATTGGTGCAGGGGGTAGTGCTCCAGGTACTTCTTAGTAGCTGTGACAAGAGGGGTGCATTGAATGACAGCTGAGAGTTGTTTTTGATTCAGATTCCTTTTTAGTTCTGGTGAGGTGTTTGTGAGAGATGTTAAATTGTCCATCTTTACAACGTGTAATTATGTTTATGTATTACAGTTTATAAAACGAGTTATGGTTAAACTTGGTTGAGATATTCAACTACTGTAATGTAATTTCAATTATTGAAGTTATTTTAGAGTGATAACATCCTTAAATTTGAAATTTTATTATTCTGAATTTAGGGTTGTTACAGTTGGTATTAGAGCCAGGTTAGTATATTTTGTGACAATTAGTACTACCGGGGGTGATGGTCCTATCTGTAGCGGATCCCCATCATATACTCTCTGGTATTAATATGTCATTGGGTATGCATGAGTGTTAGGAGCCTTGCCTTAGGGTTTGGTACTCTGAGTCGGTTACGTATTAGGATTGTATAATCCTTTTATAATCTCTCCTACGTGTCTTGGTTAATACATGTGGTACATAACTTACAGTTGGATCTAAGTTTTAATACATGTATTGACCAAGTGTTGAAACATTATAGGTGATGGATTCACGGGTACGCAGAACTAGAGGCCGAGGTAGGGCGAGAGGGGGAGGCCGAGTTCCCCATCAAGAGGAACTTGATGTAGAGTAGCCTGACCTTGGGATTGGCGTCCATGATGAGGGACGAGTCCTTAGGCAGATCAGGGATATTACCAGATTGGCTGCACCGACCTTTCATGGGGGTCTCGATCATATGGTAGCTGACCATTGGATTGAGAACATGGAGACCTACCTTGATCTGGTAGTGTGCTATGAGGTGGAGAAGAGGATGTTAGCTACCTTCTTTTTGAAGGATGATACCCTGGATTGGTGGAAGAGTACGAAGAGGACGAGGGATGTATCCACCTTGACATGAGGGAAGTTTGTGGATCTCTTTCGGGACACGTACTTTCCATCTACCGTGAAGGAGGAGCTTGAGCTTCAGTTCCTGGCACTCAACCAGGGGAACATGACAATCAGGGAGTATGAGGCCCGTTTTGACCAGTTGTATTGGTTTGTGAGACCTATGGATGTGACCTCATTGGCTCAGAAGTTTCTACGGGGACTTAGACCAGAGTACAAGAACATCATAGCTGCACTCTGCCTTGCTACCAAGGAGCTGATTTACGAGAGCGCACTGAATCTGGAGCAAGTGAACAAGCTCCAGGGGGAATTATCACATAAAAATGCTCAGAGAAAAGGAAAGGCAGTGGCCTCGAGTAGTGGTTTAACGGGTCATAGGGGAGGAGCATGGAAGAAGCAGAGGACCCAATGATCGGTTCGATTACTCGAGATCAATATTAACCCTGTAAGCATCGTTAGTAGTATAAAGCAAGAGGGTATCGTTCACAAACCGGGGATCCAACCAGGGTAAAGAATCACAAACATTTAAACACGAATTCATAAGAGTTTAAGAGATTTGATATAGGATCGGATCAAGAACATAAAAATAAATCCTAAACTAATATATACATGTGATCAACCAACCAACACATAAACATCACCAAACAAATCGTCACAAGTAGCTTCAAAATCATAATCTCATCCTATGCAAACACCGAGCCTTAGCGGACAAGTATTGAGTGAACAAACAACAACCTAATGCCGAACTAGGTTACTTAGCGCATCCCTAACTCGAAACATGGCCTTGTAATCCTATCTTAGCGCTTAGAAATTACAAGGTAACATGTCTTTCTCAATCTTACCACTTCATTGATTCATCTCTTATCTAATTACTTAGCGCATCTTAGATAACAAACGGATCATGGTTAATTCCTAGTGATTACTAACAAGTCAAGCATGTCACTTACTTTAACAAGTTATCAAAAACACTTAAGAATCCTATATGCAAAACTAACTTAGCACCTTGAATCACATATAGTTAACGCCCAAGAAAGAGAATCATTAAATCATTGAATTATAAACTCACGATATCTACATAGAAATCATAGACAACAAAATCAGAACTACTTTATAACATCTTGCAAAATCGTAAACTACATGAGAGTATTCCACAAATTCGGAACTAGCCAAAAACATAAACACAACATCACACAAAGAATCCAAACCGAAAACATATGTGAAGAAGTAACGAGTTACACTTTGTAAATCTCCTTAGCGGTATCAAAACAAGGCAGTACGGCTTCAACTTGAATGGCAATCCGAGGCGTAGCGCTTTGGATCAAATGGAATGAAGGGAAGATGGTGTTTTCGCCTTGAATGGCTTTGAGGATGATGAGTAGTGTTTAATGTAGAGCTTTGGCTAGTCTTGTGAGCAAGGTTGATCATCATTTTATGTGGAAATGAGGTGCTATATATAGAGGAAGAAACCCAAGGGATGATGGCCACAAAGTCCACAAAGTTGAAACCAAATTGGTTGAGGTTTCATAGATTCGGCAGATCTGACCTTTGTCCCTTGTTGTGGCCATAACTTTCTCTAGAAAATAGATATTCAGATCATGCATTTTCTCAATCATTTTGAGCTGTCAAAGGGAGCTCGTCAAAGTTGGATGATCTGCAGTGCCAGAATTCTGATTTCTATAAGGATTGCATATCTTTTGCATTAATTGCATATCTTCTTCCTCCTTTAATGCTGATTTATTTTGCACAAATTTCTTCATTTGAATTAGGGAGGCAGCAAAAGTCTTAATTGTTGCAGCCATGTTTGATTTTTCTTACCTCTCCTCATTAAATTTGCTGCATGCCTTCTTTGACTTTCTTGCCTCTTCTCATTTAATTTGCTGCATGCCTTCTTTGACATTCTTTGGTGCAGGGATTTTTGGACATTCTGATACATATTTGTGCTCTATATGCAGGAGGAACAAAGTCCCAAGTTTCCCTCATAGCCCTTGGATCAAAAGCAAATCAATGGCTGAGATAATTCCGTCGAGCTAACTGGACCTCCGAGTAATTATTTGGTCATATCTCCCTGTAGGAATAATATATTGATTTGATTCCAAATCCTACAGAAACTAGACTCAAAATCCTTTTTATCCATATAAGGTACGTCTTCTAACGCAATCGGAGCTATCCAGGGGAGCCCGTCGAAGTTGAACTACAAATCTTGACAGCATTTTCATTCTTGCATGGATTGGGCTTTTAAGTGTCTCTTCTTCTCTTTCCTTGTGGAACTAGGATTGCTTTCCTTCTCCAACATGGATTTGTATTTCCTAATAAGAATAAGTATATTAGAAACAAAGAAATACGAAAGGATGAATCCTACTCGAACAAGGAATCATATCTCAACAAGGATTATTAACACTTAGCACGATTTCATCATCAATTCACTAATAATTGATATAAGCTCTACCTAAACAATTATTCATACAAAAGAAACTAAAACATACTAAATAAGAGGTAACAAAGAGTAAGAATAGGGCATAAACACATTAAGAACGTCACACTTTGTGCTCCTATCACCCAACGGTATCCTCCATCTAGGGTGGCAGCAACACCTTTGAGAGCTGTATCACTTAGGCAGGTCGAACCGCAGAGGTGTTACAGCTGTAGGGAGACTGGCCACGTTGCCAGGGATCGCCCTAGAGTTAGGGCCAGGGCATGCTTTACGTGTGGGCAGACATGACACATGGCTAGGGAGTGCCCATGACGACAGGGTCATCAGGGAAATCAGCAGAGGCAGTTAGCAGCTGGGCAGGCGAGAGTGTTTGCCATTGGTAGAGTTTTATTTGATACGGGAGCAACCCATTCTTTTATATCCAGTTCAGTAGTGGAAGTGTTGGGCTTGGTACCTACACCTCTTAGTAGCTCTTTATGTGTAGTTTCTCCACTTGGTGTGTTAATGGAACTTGTGACAATCTGCAATGCTTATCTTCTTGAGATTGGGGGTAGAGAATTCTCCGCTTCGTTGATTTTGATTCCGGATCACACTTATGATGTGATATTGTGAATTGATTGGTTGAAGCCACATCATGCATTGATTGACTGTTTTGACATGATAGTGGTCTTTCGTGTCCCTAGGGAACCAACGTTTAGTTATCGTTGCCTCAAGTCAGACAATGCAATGAGGACAAGAGTCTTGGCGCATGTTGAGTCTGTGGATAGTGAGATAGCTATTACAGACATCGTGGTGGTGTTAGAGTTTGGTGATGTATTCCAGGAGATACCAGGTTTACCTCCTCGGAGAGTAGTGGATTTCGTAATAGATGTGGTACCTGGTATCGCACCGGTGTCAAAGGCACCTTATTGGATGGGAAAAAATGAGCTTCAGGAGTTGAAGGTTCAACTTGAAGGGCTATTGGACCAAGGGTTCATTAGACATAGTGTCTCACCTTGGGGTGCATCGGTTTTGTTCGTAAAGAAGAAGGATGGTTCACTTCGAATGTGTGTAGACTACAGGGAGTTGAACAAGGTGACCATTAAGAATAGGTCTCCCTTATCTAGAATTGATGACTTGTTTGATCAACTTAGAGGGGCCACGGTGTTCTCTAAAATTGATTTTAGATCCGGATATAACCAACTTAGGGTGAAGGAGGAGGATATTTCTAAGACAGCTTTCAGGACCAGGTATAGACACTATGAGTTTGTTGTCATGCCTTTTGGTCTAACCAATGCCCCTGCTGTTTTCATGGGTTTGATGAATCGAATCTTCCACCAGTATCTAGATCAGTTTGTGGTAGTGTTTGTTGATGATATCTTGATTTACTCCAAGACTCGGGAGGCTCATGTGAAGAACTTAAGGATTGTGCTACAAACTCTCAGGGAGGCTAAGCTTTATGCTAAGCTTGAGAAGTGTGAGTTTTGGAAGGAGGAGGTTAAGTTTCTAGCCATGTGGTGTCAAAGGATGGAGTCTCGGTAGATCCTTCTAAGGTGGAGGCAGTGATGAGTTGGAATCACCCTAAGACTCCTACTGAGATCCGTAGTTTTCTTGGTTTGACAGGTTAATACCGGAGATTCATTGAAGAGTTTTCTAGTATCGCTTCACCATTGACCAAGTTAACCAAGAAGGATGCTCCATTTAATTGGACTGATGAGTGTGAGAAGTCCTTCAATGAGTTGAAGATTAGATTGACTACAACTCCAATTTTAGTAATTCCCACTAGTGGAGGTGGCTTTGTTATTTTTAGTGATGCTTCTCATCAAGGGTTAGGGTGTGTGTTGATGCAGCACGGAGGAGTTGTTGCATACAGCTCTATACAGTTAAAAGTTCATGAGAAGAACTATCCCACTCATGATTTAGAGCTAGCTGCAGTTGTCTTTGCCTTGAAGTTGTGGAGGCATTACTTGTATGGCAAGAAATTCCAACTCTTTTTTGATTATAAGAGTTTGAGGTATCTGTTCTCACATAATGAGTTGAATATGAGGCAAAGAAGGTGGATAAAGCTCTTTAAGGATTATGACTTCACTTTAGAGTATCATCATGGAAAGGCAAACGTTGTTGCCAATGCCTTGAGTAGGAGACCGAGAGGCATAATTGCTTCTCTCATGGTTCAGGAGTGGCATATGCTTGAGACAACATCCGAGTTTGATTTAGTGCACTCAGGGGTTGAGAAGGGGACCTTTCTTGGTAGTGTTTTTGTACAACCTACCTTGATTTATAGGATCATTCAAGGTCAAGCATGTGATGCTTTCTCACAGGCGAGGTTGGCGAAGCTTGTGTTAGATTCGTTAGATGATTGTCCTTCTGAGTGGACAATGGGTAAGGGCCGAGGACGGGCGAGAGGCCGAGGTCGAGGTAGGGCCGCAGGCCGAGTCCGCAACATGGAGAACCTTTATGAGGAGGCTGCTCCACAGGAAGAACAGGTTGAGCCTGCTACTGTTATTAGAGATGATGGTCGAGTGTTAAAGCTGATCAAGGATATCAGTGGACTGTCAGCGCCGTCCTTTCATGGAGGCCTGGATCATATGGTAGCTGACCATTGGATCGAGAGTATGGAGACTTATTTTGAGATGATAGAGTGCTCAGAGATAGAGAAGAGAAAGATAGCTACATTCTTTCTAAAAAATGATGATCTAGATTGGTGGAAGAGCATGAGACACACAGTGGATGCGTCTACATTCACATGGGATGGTTTCACGGCTCTTTTATGAGAGAAGTACTTTTCAGCCTCAGTACAGGAGAACTTAGAGCTTGAGTTCCTTGCGCTGGTACAGGGGGATATGACCGTTAGAGAGTATGATGCTCGTTTTTCGCAGCTGTACCGGTATGCTAGGCCTATGGGTGCGACCTCCTTAGCTCAGAAGTTTCTACGAGGGCTTAAACAAGAGTACAAGACCATCATATCAGCTCTTTGTCTGTATACCAAGGAGTTGATGTATGAGAGTGCCATGAGCTTGGAACATGAAGATAAGACTCGAGCCGGAGATGTGGGAGATAGAGATGCAAAGGGAAAATGTAAGGCAATCTGTTCAGGCAGCGAGAACTCAGGGCCGAAGAGTAGATCATGGAAGAGGCCAAGACCCTACTACCAGATTCCGTCAAAGACAACATCTCCATCTATCAGGACTGCACCTATTAGACCATTGGTATCAGTGAGGTGTTTTGTCTGCAACGAAATGGGGCACTATGCCACAGCATGTCCGAAACCGAAGAGAGCAGGCTGCTACAGGTGCGGGCAAGTGGGACACATGGCTAGAGATTGTATCCGACCCCTTCAGGGTACACATGAACGTCAGCAGAGACAGCCACCAGCGGGTCAAGCTAGGGTGTTTGTAGTGGGTCAGCGAGACACAAGAGTGGAAGGTACTTTATCACTTTTTGACTACCTTGTTAGAGTACTGTTTGATACGGGAACATTGCATTCATTTATTGCTAGTTCGGTAGTAGAGATGTTAGGATTGATTCCTACACCTCTTGGAAACGCTTTATGTGTCACTTCACCCCTTGGAGTGTCCCTTGATTTGGAGACAATATGCAAGGCTTGTCCTATTGTGATTGGAAGTGGAGAGTTCTCTTCTTCATTGATTGTGATTCCGGACCACACCTATGATGTGATCTTGGGAATTGATTGGTTGAGTCCGCAACATGCGATGATTGATTGTTTTGACATGGTGGATAGACCCGGGGAGCCAGTGTTTTGTTATCGTTTCCTCAAGTCAGATAATGCCATGAAATCAGGAGTTTTGGCACATGTGGAATCGGTGGATCAGAAAGTAACTATTGCAGACATTGTGGTAGTGTCTGAGTATGGTGAGGTGTTCCAAGAGATACTAGGACTACCTCCTCGAAGAGTGATAGATTTCTGCATTGACGTAGTACCTGGTACGACACCTGTGTCAAAGGCGCCCTATAGAATGGGGCAAACCGAACTTAAGGAGTTGAAGGTGCAGATCGATGAGCTATTGGACCAATGGCTCATTAGACCTAGTGTTTCACTTTAGGGAGCACCGGTTTGTTCGTGAAAAAGAAAGATGGTTCCCTGCGGTTATGTGTGGACTATAGAGAACTGAACAAGGTGACCATTAAGAATAGGTATCCCTTACCTAGAATTGATGATTTGTTCGATCAGCTTAAAGGTGCTACGGTGTTCTCTAAGATTGATTTGAGATCCGGTTATCATTAACTCAGGGTGAAGGAAGAAGATATATCGAAGACAACCTTCAGGACCCGGTATGGACATTATGAGTTTGTTGTCATGCCATTTGGTCTAACAAATGCACCAGCTGTCTTTATGAGTTTGATGAACCAAGTCTTTAGCCCGTACTTGGACGAGTTTGTGGTGGTATTTGTGGATGACATCCTGATATACTCAAAGTCACAGGAAGAGCATGTGGGGGCATCTGAGAATTGTGTTGCAGACCTTGAAGGAAGCAAAATTGTATGCCAAATTCGAGAAGTGTGAGTTCAGGAAAGAAGAGGTCAAGTTCCTTGATCATGTTGTCTCAAAAGAGGGGGTACTAGTGGACCCGTCAAAGGTAGATGCAGTAAAGAATTGGAATCGTCCAAAGAACCCTACAGAGATTCGTAGTTTCCTCGGTTTGGCAGGTTACTACATGAGATTTATCGAAGGGTTTTCTAGTATTTCATCTTCATTGACCAAGTTGACCAAGAAAGATGTTCTGTTTGTGTGGACGGAAGCTTGTGAGGAGGCATTCAACAAACTAAAGACCAGTTTGACCATAGCTCCAGTGTTGACGATTCCTTCAAGTGGGGGCGGTTATATCATTTACAGTGATGCTTCGCTTCAAGGTTTGGGTTGTGTGTTGATGCAGCATGGAGGAGTTGTTGCATATGGCTCTAGACAGTTGAAGATTCATGAGAAGAACTACCTTACTCACGACCTAGAGCTTAAGGCAGTTGTGTTTGCCCTGAAGATTTGGAGACATTACTTGTATGGTGAGAAGTTTCAACTCTTTTTAGATCATAAAGTTTGAAGTATTTATTCTCACAGAAGGAGCTGAATATGAGGCAGAGGAGATGGATGGAACTCCTCAAGGATTATGACTTCACATTGGAGTATCACCCGGGAAAGGCAAATGTGGTGGCCAATGCTTTGAGCAGGAAACCGAGAGGTGTGGTGGCTTCACTTATGGTTCATGAATGGTTCATGCTCGAAACTGCATCAGAGTTTGACTTGGTACCATCGGGAGGAGAACCAAGGGTCTTTCTTGGTAGCGTCACGGTGCAACCCATATTGATCACGAGGATCATACAAGGTCAGGCGCAAGATAAATTCTCACAAGCTAAGTTGGCAGATCTTGTAGTGGATACGCTTGATGTGTGTCCCTCCGAGTAGAGAGTTGGACCCGATGGAGGGTTGAGGTTTGGGGCAAGATTGTGTGTCCCGGATTGTGATGATCTCAAGGAGGAGGTCCTTCGTACGGCACATCGATCACGTTATACCGTTCATCCAGGGAACACTAAGATGTACAAGGACCTATGCATGCAATTCTGGTAGAACGGTATTAAGAAAGATGTAGCAGAGTTTGTGTCGAAGTGCCTTACGTGTTAGCAAGTAAAAGCAGAACATCAACGACCAGCTGGCATGTTGAAGCCATTGACTATCCCTCTTTGGAAGTGGGAGCAGATATCTATGGATTTTGTGACTGGACTGCCTAGATCTAAGAAGGGTCACGATGCTATATGGGTGATTGTCGATCGGTTGACGAAGTCGGCTCATTTTCTTCCAGTGTCAATGAAGTACTCAGTGGACGTGCTAGGGAAACTATATGTGGATGAGGTAGTGAGACTTCATGGAGCTCCAGTTTCTATTGTTTCTGACCGAGATGCACGTTTCATTTCGAAGTTCTGGGGTGGTTTACAGAAGGCGATGGGTACTACCCCCTTGGATATATAGTTTGCTATATTATATACTGTCAGGATTTCTTTGTGAATATGATCACGTTGGTGATGAGATTTATATATCAAACATGTGATTTGAATTGTACAATATGACATGATAATTATTGTACGTTGTTTTAACATTGAGTTTTGTTAAAACTTGATTGTCTTCGGACGAGTTTTGTCTTCGGACGTGATTGATGTCTTCGGACGAGTTTTGTCTTCGGACGTGATTGATGTCTTCGGATGAGTTTTTGTCTTCGGACGTGTTTATGTCTTCGGACGTGTTTGGCATATCAGAACCTAGCCTTTGGCCGGGCGAAAGTTACAATACAGTTAGAGCTCTAGTCTCTCTGCCGGAGGACTGCATGTGAGGTAACAGATGGGTTATCGGCTCATGAGTATTCATATTTTTGGATCTTGGGTAGTAGGAGGTTGCGCAATGTCGGCGGTGTACTACATGAGGGGTAACAGAGGTGTACCAGCACTCATTAGTACCCGTGTTATAAATACATTTGGGTAAACAGAGGGGTTGCCCAATTTCTCATGAGCACTTTCATTTTCATATTTTTGGACAACCAGATGGGCCGTCCATTGACTCATGAGTGCATTTATAATTGATGTTTTGTGATTTTCGTATATATTGATATGCGGGTGGTATTTGTTATTTTACTCATATGAGCTGCAAAGCTTACCGGGTTTGTGTTTACAATCCCGGTGCACCAATTCGATGGTGTAGGGGATAACTTCGCATGTGTGGATTAGCGGGAATCGACAGACCACTCAGAAGACTTGGAGTTATTTATTTACATCCTGTGGTGAGGATTTTGTGTGGATTTCTTTGTAAGGATTATACATTTCCATTTGTTATAATGTCGAATTATAAATTTGGTTTGTAATAATCGGTTGACTGAGTTGTAATTTGAACTCAGAGATGATCCGCTGTGGCATTTAAAATGGTTTCGATTCATTGAGATTGGTTTAGTGTTTTTCATGACTTCGAAATTTGAGTTTTTATGCTCGAAATTTTGGGGTCGCGACAAATGTGAAGTCTGAATGGAAAACGAAATACGCAAGGGATTCTAACAAAATGAACTAAAACATACTAAATAGAGAGTAAGAAAGAGTAAGAATAATAAAGTATATACATATTAAGAACGTCAAACTTTGTGCTCCTATCAACTACCCCACACTTAGACTTTACGAAACCTCTATTGCCTTTAACACTTGTCTCATAAATATTCAAAATCATATCATCAAGAATAACACTCAATCGAAATAACAAGTAGAATTCAAAGGTTTTAACAAGACATGACAGAACAATCGGTGATATTAAGCTCAACATGTTTCAAACAAGTTCAAATTCATCCTCACAAGGGTATGTACTCTAATTTTCTCTCAAGATCACCACTAATGCTTAAAAGCTTATCACACACAGAGATATATAGACATCGTTAAAACATAATGAAAATCTCATGAAAGATACCAATCAGATGAAAGACCAAAAGCATATGCTTACTCATGCGACAATATCCACAGATCAAGGGCTACTCATTTTAAGAATCATGCGGATCTTTAGAAAATGTTGGCTTAGGCTCGGTAAAAATATAATTTTTCAGGTAAAAGAATCACAAACGTCATTCTAAAGACTTAGTAGAGCAAGAATAAACCACCTTATGTCATCAAACTCCATAATACAATGGCCAAGTATCATCATGTTGGACTCATCCTTCATTCTAAACAACGTGAAAATGAAAAAAAGCTAAAATATAACATTATTGAGCCTTTAACAAATACAATACAACTCTAAATTTACATCAAACAACTATCATGCTGTATACATTATCATTCTTCCACCTACACGGTTTTTTTTTCAATCCGTGTATATCTTTTTCGTTTTTTTTTCATGACATCATATATATTTCTTTTCTTCTTTTCATTATTTTTTACGACATATAATCATACAAGCATAACCCCACACTTGAATCGAATCATCACTCCATATTAACACCAAAAATTGGCTTTGCCAAGCTTCAAGGACAAGGGTAGAGATATAACTATACTAAGAAAGGATATCAACATGTTGCTGATGAAATAAAAGGCTTAACGAAGGCTCAAACGGGTTAACACTAAGGTGTCCCAAGCAGGGCACAAATAGGATACGGCTTTTTGGTATAAAGTGGTGTAAATCTTAAAAAGATCCAACAATCTTTTTCAAAATCAAAGCATATTATGATATAAAGTCTCAACAATTAACAAGAGTAAGTTCTGGTAAATTATAGAGTCCATTAAAGAGCTATGACATATTGATCAAATAGAAAGAATAATGAAGTTGCAAAGATACATAGTCAAGAAAAGATAGATTAAACACTCATAGTGAAAGCACATATATGGCTCAAAAACTCACATAAGGTCATATGAATCAAACTTGTTATCACATGTTCATTCTGTACTAATGTTACACTTCCTCATCTACCACATGTTCGTATAATTTCTAACAACATCAATTAACCATCGAATAACAATTAAGCATCATTCAATCTTGTGATCATCTATTAACCATAAATTCAAAGATTATAATCATTCTAGACAGTTAAAGGCACCTAATGATATGACCCGAATCTTTTATGATTCGTTGCGATAATAGTTTCATTCTTTACTCGGAACGAGAGTCGTACTACGTGTGACGACTCTAAAAGTTGACTTTTTGATGCGTAAGTTTTTTGGGAAAACTTCCTTCATAAAAGTCGTAGAGCTCGTCGATACGAATTCGTGGACACGTGACACGCCTAAATCGGAGTTCGTACGGTAAAGTTATGAATCAAAAAACATATTTGAGCATTTTTGGAAATAAGTATAAATAAGGGTAAAATATCAGAAATAGGGGGGGAAATAGAAATCCGTCGGGCACTGTTCACCCGAGCGAACCCCGATTTTCGCCCCGCCGGTTCTTCCTCCTCCGGCCACCACTCCGGCCGCCACCGGTCGTGTTGGAAGCCCGCCGCCGACCCTTGTAGGTTTGCAGTGGTGGCGCACCCCCTCTCGCCGCCTGGAGCTCGTCGCCACGCCATGAAGCCGAGAGGCCTAATCGGCGTCGCTCCTTCCTCCGGCCACCATAGGCCATGAAATCGGTCCCAAAAGAAGCGCAAGGAGCGGTATAGCAAACCCTTCAAAGAAATCGAACCAATTCGCCTTGAGGTAAGAGAAACGACGATTTGAAGTTCTAGAGTTCATAATTTGGGATTTTTCTATTTGATTTCGGTTGATGGATTTAGACTCCGAATTCGCCTTAGTTGTAAACTAGAAAGTTGTTAGAAATGTTGTATAGATTGTGTTGATGAAATTTGGTGATGATTGGAGGTCGCCGGTAGCGGCGGCGCCGCCACTGTTTCGGTGGCGCGTGGCGCCAGAATGCGGCCGAGTGTAGGGTTCAAAGTAACCCTCTCAGTGTAGGGAATTCATGAGTACATTCTGAGATTGGATCGATCAAGTTAAGGATCGTTAGGATTTGTTGAAAATACGCGTTATCGGGTTTATTAATCATGAAAATCCACCCGTTGGATTGATCCTGTTTTCGTCCTAGGATATAAGGATTAATTAATCGGACTTACTAGATGTGTTGGTGGTTGACTTGGTCGAAAATGGGATTCTCGGCTTATTTCCTCGACCAAAATGGTGTTTATCTTACCAAGTTGAACTACGAATGACTTGATCCCTTGTAAAGGGTACGTAGGCAACCCAACCAAGGTTTGGGTGCAGCCACAATTAAATTAGATTAGATTTCGGTTGCTGGTTTTAAAATTTGGTTTTAACGCATAATTAGGTAATTTTTTGGGACAGGTCGTCTCATTTGGTATCAGAGCATGATCCTCTGACCAATGGGCTTGCTGAGATGTGGGAGATAGTATGTTTATTTTGGAAATTTTTTGTGTCTCGGAAATCTTAGTTTTTATGGATTCATGCGTGCGTTCACTTAGAACCGAGACGAGTGAGTTTTAGCAATTTGACTCGGTTTTTCTCCATGTTCTATCGGGAGATGGGGTTGTAAGCCGAAATTAATTGAGGTTGCCCGGTTTACGTTGCAAGCATCCAAGTTAGATGCCAGGTTTGAAGTGAGTGGACTTTTATTTTTAAATGATGCATGCATGTTTATGGGATTATTTATTATCTTAGAATTATAATTTTAATTGTTGAATATTTATTTTTGTTACTTAACTGGAAATGGAATTTCCAGAAAACTATAATTGTTGAGAAATTACCGAAAATGAGATTTTCGGGAAGATGTGTGATTTAATTTATTTTTCTTGATTCTTTACAATGTGAGTCTATTTAGTTGTCTTGGAAATATATTTAATGCCCTATGTGATACTTGGAAAATGGTTGATTAATTATTCGGGAATAGGATTCTCAGAAATTGTTATGACCATGTTTGCGAGTTATTTGATATGAGGGACATGTCGAATTATTATTATTTCCTTATTTGATGTTGAGATTTATACATACGGTTGGGAAATGTACTCGTTCTATATATTCTTATCTGGTATCCTCTCCTTTATCTATTTAAAGGGGGCACGATCAACGTATAAGAATGATTTTCTATTTTATTCTCGTATCCTCTCCTTTAATCCTATAAAGGGGGCACGATCAATGGAATCATATTCCATTCTATCCGGTATCCTCTCCTTTAGCAACATCAAAAAGGGGGCATGATCAACGAATAAGAATGATATCTATTTTTACGTTTATCCTCATTTATTGCATTGTGACTAGCGGGGCTAGTTCACTCATTGTTGTCGAGGCCATACATTTTGAGACGACTATGTTAGCATACTTTATCATTTTTCTGCCTAGAGGGCGATGCCGCCTGAGAGGCGATGTTACGTGATATCACTTTTCCACCGGAAGGGCGATGCCGCCTGAGAGGCGAGGTTATATAGCTGGAAATGATATGATGATTCAATATTCTCTCCGTGAACGTGACGTGACGGTATTGAAAACTTGAGATTATTTGTGTATATATATTTTGCCCGGGGGGGGGGGGGGCATATTGTATGGCGTTTGTCTTTTATTTTGGCTAAGGCTAGTCCACTTTCACTGGTTTTCCTATTTGACTAGCTGGGCTAGTCCATTTCCGGATATTTGCTATATTGTTGCGATTAGCGAGGCTAGTCGGCTTCTAGCTATCCTTAATTATCTGACAGTATTATTTTGACTAGCGGTGCTAGTCCACGTTATACGGCCTGATAGTATTATTTTGACTAGCGGAGTTAGTCCAGTTTATATTATTGAATTATTAGTTTCACTAGCGGGGCTAGTCTATTTTTATTAATTGTCGAATAATTATCCGAGATTGGAAATCTCCTAATTTTGATCAGATAGTTCTAGCTTTTTAGTAATTACTTTGAGAATTATATTTTACGTTAATTAACGACTCTTGTTGTCGTAACGTGGGTGGAACGGTTGCGGTCTAATAGGAGCGGGAAGCTCTAGGGATCAACCGATGTTTTGTGTCCTAACTCCTCTTAGCGTAATGGACGTCTATATGAATTTTATTGCGATTTGTTATTGTGGTTGCTTGGAATTGTTTTAAATGTGGTGGAGGCCTGTTGATTGGAGGAGCAGATGCCTCCAGGTGTTGGGGTGCTTATTTTATTATTAGAAGTGTCGTTTTGTGCAGGTGGGGCATGCTATTTTCAGGAGAGACTATGCCGAAATTTCGGTATGCCTCCTTTGTTAGTGGCCGCGCACGACTCGATATAGAGGTAGGCAATTTTAGTAAATTTCCTTTTGACAGTAGTCTTATTGGTGTAATGTTATACATCATGAATGGATCGATGCGACACTTTCGATTATTTGAAATTGAATTAGAAGTGAGAACCATTAGAGGAAATGTTTTCGCATTAGCTCGAGAGATATTTCGAGTTCTAACTTGTCTAATGTGTGGGGTAATGGTGGTAGTACATATTCCAATACGTATCACCGTATCCATATTTGGTGATACATTTTCACTGGATTGTAGGGTGGTGGGACCACTTATGGATCCAGGTGTGACCTGAGAGGTTATGAATTTTATGGACGGGTGTCCTTTTAATTCATATTTGATTATTCCTCGTGAGACGGAGTGATTAGGATAACTTTCCTTCTGTATGGTCGTTTCGGAAGGTTTATTTAAGGAGAATCAATAGAGGATGTTTGACCTTGTTGAAGCTAAAAGACAGGGAATTCAGGACTTTCAGAGCTCAATACACAGAAGGCTAATAATGTGAGATGTCCGTAGGTACTACAATAATTGTAGTACTTTGATCCTTGAGTTTCTGAGGACTTGTTCCAAGAGTGACTATGAGCTGTGTCTGCGGTTATCGAAGAACTCTATTGGGCAAGTAGAGAGAGGGAGAAGACCAAGTATATCAAACATCCCCATTTGAGTGGAGAGCGAGTGTATATGGAAGCGTTGTCTGCCTTCCAAGAGTAATGAAATGAGGTGGTGACCATAATTTAGAATTTGGGGTACAAATTTTCTCTAAATCATATAGCAGAATTGGTAGTAAAAGCAGAGAATATAGATGCAAGTCGCATTTTCTGCTCGATACGAGTGAAACTTGTGCATACAAGTGTCCGCTCAAGTCATTAAAGTTGTAAGAAGCATTTCCTAGTGTTTTGATGATAACTATTGGTTTTGTCAAACGGTTGGACAAATCCAAGAAAAAGGATTTTGCACATTTTCAGCAGCATTGGAAGAGGGGAGTAGTACCAGGAGTGGTACTCAATTGGATATATAGAACAATAGTCGTATTCTGAGAGGTTTTTTTTTGAATGAATCGTAGTGTGGTGGGACCACTTGCTGATTCAGTTGTACCCGGGAGGTCATGAATGTTGTGACCCAGGAGGTCATGATCCTCATGGACTTGTGTCTTTTCCAATGGGGGCTAAAGGATCGTGAGAATTTGACTAGTGGGTTAATTTATATTTTTGGTCATTCCTTGTAGGACGAGGTACTGAGGGTAATTTCCCTGCTATCTTGTCACTTCGGAAAAGTTCATGAGGGAGTTCGATATTTTCCAACAAGTCCTTATTTATCTGAATTAATTTCTTGGCGCTTACGCGGTGAGGTTTCACGATTCATCGACAAGTCATCATGGTTTTTGTTATCCGTTGGGTGTAGAAGATCTAATCCCTAAATGACGAATGGCTTGATCCCTTGTAAAGGGTACGTAGGTAGCCCAACCAAGGTTTGGGTGCAGCCACAATTAAATTAGATTAGATTTCGGTTGCTGGTTTTAACGCATAATTAGGTAAATTTTTGGGACGGGTCGTCTCACCTAATGACTCAAAAAAAAAACATAAACAAAACAATCATCATGCAAAAATCGAAAAACAGAAAACAAAAACAATTAAAACGGAATCACAATAACACCAAACAATAGAATACAACGAATGATGTATGTCCCACCCTACACTTAAAACTTACATTGCTCTCAATGTTCAATATGATAAGCAATGAAAATTAAAAAGAGAAAAGGGATAAGAAATCGCTAACACTCGTTGATGACTCCTTCTTTGGCTTAACTGTATAGTCTATAGCCTAGACTTCTCGTACTTGCTAGCCGTGGGTTCAAGGAGAGAAGTCTCCTCAACGACATGATCTACAAAGCTCTCATAGTACGGATTCAAGCGATGTCCATTGACCGTGAACTCCATCTCATTCACACCACTCTTAATTTGTATAGCTCAAGAAGGAAAAATGTGAGTAATAGTGAAAGGACCTAGCCATCTAGAACGTAATTCCCTAGGAAATAACTGAAGTTGAGTATAAAACAATAAAAATTTCTGCTCAACGACAAAGTCTTTCCAACGCATCATGCGGTCATGGAACGCTTTGGTCTTTTCTTTGTAAATCATGGCCGAGTCATAGGCCTCATTCAGGATCTCCTCAAGCTCGTGTAATTGCAACTTCCTATGTAACCCGACCTCATCAATGTCCATGTTAAAGTTCTTCACAGCCCACCAAGCTCGATGTTCAAGCTCCACGGGAAGATGACATGTCTTGCCATAGACTAACCTGAAAGGGGACATACCAAGAGGGGTTTTATAAGCAGTTCTACAAGCACATAAAGCATCATCTAACATTTGGGACCAATCATTTCGATTAGTCAAACTCATTTCTCCAATATCCTTTTGATTTTACGGTTAGAAACTTCTACTTGCCCACTAGTTTGGGGGTGATAATTTGTAGAAACCTTATGTTTGACACCATACTTGCACAACAAAGCCTCTATGGTACGGTTGCAAAAATGAGTACCTTCATCTCTTAACATAATGCGTGGCATCCTAAACCTAGAAAAGATGTTAGAACGAAGGAACTCTGCAACAACTCGAGAATCCTTAGTCCTGTTGGCTTTTGCTTCCACCCATTTTGAAACATAATCAACAACCAATAGAATGTACAAGAATCCACTAGATCTAGGAATGGTCCCATGAAATATATACCCCAACAATCAAAGATTTTGATATGTATAATAGGTTGCATAGACATTTGATCTCGAGAACCTAAATTCCTTGTTCATTGGCATCTATCACAAGTCATAAAAAAAGTATATGCATCTTTAAAAATTGTAGGCCAAAAGAAACCACACTCTAACACCTTAAGGGTTGTTCGATGTGAACCAAAGTAACCACCACAAGATTTAGAAGGACAAAAAGCAAGTATAGATTGATATTCAGATTTAGGAACACACCTCCTAATGATTTGATCAACACAATGTTTCCGCAAGTAAAGTTCATCCCAAATGTAACACTTAGCTATTGCCTTAAGTTTAATCTTTTCAATATGCAATAAAGTATCTGGAAATTGTTTGGAAACAAGATAATTCACAATATCTGCATACCATGATTCACTTACCTCAACTCCGAAGAGTTGCTCATCCGGAAAGCTCTCTTGAATGACCAAGGGTTCAACATCTCTCACTAAACGAATCAAATGGTCTACCACAACGTTTTCACTTCCCTTCTTGTCCTTGATCTCAAGATCAAACTCTTAAATTAAGAGAATCCATCAAATCAATCGTGGTTTGGCATCCTTCTTTGTCATCAAGTACTTCAAAGCTGCATGGTTAGTGTAAACAATAACCTTTGATTGAAATAAATAAGATTGAAACTTATCCAAAGCAAAGATAACCGGAAGAAGTTCCTTCTCGGTTGTGGTGTAGTTTTGTTGAGCATCATTGACCGTTTGTGAGGCATGGTAAATGGCGTAAGACTTCTTGTCTCTCCTCTGCCCTAGCACGGCTCCAACTGCATAGTCGGAGGCATCACACATCAACTCAAACAGCAAAGTCCAATCTGGCAGTGGCATGATCAGTGCCGACGTCAAAAGGCTCTTCAAGGTCTCAAATGCGTCATTGCAATCATCATCAAAGTGAAAGAGAACGTCTTTTTGAAGCAATGAACTCAATGGTCTTGCAATCTTGGAAAAATCCTTAATAAACCTACGATCGAACATCCCTCACAGTTTTGGGAAAGGGTAAGTGACGTAGAAGATCTATTTTAGACTTATTAAATTCAATTCCCTTAGCAAAAACAATATGTCCTAACACAATGCCTTGAGTAACCATAAAGTGACATTTTTCCCAATTCAAAACCAAGTTAGTTTCTTCACAACATTTAAGCACAAGTTCCACAATCACTAAACATGCATCGAGATTCTCATTATAAACAGAAAAGTCATCCATAAAAATTTCTATTTTAGAAACAATAAACTCAGGAAAATGTGATACATACAACGTTGAAATGTACTTGGAGCATTGCATAGACCAAAAGGTATACGACGATAAGCAAACGTACCAAAAGGACATGTTAACATCATCTTTTCTTGATCTTCCTCCGTAACACTAATTTGATTGTACCCACTATATCCATCAAGAAAGCAATAGAAAAATGACCAGCCAACCTCTTAATGTCGGCTATGGTATATCCTATGGCCGTCTTGTGTTGCTTAAGAACTTTAACAAGTCTCTCCTCTTGAACCTTGTCGAGTGCAGATGATATAATCACAGGAAATGTCTCTCCTTCTCCTAAAACGCATAATTCAAGTGGTCTGTAACTACCTTAAGATCAAGATTTGAAGGGCTGCACCACTAAAGGTAGATTCTTATTAGTAATTAAGAGAATTGGAAGGGGAGAAACATGACTTACCTCACGTGGCAGAACCTAAATCCGCATAGATATAGTATGACATTACATTAATCGATGCGTCTAAGTCTAGCATTATCTTATCAAATTTTGTGTTTCCGATTGACTTTTAGGTAGCTCGATCCTTCTCATGGTTATTTAGAACATTTGGCTCAGCATCCTTGCCCTTAGAAGGCACGGCCTTCTTTGTTGGTGATGTTGGAGTGTCCAAAACTCTCCTACTTCTTGTCACAATAGCTTTTGAATGTTCAACGTTGGGATTAGGCTGAGTTTTGCTTGGCAACTTACCACCTTCTTGAATCTTTCCAATGAAGCCAATCACTTGTCCCATTTGTTTCTTGAGCTCAAATATATCCTTGCAATAAGCCTATTGACCTGTAACAAGGGCTTGAGTAGTAGTTGTTAAATTCGGTTGCCCATGAGGAAAGGACTTCAAGAGTTCATCATAGTTAGGAGTTGAAGCACTAGCATTGTTCGAATTATTAGCAATAGGGAGAACACAACCTTGAGGTATCTGAGGCCTCACAAACAAACCTGGAGGATGTAATTGTCCTTGAGCTTGAGCATTGTTGGTCTGACCATTGTTGCTCCAACGAAATTTGGGATGATCTATATGTCCAGGATTGTATGTGTTTGAGAATGGATCGTACCTCTGTCTTTGTTGTCCTATGAAGTTCAATTGCTCTTTAAACATAGCATCATTGGGACAATTCTCAGTTCTATGATCAGAATATGAACATATGCGACACAGATTGACATTGCCGTTGGAACCACTAAATGCCTTGACTAAGACATCAAACTTTCTCTCCAATATAGCCATTTGGTTCCTTGTATCCACTTTCATTGCACCAAGTTATCCAACAAAAATCGATTGTGATGACAGTTGCTTTGCAGTTCCTGAAACTCCTTCCATGCCTCATAGAGTGAATCACCATATTTTTGAGTGACGTTCTGAATCTCCCTCCTAAGTCTTTTCGTTGGTTGAGTAGGGAAGAATTGTTTCAGGAACTTCTTGGTCATCTTATCTCATGTAGTGATGATTCCTGCAAGTAAAGAGTATAACAAACGTTTAGCATCATCCTTAAGAGAAAAAGGGAATAAAATTAACTTCAGGCCTTGAGGGGTTAGATTATTAATAGATTGCAATTTGAATATATCTAGAAACTCTCTAAGATGAACATTAAGATCCTCTGTTGAAGAACCCGAGTACTTAGGAAATTGCCCAAGTAGTTGAACCGGTATGGAGAAGGCTCCATCAGCTGGATTACAAGCAATGCATGAGGGGGACTATTGTGTGGTCGGAATGAAAGCTTCCTTGAGTGCCATTGGCGCAGCTAAAACTATATCACCTATTGTGTCTTCCTCTGAATCAAATTGAAAGGGAAACTGACAGTCTTCCTCCTCTTTTGATCTAGGTGAAGAGTTTAAGATTAAATTGCTTGGTGATCCTTCAAAATCCAAAAGCCTCCCTTCAAAAAGAGAGACGTCAAAACTAGATGCTTATGCGTCCTTAAGTCTTTGAATTTGATCTTTAAGCTCTTGCATTTTTCTAGAAATAGTGGGACATTCATGGTTTCTGAAAGGAAAGTTAGAAAGTTAGAATCGAAGAATACATAACCAAAACAAGTAAACGTGCTCCTCTTGGTCATATACATGGCAACACTTTAAGAGGAGGCACGACAACACTTAATAGTTACAAAGTTCTTTCTTTACGTTTTCAAAGGTCATATAATTCACAATTTCATTTTGTTGTTCAAACGATTAAACGATCGATTGATTCTAAGTTGCAAACCGAGGTGGACGTGCGGCCTAAGTATGGATGCCTATACGCAAGTTGAGTCTTTGTTTCAGAATGCCGGATAGCTAATTCAGAGATAGTGAACATGGTATGACTCATTTGTTGAACTACGGAGAGCGAACTCCATATCGACTCCATCACCGAGATGTATGTTAGTATGTAGTTCTCTGAGATCCAATACTGGTCCCATGTACTAGGGTAATGAAATAAAGTGCCCCTTACTCAGTTAGACTCATCCTTGGGTGTTAGACAAATCTCAAAGTGTGAATCAAACCCGCCCTCAACCTCATGAAATCCCAAAAGCTAACATGAGGGGTTAAGGCTAATATTAACAAAATGGACTTTACCTATTCCGTTCGATTTATCACATACAACAATCATTCATTCAATCATCAAAACAACAAAATAAGATCATATACAAATTTACAATATGAACAATATATTCGAAATTAAAGATTAGGGATCCAGAAAGATAGATCTCCACCAACGGCGTCATTTGATCAATGTGATTACTCGACATCAATAGTAACCCTATACGCATCGTTAGTAGTATAAAGCAAGAGGGTATCATTACAAACCGGGGATCCAACCAGGGACTGAATCACAAATCAAACAACAATGAATTCACGAAATGGATAAACGTTTTGATAGTTTTGGATTAAGATTAGAAAAATAAAACCTAAATTAATATATATATGTGATCAATCAAACACACACTCAAGTAATCACTAAAAAAATCATGTACGAACAGAAGCAACGATTCCTATCTCAATCAAGTTCATGCCGCAGGTATCTATAGCAACCTAGAACGATCATGCAATTAGGGAACCCCCGAGGTTATCCTATCACATTGACACTTAACACATTCAAGTTTAGCCCCGAGCCTTATAAGAAATCTAACACAATAACCCTAATAATCTATCACATTGACACTTAACACATTCAAGCTCTTTTTACCAGCAATCATTTCAACATCATATTCATATTGGGATAAACACGTCTGCCATCTCAGTGCTCTTCCTCTATCTGTTGTATTAATTAATTTGTAGTTTTTAAATTTTTTAACTCTCTTGTTGTTGATTCTAACTACAAATTTGTTTCCCAAAAATGCCTCGGCGCCTTTGATACTCTTGATATGGGCTAGCACCTCTTTATCCCTAGTAGAATAGTTCAACTCTGTCGCGTTAAATTTTCCTCATAGGAATTTACAAATCTTTTCTTGATTTGTATCTGGGGTTATTGTCAGAACTACTCCTGCCCAATAATAATCATTTGCATTAAAGGTCTCCATCTTCTAGTAGATGTAAAGGTGGTAGGCTTCTAGTTAGTGATGTTTGCTCGATTACTCGACATCAATATTTAACCCTGTACACATCATTAGTAGTATAAAGCAAGAAGGTATCGTTCACAAACCGGGAATCCAACCAGGGCTTAGGATCACAACACTTCACACGAATTCATAAAGATAAAAAAAAGTTTGATATAGGTTCGGATTGAGACATAAAAACAGTAAATAAAACCTAAACTAATATATACATGTGATCAACCAACCAACACATAAGCAATCACCAAACAAATCATGTAAGAACAAAGCCATCGAATTCTATTCTCAATCATGTTCATGCCGTAGGTATCAAGGTTCAAACTAAGTTCGATCATGCATCAAGTTCCTACTTGGTTCCTAATACATGGATACATTCGAGCTTAACTACTTGTCTTGCTACGAAATCTAACATACCAATTCATCATGCAATTACATATCACATAGAGAAATCAACATGTTTCAAATACTTATCCAATGCCGAACTTAGAATCAAATTCGGTGGAAAACCCAAAGAACAATTAATCCACTACTTGTATCATAATCGTTACTAGCTTTGAATGATTAACATATGCAACATCAACTACTTGTCTTAATCACACATGCAATATAAGAACACACCGAAATTTAATCAAGAACATAGAACAAGAACTCACGGCATCAAAACAGAAATCATTGAAGAGAAATCGAAATCTTTATATCATACACAATTTTGAAAGTCACAACTATCTCATAGACAAGATTGAATTAAACTTTAACAAAACAAAAACAGAAATCATCCAAGAACAAGAACACATAAAACCGAAATAAAACATGAAGGTCATAGAGTTACACTTTGAAATAATCCTACGGGGTTTATTCCAAGCAAACGAAGATCCTAGGCTACTTGCTTCGAATCCAAAGGATGGAAAAAGATGAATTTCGGTTTTAGGATTTCTTGGTGGGTGAGGGACTGTTTCGGCAGAGCTATGGCTTGTGCTTGTGTGCAAGGTTGATGATGCTTGAATGGGAAGGCCGAGCCTCTATATATAGGAGAAAATAAACCCTCTTTGCCGTCCCTTGTAGGAGATAGAAACCAATTGGAAAGCTAAAATCTTCTTTGATATGGATTTTGATTCATGTACTCCAAATCCAACTTGATATAGGAAACCAAATCCAATAGGGAGACCACATAAGGGCTGCACGACATCTCTCTTGGTCCAACTAGGAGTAGCTAGGCCGGCCTCTTCTTCTCCTTCTTCAACTCGGACATGATTTCATTGTCTCACTACGAATGCATCACGACATCACTACTTCCTTTCCAAATATGATTTGTCTTTCTTGAAAAGAATTCGACGATTAAGGAATAGGAAAGAATGAAAATAGGAAAGTAGAGTCCAAGTCGAGTAATGAATTCTAGCTCAATAAGGAGTTCTAACACTTAGCACAATTTCATCATCAATTCATCTAAATTCGAAATAGCTCTCCTTAGAACATAGAAATGACAAATATGAACCTAAAACAACTAAATAATTAGTAACAAAGCATAAGAATATATAAACATTAAGAACGTCACACTTTGTGCTCCTATCAGTTAGCTCCTTGATCTTTTTTACAGTATTACTGCTATCTTCTGTGAAACACCATTTCTTCTTGGAACTAGTTTTTGGTGAAAGTAAAGCAGTGAGGCCTACTTGGGGAATAAAGTCCCTGGCAAACTTGACAACACCTAAAAACCTTTGCAAAGATTTTACATCAGGGATTTGATCTGGGAATTGGTTGATATTCTTGACAATGTGTTATATAAGACAAATCTCTTCATCTTTAACATTATTGCCCAAGAAGTCGATTTCCCCTTTGATCAAGTGTATCTTTTTTTGTCCCAAAGAAGGTGGTTGCCAGAAATCAAAAACTTGTTGGTTGAATCACTTAAGTATGATTATGTGTATTTATGTGTGAAACTACCTACTCCCAAGTATAGGAGGTCAAGTTTTAGTAAGGGAAAGTGTAGAGTATCGTACCCAAGGGATTGGGGGAAACTCAACTCTAACTAGATTTTCGGAAGAAAAACTAGAAAAACATGCATTCTAACTTTTTACAAGTTCACAACCTTAGCCCTTAGGAAGCTAAGAATCATAGAGATGGTATTAACAAGTGGTAGTGAATCGACTTGGTTGATTTTAGAATTAAGCTAAGCAAACTAATTCTTGCACTAAAACAACAAAGAAAGGTAAATGTAGAGATATAATCAAAAGAGGAGTAGAGACTTAGGCATTGCACCTAACCTTACTCATGCACAAATGTAACTCAAGATTAATGCATAACATGTTTGACAAACTTCCCCCTAGTGCTTTGGTGAAGCTACCAAGAAACCAACTAATCATGCAATTTAACAAAGTCTTTTGGAGCCAAATTAAATCACAAAACCTTAGTCCCAATTATATTACCTTATAATACAAGTGGGCTATGTACCACAAGCATAACACCCCCTTAGAGTAATTACACTCATGGCACAAGCATTAACTTCATGGTAAGAAATTCAAGCAACTTAATATTTCCCGTAAGAAACACTAAGCCACCACCTAAAAGCTACCCATGCTCACGGATTCAAGAAGTTGTGAAGTTCAAGTTCCGATTCATTAATTACCTAAACATGTTTCTAGGTGACAAAACTAGTAACACATTTAGTAAGCATTTTAAGTGTAGAAGCCCATAAATTCAACATGCATCAACATCAATTAAAAGTAAAATGAATTCATTAGCACAAATCCAACTACTCACAACCCATTAAATACAACAATCCTTGAAAATGAAATACATCAAAAGAGAAGTAGAGTAAAGAGAGAAGAGATTACCAAGGGTTTGGTACAAATGATACCAAACCGTACATCTAAAGGTTTACTACCCACAAAGATGTAATAAGAAAGAAAATTCTTCTAAGTATGGTATTAATGGGTTCTAACAAAAGAAGAACTCCATGAACACCATACTTTATCCACACAATCTAGGAACAAAGAACAAGGGTTGAGAAAGAGTATGAGTAGAGGATAAAGAGAGTGAAGTGACCCAAATCTATGAAACAAGTTTGTGATTGATCAAGGGTGTAAAGGATCTTTAGTTTTTGGTGACAACTCAAGACACTTTACACTTTTCTTTGCACAACTTGATATCTATGACTTAGGCCTAAGAAAACTATGTTAAAACTATGGAAAATATGAAGTTTTGATGGAGTTTAGTGTGGTGAAGGAGAATGCACGAATTTGTGAAGAATGAGGGTATTTAAAGGCCTTAAGGTCACAAATGAATGGTGGAGATGTAAGGGGATGAATGGTTAGATATGGTGGACAAATGTGGAAGCACAAATTGTGGATCTTGTTCTTGAAATGGTCACCTTCATTTGTCTTCTTCTATTTTGAATTTAAATCCCCAATTCATGGAGCACAAATTGTGGATCTTGTTCTTGACATTGTCTCCTTCATTTGTCTTCTTCTATTTTGAATTTAAATTGTAAATTAAAATTTACAATTCATAATTCACCAATATGCTTCATTGACTTATTGACTTTAACCACTACCATTTCCGGCAACCACCTTCTCATCGCCGGAGTTTAACAAGCATTTTCCGGCGTTGACTTTTCTTTTCTTATGAAATCTCCACATTTGCTCTTTTTGGCTTGAAACTTTCACCCGAATCCATAATGTGCGCTAAATCCACTCTTCTTGACGTGTTTCCGATCATTTGCACATTTTCCTAGCATGAATAGGAAACGTAAAAAGAAATAAATAAATATACAAAAATATAAAGCAAATGAATAAGAATAAGGCAAACATTACTAGGTTAATATTAACCTAACAATATTCTTGACAATGTGTTATATAAGACGAATCTCTTCATCTTTAACATTATTGCCCAAGAGGTCGATTTCCCCTTTGATCAAGTGTATCTTTTTTTGTCCCAAAATGATTCCTTTATGGACAATGAGCTTGCAAAACTGTTCTAGATGTTTCAGATGTTCACACATAGTTCTTGAGAAGACTAAGATGTCATCTATATAAACTATGGAGAAATCTGAATAGGGCCCAAAAATGTTGTCCATCTTCCTTTGGAAAATTGACGGAGCCTACTTGAGACCAAACGACATAACCAGCCAGGGCATTACGAATTGCGGTGTTCCAAAAGCCATTTAGGCTATGGAATCTGGGTTCATCTTTACTTGCCAAAATCTCGATTTGGCATCAAACTCTCACTTGAGCTCTCTAATAACCATCTTTAACGGTTTTTTTAATGACGTCCATGTAGTCAATTACCAGCCTAGTTCCCTTACTTGTCCTGCATGATTTCTTACTAGGAGACAAGGAGCATGATGCAGGCTATTCAAAAGTTTGATTAACCTTTTCTCAAGTAGCTCCTGAATTTGATTTTCCATTTCTTTCATGTCTTCATCTTTGTAATGGTGGATGACCTTGACATGGCAGATGACATTAGCATCGTGCATTTTGAGCTGACAATATACAAGGTCTTTGTCCCAATATAGTTGTGGATCTTCACTAATTACTGGTTTCAACAAATTCTCTAATTCTAATATAGTTGGCACCATTTTATGCTCAACTTTGTTAGTATACACCTTCAGTTTATACTCTCTGATATATTCTTCTTCTCCATCTGAGCTTTTTTGATCTAATGAACTTGAATCAAATCCATTTTTAGGAAAGTCGTATTCCTCCCCTGACTCAGACTTTTCTGATTCACTATCTCGCACTATCTCACTGTGGTCTTTCTAATGGTCTTTTAGTAGCAAAACGAGCTCTAATATTAGCTTGAATTCAACACTCTTCGCTAATGATCGCTGAAACTGATCCGTAAATCTTTTTCTGGTGACACTTATTGCTTCTATAATGCGAGATTCCCAGAAGAACGTATGATTCTTCTCAAATCCAATCATTTGTGGATTTTAAATCACAGTTTGTTGGAGAAGGAAATCATTTCCTATCAATACATCAACTCCTTGACTTTCACATTGCCACATGACCTTGGGTGTAAGGTTTCCTCCGCCTAAGGAAATATTAACATTGCGAGCCATAGTGTCCATGATTATCTCATGTTATCCCATAGCAACTCTAGTGATTGATCTCGGAGCTTTTCCCAATATTCGCTGGGGATGGCATACCTTTTTGCAAGAGAATATCCTGAGCCACTATCAACGAATGCGTGCAAGTGATATTTCTTGTTTTGAGAAACATCAATTCTACGGTAATGTAGTTGTTGAACCTGCTAGTCTGAACTTGCTTGATATGTTCTTCTTTTATTTGAGCAGCTTGCAACTCCATAAAGGGATTGACTCTTTCAATGATTGGATTCTTGACGAGATCTGCTATTCCTCCGATAGTAGTATTAACAGACTCTGTTCATCCTTTTTTCTGGCTTAATGCAGTCACCAACTTTATCTTTTTTAAGTCCACTTCCAACTTAAACTTTTTTCAACTCTTCTTCTTGTTCCATTGAATCATTTAACTCTTTATATTCTTGTAGAACATCTACAGGAATATGGGCATCCTTTTCTCTTGTTCTATGTCTTAATTTTGCTATGAAGTACTCTTAATGATAGGTCTCTCCCGTATTTACAATAGATTATGATTAACTCACTTTCTGTACATTTACAGAAGTCACAGGTGAATTTTCCTGGATTAGGATGGAAACTATACGTAATATCAATATCATTTTTTTCCAATTAAGGACTTGTAACACAAATATAGGACAATGTCCTACTTCACTGTTTTCTCCTTTTGTACTTTCTGAAGAGGTACTCTCTGATTCATATTCTGATGGATACTAAAGAGAATAAACATAATCATTCTCTTCACCAGAATATGCGACTTCAAACCTTTTTCGGTTTGCATACTCTATTACTTTTCATACCTTATTAGGGCTTTTGACAATCTTTTGTCCTTTTTTGGACATTCGTTCGCATAATGCCCTTCTGCTTTGCATAGCCAACACCTACATTTCTAAACTTCTCTAGAAGAATTGAAAAATTATTTTTCATTTTCTTGAAAAATCTTTTCCAAGGAATTGATTTCCCTTTTTGACCTTCAAGCTTTTTCTTTTCCGGAATTTATACTTCTTTTTTTAAGAGAAATTCCTTTCTACTCTGTTGCTAGAGAACCTCTTTTTGTATTCTCGTGCTGTGTGTCATCCCCACTGCGTTGGAGTCTCCAATATCTTAGGACACATGTTTTCAACTCTTCTGAGTTGTTTTTTTTTCGCAGCTTTGTATTTTTTGTTCTCTATACATTGCTTTCTCAGGAGATCCCTAACTCTTTCTACAATCCCTCATACCGTAAAAAATAGTAAGAGATTTTCTTCTAGAGATTGCGCTACTGCATCATTTCATGGTTTTGGTAGTTTCCTGTAATTGGTTCTTACCATATCTTCATTATCTAAGTGTCTGATAGTACAATAGTAATTCTGGAATTCATTGATATATTCTTCAAAATACCTCATGTTGCAGATGTTGAGTTTTTTAATATTTCCCTTGGCTCTCTATTTTGACTACTCGCTATGTCCTGTAACATCTCCGCAAAATTGTGCATAAACAGGACACACAAAGTCTAAAGGATTATTGGTTTGGGCCAATTTAGTTGCCCAATCAGGCCATTGAGCGCTTTTTTTTGCAGGATTGATGCCAATTCTGGAATATTCTGGTTAAGGTCGACTCGTAATAGGCGTGAGTTTTGTAGTACTGTTCAAACTAGCTACCCAATTATCTATGGTCTTTCTTTTGTGTCCAAACTGATCCAACTCTAGATATACTCCTCTTTCAAATACTAATTCTCCCCATTTGGGTTCAATAGGAATGAACTTTTGAGAACTCCTTCCACATGTTTTTCTATATGAGTCAATCTTTTTGATGAATGCTCGATTACTCGATATCAATATTTAACCCTGAACACATCATTAGTAGTATAAAGCAAGAGGGTATCGTTCACAAACCGGGGATCCAGCCAGGGCTTAGGATCACATCAATTAACACGAATTCATAAAGATATAAAAAGTTGATATAGGTTTCGGATTGAATCATAAAAACAGTAAATAAATCCTAAGCTAATATATACATGTGATCAACCAACCAACACATAAACAATCACCAAAACAACTCATATAAAGGAACTCGAACAAGCTTCATGACTTCCTATTAGAATCATGCCGAGACTATATAATGAACAACTAAGGATGGATCAGGCATTTAGGGTTCTAATCAGTAACCTAAACACATCGACACTTAACACATTCGATCAATACCAAGCAGCCATAATCGAAATCTAACATGTTCATCTTAATCATGTAATTCCAAAGCCATGCACATTGAATTCATCATGTATGTCACTTAACCAACAACCACGCAATTCAAAAATCACATAGAAAAGACTAAACATGTTCTTAGCATAAGTCTTTAATCCAACAACCTAAACATCATGCTACAAGCATAGTCATAACACTTAGAAATCGAAATTGTTCAAGAACAATACTCGGCAGAAACCAAAACAGAAATTTCATAAAACCAAAATATAATTTTCGAATCCTTTATACAAATTGAATCAAGTAGCTATTTCATAGACAAAATTGAAACAAGATTACACTACAGAAATCGCAAGCTTCATCCAAGAACAAGAACAAAACCAAAACCGAATTTAAACAAGAGTGAATCATGGTTACACTTTATAAATCAAGCAATCCACAAGTGTAGCCGAGACTTCTATGGATGAAACCTTCTTCACAAGCGTGCTTGAAGGCTATTGATTGGTGGGGAATGATGAAATCGGTTTTAAGATTTCTTGGAAGGGTGAGGGATGAATTCGGCAGAGCTAGGCTTGTGTTTGTGTGTAAGGCTGATGATCCTCTGAATGGAGAGGCCGAGCCTCTATATATAGGGGTTTAGGAAGCCTTCTTGCCGTGCCATAAGGAGATAGAAACCAATTGGGAAACTGAAATCCTCTTTGTTATGGATTTGGTTTATGTACTCCATATCCAACTTGATGTAGGAAACCAAGTCCAATATGGAGATCACTTAAGGGCTGCACGGCAACAATCTTGGTCCAACTAGGAGTAGCTAGGCCAGCCTCCTCTTCTCCTTCTTCAACTCGAATATGATTTCCTTGTTCAACTAGGAATGCAACTCGGCAACTCTTCTTTCTTTCCAAATATGATTTGTCTTTCCTAAAAAGAAATCGTTGATTAAGGAATAGGAAAGAATAAAAATAGGAAAGTAGAATCATAGTCGAGTAAGGACTCCTAGCTCAATAAGGATTTCTAACACTTAGCACAATTTCATCATCAAATCATCTAAATTCGAAATAGCTCTACCTAGAACATACATATGACAAATATGAACCTAAAACAACTAAATAAGAAGTAACAAAGCATAAGAATAGGGCATATATACATTAAGAACGTCACACTTTGTGTTCCTATCACTTTTGGGAAGTTTGATTCTATTTTCTCGAATGATCTTAGTAGGGTAGTTCGTGATATTCTAAACTATTGTAGTTCCTTGAGGTACTCATGTCAGAAGGTTCACCAGACTCTGGTTTGGACTCTTGATATGGAAGAATCTTCCTTCTTATCTTAACCTGAGAAATCTTTTGTTATTTGTTCCAATTCTTCTACTGACTCACAAGTCTCTGCATGTGCATATGGACTCTTGAGTTCCTCAAACTTGAGCATCTTCATAGGTCTCTTTGTATCTTCTTTCTCAAATTATTCTTCAAGGAATGCAGAAGACTTAGTTATTGAAGTTGTTCCTTCTTCATAACTAGCAAATGAATGTCTATGGAATTGTGAATTGTAGGCTTATCTTTCCTCTCATGTCTTCATAGATTGAAGCATCTGTATTCTCAACTTGCTTGACTAGGGGTTTCTGATTCCATTCTCGTGGCAATGTCACTTCAGTATAATTTTGGATTGGTGAGGATCGATTTAGTGATTCCGAGACTATTAAGGAATTTGGTATTTGGAGCTACATTCGAGCTGATGAGCTTATAATAGATTCAGTAATGAGTAATCTATGGCAAGCTCCATCATTCCTCTTCTCATAGAAATTCCATATGTCTTGATTCTCAACTTGAGACAATGTGCTGCATCTCTGAAGTGAGTGGTGAAGTTTGGAAAAACATTGAAGTATGCGACATGATTGCATAAAGAGGCGTCTACCGTCCCTAACAGACTTTTCTTAATGTCTATTTGTAATAACCCGAATTTACAGTACCATTTCTTTTAATTTCTCAGAAATTAAGGGATTGGTAATTTTTTTTAAATTTATATGACCCATGAGTTGACTTTTAATCTGTCACTCTCTTCAGAAAACTTCCATGACGAAAGTCGTAGAATTTGTCAATACGAATTCGTAGACATGTGACACATTTTAATCGGATGTCGTATGTGGAAGTTGTTAGCAACATAAGTTTTGTTCCCGATTTTAGAAAGAGTATAAAAGGAAGGAGAGTAGATTAGAAATCAAAAAATCAGTTTTTTTTTCAAAACCAACTCGGTTACTGTTCACCCGAACACAGTTAATGTTCACCCGAACTCGGATACTGTTCACCCGACTAAAAACTCTTCTCCGGCTGATATCTCGACCGTCCGACGTCGCCTCGTGCCGTGCCTCCTATCAAACTAATGGACTCAACGATCTCCATCTTTTGAGCTACGCCTTGCACTGCGGCAACAACCACACACAGCACAACAACCGCCTGAAGTTACTATTGTGTCGACGCCACCTCCTCCGGCCGCCATAGCTCAAGATTCTTGGGGTTTTTCTTGTCTCAGTCCCAGCAACATTCCCACAAAAGGATTCGAGCCAAATCGAAGTGTAAGTACCCGATTTCAACTTCTTTGGTCTGTGAATAGTGCCGATTTTATGTTCTTCGTTGATTGGACTGTTTAGGCTTCGTTTTAGACTTTAGTGTCAGCTAGAAAGTTGTTTGAAATGTTGTTTAGGTTGTGGTGGTGAAATTTTGTGATCATTGGTGGTCACCGGAATTAGTGGCGGTGCCGCCACTGTCGGCGTGTTGGGGCATGTTTTGGAGTAATGGTTTACTCCATTGTGATATACTCATCGATACGAGTGTTTACATATGTCATTGGTTATGTTGAATGGATTCGTTGATGGTTATTTGTTGTCAGAAGTTGGATTATTGTTGTGTTTTGTGTTGTTGTTGAGAGATTGGAGGAAGTGGTGGCCGGTAGTAGTTGCCACTGTGTTTGGCAGTGAGTTTGGCGATTTTTGGTTAAGTTTGGGTGAGAGACTGAGAGGTTGGCTTTTGGTGTGAAGTTTGGGTGGTTGGAGAGGTGTTGAACTTTTTGGTAAACCAAGTAAGCTTTGAAATGATTGAGTGGTTTCCTTTAGTTTTTGACTGACACAAATTCTTGTAAGAGGGAGTTTATTAGTCAAAGTTCTATGGTTTAGTTTGGTTACTAAGTGATGTTTATGTCGCATAGGTTTGTGGAAGCAAGTAAGTGATCTCACTTAAAGATTACAAAAGTCACAAAGCGGATTTAAGGTGAGTAAATCTCACATCTATGTTAGTTACTGTTAGCGGTAACTAGACACATTTCATTGAATTGCTTGCTTTTAATTTATAATGAGATTGTGTATATATTCGGTGATATACCTGTGTACTGGGGTTGCATGATGGGTTAGTATCTTAGATTTCGAATGAGGCTGGGGCTGAGTTCGAATGTGTTAAAGTGTCATTGAGTTAGGAATCTTGGAAGGAACTTAACTACATAACCGATTTTAGGATGTATAATGAACCTTACGGCATGAACTTAAATGAGATTATATTTCGTTACCTTTGTTCTGATGTTATTTGTTTGGTAATTGCTTATGTGTTGGTTGGTTGATCACATGTATATATTAGTTTAGGTTTATTTTATGTTTGATCCAAAATATATCTCAAATCTTTTAAACTCTTATGAATTCGTTGTTAAATGTTTGTGATTCTTTACCCTGGTTGGATCCCCGGTTTGTGAACGATACCCTCTTGCTTTATACTACTAACGATGCTTCTAGGGTTAATATTGATCTCGAGTAATTTCGAATTCACTGTTGTATTGTAAATTTGTATATGTTTTTCTTACTTTGTTCTAACATATGGTAATTTTATCTTAGGTTCTTATTTTTGATGATTGAATGAAGGCAAAATTGCCAAAATACACCCTAAACTCGGCTGAAATTGTCAATTTGCACCCTGAACTTGTATTTGAGTCAATTTACCTCCTAAATTGCCGATTTGCACCACATCCGTTAAATTTAATTGTTTCTATCCAATTTTGCATCACATGTCATGCACATGTGGGGTAATGTTGTCATTTTCTATTTATATTTTTCTTTAAAATAAATAAAAATATTTTTTTAATAAAATTAGTTATTTACTGTTCCGGGAGAATTACTATTCTGTGTGTCTTAACCTAATATGTTTCATGTTAGGAGATAGATTAGCATCTCTGTAATAGATTAGGACTCCGAATCCTACGAGATTGTGGTTTTGTAATGCCTATATATAGACCTCATATCATTCAATAACGATACAGTTATTTTATCCTGCATCATTTACATCTTTTTTCTACATACTTAACCTTACTTCGAATTATATATTAAACATACTCACCCATTCAAATATAGTGTGTTGTGTATATATATATATATATTTTTATATGTACACATTGTTGAAGGAGGAACGAAACGAGAATAATAACGACGTAATGGAACAGAACGTAACCATTTATTGATTGATAATGTGGCATATATATAGGCATTACATAACCACAATCCCGTAAGATTCAGAATCCTAATCTATTACAGAGATGTGAATCTATCTCTAACAGAAAACCTAATAAGGTTAAGACACACACAATGGTATAATAGTAATTCTCCCGGAACAAACATTTATTTTTAATTTTCAATGTATTTATTTATATTTTTCTAATATCTTTTAACATACCATATCATGTAAAATAATAAATATATAAATCAATAACATGTTTCGAAAAAAAACATTATAGCAAGTGTTCCACTTAAGTAATTTTATTAATTTATTTAATTATTAAATATGAATAAATATATAATGACAATACTGCCCCTCAAATGCATTACATGTGACTTAAAATTGGATGGAAAAAATTAAATTTAACGGATTTGGTGCAAATCGGCAATTTTTACCAAGTTTAGGAGGTAAATTGACTCAAATGCAAGTTCGGGGTGCAAATTGACAATTATGACCAAGTTTTGGGTGCAAATCGGCATTTTTGCCTTGAATGAATGATTGTTGTAGGTTGTAAATCGAACGGAATAGGTAAAGTCCTTTTTGTTAATATTAGCCTTAACCCTATATGTTTTCTTCCAAAATTTTTGCATGAGGTTGAGGGCGGCTTTTATTAACACTTGAAGATTTGTCTAACACCCGAGTTTGAGTCTAACTGAGTAAGGGGCACGCTCTTTCATTACCCTGGTGCATGGGACCAAAATTGGATCTCAGAAAACTATTGACTGACATACATCTCGGTGATGGAGTCGATAGGGGGTTTGCTCTCCGTAGTTCAACAAATGAGTCCTACCATGTTCACTATCTCTGAATTAGCTATCCAGCATTCTGAAACAACGATTCAAACTTGTGTCTAGGCAACCATACTTAGGCCACACGTCCACCTTGGTTTATAGTTTAGAATCAATCGATCATTTAATTATTGGAATGACAACTTAAGAATGTTGAAGCATGAAATCGATTGAAAAGTAACTTGTAAAATCTTTTTGAGTTGTAAAATTAAAACGAACTTAAACATAAGATTTGACAATATGTTGGATTGGTTGTTAAGCTAGTTTTCGTTTTCTTTTCTCCCCTCAACATGTGCTTATTATATTTGAATGACTTTTGACATGTTTGTGATTTGTATATATCAATGACTTCCTAATTGTTATTCTCTAACTTTTGCATTGCATCTTAATGATCTCATTCTAATTGCATTCATTCTGCATTGCATTCATTTTTCATCTCATTCATGTTGCATTTTAAATTCCACATAATATCATATGGCTAGAGGAACATAGTCTCTTAAGGACCTCATGTCCTATGTTAGGTTTGGTAGGTTCTCACTTTCACTAATGATTTTAATTGAGATTCTATAGATTTATAGTGAAGTGACCATCAATGAGCTTGAGAATATACTACAAGGTTGGACAACAAAATGACGGAGGAGACACCCCATAATGTGTCACCTACAAATTGATTGAAATGAAAACTCGGTTTAAACTCTTAGTCTTTAAACTTAAGCGCTTGTTGGGAGGCAACCCAATTTTGATTCTTTACTCTTTACTTTTTATTTGGTAATTGTTTTTATTGTTTTTTTGTATGTGTTTTGTGTTTGTGTGAATTAGTTTTCGAATTTTTTTTTAAAGAGGAGCAGAACATTTTCGTTCAACAGAATCTGGTAGAAACAGTCCATCGACTTCGGCAGACTGTATCTCCCAGCTCACAGGGAGTTGGAATGTAGGCGTTATATGGAAAACATGGTCTTCGAGTCTAATTTTTGTATCCTTTTACAGAATTGGATTTAAAGGTCTACATCATTCCCAGTTGCAATTTGAAGGCAGCAAGGTCGTGTCAGATATTCAGAACTTGTGCAGTTACAGTCCGAAAATGGCAAAACAGTGAGCACTTCTAGCCTAACTGGGCAGTCATGCTATATATGGATTAAAGGTTAATGTGTTATCTTCAACTTTCATTAAGGCCATTTGTCCATTCCGGCTGTTTAAGTCAACAGAAATCAGGTATAAAGAGGTAAAAGTCATTCTAGTTTTTGATTCTATGAACTTGTTTTTCCTGACAACTTCGTAAGGGCATAACTTTCTTTGGAGTTAGCAAATGTACTTTTTATGATTGGAAAGCAAGAAACATCAGCCTTCTATTCCCACTACTGTCTTACTGAACAGAGATTATTTGTAAACGTTTTGAAGCATGGAATGCACGCTACTACACCGCGCAATGGGGGAGTTTTTCTCATCATTTTATCAAGTTTTCTCCTGTTTTTGTTTTTGTGTCTTTGTTTCCTTCCACTATGTTTTTTGTCTTTCATTACATTATTTATTTTTGACATTCATTGAGGACAATGCATGATTCGAATGTGGGGGAGGGTTTACATGTTAGTCATAAAATAAAAAAAGTAATTTTTTTTGTATTTTTTGTTTTGTTTTTATTTTGTTTTGAGTCATAGGTATTCCTTTAACTATTTAGGATGAGTATAATCTTTGATTGATAGATGATCACAAGATTGGAAAATTAAACTTAATTGCTATTTGATGGTTAATCGATGTGTAGAAATTGTACGAACATGTAGTAGATGAGGAGTTTGAAACTTAGGTACAGAATGAGCATGTTCCCTACTTGTTTGAATTCATGTAACCTTTGTGAGTTTCGAACCATGTATGTGCCTTTTTTTTTAGTATTTTATTCTATCGTTTCTTGGTTATATAACCTCATTACATTTATTTTATCATAATATACTCTGATTTTGAAAAGGATTATTGAATCTTTTTAGGAATTCCACCACTTAAGCCAAAAGGCGTTTTGCCTTATTTGCGCCCTGCTTGGGACACCTTAGTATGAACCCCTTTGAGCCTATGTTAAACTTTTATGTCATCACCAACATGTTGATATCCTTGCTTAGTATAGTTATATCTCTACCTTGTTTTTGAGGCTTGGCAGAGCTGATATTTGATGTTAATATGGAGTGATGATTCGATTCAAGTGTGGGGTTATGCTATGTATGTATTTCTGCCGTATGAAAAAGGTGAAAAGAGAAAAAAATAGAAAGATGCCGTGAGAAGAAAAAGAGAAAAAAACATGAACACGGATTTAAAAATGTATATAAAGAAGTTATTGCATAGCTATGTTTGATGTGAATTTGGAGTTGTGATATATTTGTTGAAGGCTCAATAATGTTGTACTTTAGCCTTTGTTCGTTTTCACAACGTTTAGAATGAAAAATGGGTCCAACGTGATAAAATTGGCCCTTGTTTTATGGAGTATGGCGACATAAGGTGGATGATTTTTGCTCTGTTAAGTCTTGAGAATGACCTTTATGATTCCTTTTACCTGAAAAATGATATCTTTACCGAGCCTAAGCCTACCTTTAATAAAAATCCGCATGATTCTTAAAATGAGTAGTCCTTGATTTGTGGAGTTTGTTTCATAAGTAAGCATATGGTTTGGGTTCATTTGTGCATATGATTGGTATCTTTCATAAGGTTTTCAAATTCACTATGTGTTCATAACTCTTGTGTATGAAAAGCTTTTAAGCATATGCCATGTTCTTGAGAGAAAAGATTCGGAGTGCATATCCCTTGTGAGTTGAATTTCGAACTTGTTTTGAACATGTCGAGCTTAATATCACCTCTGTTTCTGCCATGTCTTACTTGTTATGTGAGATCTCATGTTTATTAACCATTGAATTTATTCTATCTATTTCAATTAAGTGTTATTCTTGATGCTATGAGTTTGAAGATCTCTGAGACAAAATGTTGAAGGCATTATAGTTAAGTCGTTAGTTTAGTTGTATTGATTTTTGTTTTATGTTTTGGTTTCCCTTTCTAGTGTTTGCTTAGGGACTAGCAAAGTTTAAGTGTGGGGTTGTTGATAGGAGCACAAAGTGTGATGTTCTTAATGCGTTTATGCCATATTCTTACTCTTTCTTACCTTTTATTTAGTATGTTTTAAAAGATGTATATGGTACGTCTTCTAATTCGATCGGAGAATATATTGAAACTAAAACATACTAAACAAGAGGTAACAATGAGCAAGAATAGGAAATAAACGCATTAGGAACGTCACACTTTGTGCTCCTATCATATGTGAGTTAGATGTGTGACTTGGTGAGGACGTTGGTTTGGCAACCAATGTTGTAGCTTTAGGTTAAGGTCTCTCCTATGTGGTGAATGAGACCTATGTTGTGTGATAGCTTCGGTCTCTCCTGTAAGGGGTATGAGATCGTTGATCCCTCCTATGTGGGGAATGGGATCATTAGGCAATTAATCCGTCTAGGTGGCGAAGGGGATCATTAGGCCTAAGTATATTGAGGGTAATGACGTTGTGCATTACGCCTGTTTGTGTGATTAGGGAGTGAGGTAATAGGTTACATTTTACTTGCCTTAGGTTGTTGAGGGTGTTGATGTTGTTGTGGTTAGTGTTGTGGTTGTTGATGGAGTCTGAGTGGTTGGTGTTTTTGTGTTGTGGAGTTTGAGTGTAGCGAGATATTGATGTTGTACGTGTTGTTGTCGTGGTGACGATGTGATGATGTTGTTTGTCTATGGACTACATGATGTTGTGAATTAATGGTGTTGTTTACATTTTGCTGAATATGTTGTGATGTTGTTGAGTTGATATATTGGTTTACTCATACCAGCTGTGAAGCTGACCGGGTTATGTTTACAATCCCGGTGTACTAATCAACGGTGCAGTAGGTAGTGCTGCTGGTACTTATTAGTAACTGTGACAAGACGGGTGGGCAGCGTGATAGCTTAGAGCTGTTTTTTATCCCAGTTTTCCTTTTAGTTTTGGTGAGGTTTCGTGAGATTTGTCGAACTGTACTTTTTACTTTCTTCTAAACAGTGAGTTTGGTTTTGAGTTGTAATCGAGTTCGTTGTTTAAATTCGATGTTGGATATTCAGCTGTTGTAATGTAATTTCAATATATTGAGGTTATTTAGAGTGTTAGCATTCTAAATTTTGAAATTTTAATGTTCAGTATTTAGGGTCGCTACACTATTATCATGTCATCTTGCAAGACACAAATGACAGAACAGTCCATCCCATCTCTGGCTAGGAGTTTTATTCCTACTTATACTGCTCCAATGTGCATGTATGAATAGTCTTTCTGAACTGCTTCATCTACTTCCTTCTGAGTTATTAGCCTGATATATGTTTCTTCACCTATTGCCAGAACAGTTACTTCAAGAATCTTGAATCTTTGAGAATCAAAAAGGAAAGAACTTCTTTTATAGATCTCGTTGAGTTTGAATTTAGGAAGTGATGCTTCCCGTACACTTGATTTTATCTCATTATACTCAAATTCTTGTGCTTTGATGAGTTGTACAAGAATTGTATTCCTTTTGCTGAATGCAATGCTCAACATCTTCATGTTATTTTTTTCAGTGGGACTGGAGGAGTTCCATGTAAGAATCTTAGGTTCACTAAACTTAAGCTTACTTTCTTCTCACGGAGAAGTTGGTATGATTACCTTACTTGCAACATTTTTAGCTTGTTGTTCCTCATCAATTTTTTCTGTACCAGCTTCAACTTTCATATTTTTTCTACGTTTTTTGTAGATGTACGTGAGAGTTTAAGGTTTAACTCTTTGAATTGTTCTTCAAGCTCGATATTTATCTCTTGGAGATAACTAATATTATAGTTTTGTTGGTGAATTATGACCTTTATAATTTTAGCAAGTGCCTCTGATGTAGGGAGATATAAGCTTTAACCTCAACCCTCTAGTTCATCTGATTCGGATGATTAAAGCTTCTAGATGCTCTTTTAGGGTTTTCTTAGTCTTTTGTAATTCAAACGCTTGTTCTTGAATGTTGTTAGCAAAAGTTTCTGATGAGACAAACATCTTTTCAATATCTAGTAGATATTTTTTTTCCTTGTGGTAATCAAGTTTTTCTTCAAGCCTTCCAATTCTTGAACTTATTTCTTCGAGTTGGTTAACTTTGAGATGAATCTCTCAAGTTGGTCAAGCAAGTTTTATGCAGTCTTGTTCTTGGAAAGATGATTCAAGAATTCCACCTCACTTGGCCTTGATGAGTCAAGTTCCTCGACTCCTATTTCTTGCTGAAGATGAGAAACTTCGTCATAAAGGGTATTTAGTACTCTACACGTGTACTCTATCGAGTATTGGTCTTCTTGAATGTGCCTCGAATGAAAGCACTTTTTCTACCTATCAAAAATATTTGTAATACAAAAGGACTGATAGCAGTTAACTTTGTGGCATAAGCCTTTTTGCCTACCTACTCTTAAGAAAGGTTCAAAATCTCCCCGATATTTCCGATATATCTTTGATATCTCCCTTAAAAAAAACAATATATCTTAGGATTAAATATCTTATTTTTTTCCCATATCTGCGATAACATAAAATATCTATGATATTTACGATATATCCGATATATTTTCGATATTTTAGAGATATATCTGAAAATTTTATTTAATTTTTTTTATCTCAACTTGAGGATCTCTCGAACTCTCGAAGAAGAGTTTTTGATTAATTAATCACCTTAAGCCTCGTAAGATATAAAAAAGAAGACTATAAGAGTAGTCCCTCAATCGGCTAATTTTTAATTTTTAATAAAAGAAATCTGGATGAGAAGTGAAAGTTTAAGTCTTAACTCTTAAGAGTCAAGGCATATCAGTGACAAATGCTCTCCTTGACCTCGATGATGAAAATAACAACCATTCTCCACACGTCGTAGAAAAAGTAACTAATTTTGAAATTGATGTAAACAACGTATTATCTGATGAAGTTGGAGACCCAGAAATGATTTTGATAATGCTAGTGTGCGGGGTGACATAGCAACTCTAGATAGTTCAGATGATGATGGTGGTGGTGGTAGTGATGGTAGTTGTGGAAGTCGAAAAGGTAGTAGAGATACAAAGTCTGAATATGGACAATCTTATGTAGGTGGAGGATTTGAGCAGTTTACTTGTGAAAGTAACTTTGATCATGGTACCTGTTACACCCCTAAGTGCTACATGCACTATGTGCGTGGGCGAGGTTCACCCTTGCACCAAGCCAAGCACGCACGGCAATCAAGCAAGGAGCCAAGTATAGACGGACCAAGCCAAACTTAGAGACCAAGCTGCAAGCAAAGCACGGCGTAGGCAAATGCAGGACTGTGCAGGGAGATTAGCCTCACCAGCAGGACAGTTGCAGGGATATTAGCCTCGCCAGCCCAGATGCAAGACTGTGCAGGGATATTAGCCTCGCCAGCGGGACAGAAGGCAGGCAGATTAGCCTCGCCAGCATGCGGGACAGAATGCAGGCAGTTACAGGCAGTTACAGGCAGTTACAGAGAGGCAGTTGCAGGGCAGTTTTGGATGAGTTGGCAAGGGAAGTTACAGCCTTGGTGGTTATCTTAGGCAGTTACCTAAGTAGTGGGGGTTGTCCACTACATACTAGAATAATGGCATGCATGACAAGTGTCATTGGCAGTTGAAGGGAAGTTACATCTTCCATGTTTGTAGGTATTTAAGAAATCAGAAAACCTAGCATGAGACTTGGAGAAGTTCTAGTGAACATTGTCAAGATCCTTGCTATTCTATTGTATGTTTGCTTTGTTTAACGAAAAGGAAAGCTATTTCCCCAACATACTGTGCATGTTCATATACTAGACTTATCCCACGCATATAGATCATTAGGTGAAAGGGAAACACTTGAGTGATCGAGAGAAGTACGAACAAACGTACTTAGTGAGTTGGGATTTGGGGGATCTCACAAACCTATCGAGTAGGATAGAAGAGCGCGACCTCGCTTACAGTAGGGTTAAGAAGGATAGGCTGAACTAGGAGTTTGTGGACGTCCTAGCGCCATCACGGAGCCACTTGACACCGTCGCTGTCAAGACCGAAGTAACGAAAAATTCCGTTGCGTACTTAAGGCCCGTGACAATTTGGTATCAGAGCAAGTCGCTCTAGATACGAGGAGGAAGTCCGAGTAGGGGAGCACTCCATCGATACAAGAAGGTTCGTGAAGGAGCACTTCAGCCAAAGTTCGTGTAGGAGCGGAGGCATACGCAGTCCAAGCAAGGACGCAACCAGATCTGACGCCGAGAAGGGACGCAGACAACAGGAGATCCGAGCAGGGAATACTCCACATTGAAGGTTCGAGAAGGAGCACTTCAGCCAAAGTTCGTGTAGGAGCGGAGGCATACACAGTCCAAGCAAGGACGCAACCAGATCTGACGCCGAGAAGGGACGCAGACAGCAGGAGATCCGAGCAGGGAATACTCCACATTGAAGGTTCGAGAAGGAGCACTTCAGCCAAGTTCGTGTAGGAGCGGAGGCATACAAAGTCCGATCAAGGACGCAGACCTAGTGTTCGTAGTTGGCGGCATTAGAAGGGTGTAAGTTGTTGGCTGCACCGGAGTGTAAGTTGTTGGCTGCACTCGAAGAAGGGTTCGTTGGTGTAAGTTGTTGGCTGCATCGGAACGAAGAGTTGCTAGAAGACCGGAAGATTGTATCAACATGACCGGCGACACACTTAAAGACCGCGTTGCACGCTTGGAGGATTTCCTCGGAGCACCACAAAGTGATTGGTCAGTTAGTCTCGCTGTCCAAATGGAAAGGATAAGCATAGACTCAGCCCAAATGCGTGAAGCATTCATGGCACATGTAACCGAAGCAGATATGAAGACACACGAAATGATGCAAGACATTATTGCTTTGTCGGACGCGATGAAGGCAAGATTGGCAAGCCTAGAGGAAGAAGTGGCAATGGTGAAAAGTACTGCACCTCATGCCGGGCACAACGAGGGAGGAATCACTCACAAAGTTAAGATCCCCGAGCCTAAGTTCTTCAATGGAGAAAGGAGCGCCAAAGTCTTAGAGAATTTCATTTGGGACATGGAGCATTACTTCAAGAATGCTCACATACCCGAGACGGAGAAGGTCTCCATAGCTTCGATGTACCTTGAAGGAGATGCAAAACTGTGGTGGAGGATGGTAGAGCAACAGGCGGAACAAAGTGAAAACATGCAGTCCCTGGATACGTGGGATGCAGTGAAGGGAGAACTGCGAAGTCAATTCATGCCTTGCAACTCAGCATGGATGGCACGCGAAGCTTTGAGGAATCTACGAATGGGATCCTCAATTCGAAGCTACATCAAGGAATTTTGTTCATTGATGCTAGACATTCAAAACATGGCGGAGGAGGACAAGTTGTTCAGTTTTATGGCGGGTCTACAACCGTGGGCGAAGCAGGAGCTGCAGAGGCAGAACGTGGCAGATTTTCAGTCAGCATTGGCTATGTCCGAAAGGCTAGTGGATTTTCAGATAACTCAAGTTGTTGCAGTCAAGAAGAAGGAGGTGGACAAGAGGATAGGGATTGAACCAGTCCCAGGTCGTCCTAGAATGCAGGGATATGGGGGAGGTGGTTACAAAACTGCCTATCCAGTTGCTAGTCATCAGGGGAGTAATTCCAGGAATAGTCATCATGATCCTCTCCTAAATAAGGGGCAATTTCAGTGCTATATATGTTCAGGGAATCACTATGCAAGGAACTGCCCAAAGAGAACTTCTATTGCTGCATTATTAATTGAAGAGAGTGAGAGAGGAAAATCAGAAAATTCGGAAGCCATAATGAGTTCAATGACGCTGCTAAATGCACTCTCCTTGGAGGTCGAAGACGGCACTATAGAGATGTACGTGGATGTATATGCATATCATCCTGATGAATATTCATTCAAGTCTTCTTTGATAGTGGGAGGAGTCACTATATTCGACGAGGAGGCGTTCATGTTCGTAGGAGTCGACGTTAAGAACTTTACAATGGAGGAGACTGAAAAGCTGGCGGCCTTATCCACAATGAGGATGTGGAGCAATCTGTTACAGGTAGGAAGATTCCAGCTTTTTACGAAGGTGTGGATGAACCACTTCATGCCTAGTGTCTTTCAACCATTCAAGCAATGGAGCACAAGATACGAGAGGATGGCGAACGAAATGAAGGGATTCAACTTCGAATGGATGCACTGCACAGGTAGGCATGACCGCATGAACAAATCTGTACCTCAGTCCATGGAGGTGATCGTCCTAAGCAGTGACGAAGAAGAAGAAGAGGAAGGAAGGGTTGGTAGTGGCCAACTGGATGATGTGACTGATTTGGGATCAGATGGTTGGTCCAAATTTGTCAAGGAAGCACCGGCAACTCAAGATGGAGCATGGCCTGTGTGGGAGAAGAAGAAGTCGGAGTCCAAGCTGGAGCAAGCAGCGGAGGGCACGCCAGAAAGTGCGACAACGAGGGCGTTGTCAAGCTTTGGTGGGGGAGGTTTGTTACACCCCTAAGTGCTACATGCACTATGTGCGTGGGCGAGGTTCACCCTTGCACCAAGCCAAGCACGCACGGCAATCAAGCAAGGAGCCAAGTATAGACGGACCAAGCCAAACTTAGAGACCAAGCTGCAAGCAAAGCACGGCGTAGGCAAATGCAGGACTGTGCAGGGAGATTAGCCTCACCAGCAGGACAGTTGCAGGGATATTAGCCTCGCCAGCCCAGATGCAAGACTGTGCAGGGATATTAGCCTCGCCAGCGGGACAGAAGGCAGGCAGATTAGCCTCGCCAGCATGCGGGACAGAATGCAGGCAGTTACAGGCAGTTACAGGCAGTTACAGAGAGGCAGTTGCAGGGCAGTTTTGGATGAGTTGGCAAGGGAAGTTACAGCCTTGGTGGTTATCTTAGGCAGTTACCTAAGTAGTGGGGGTTGTCCACTACATACTAGAATAATGGCATGCATGACAAGTGTCATTGGCAGTTGAAGGGAAGTTACATCTTCCATGTTTGTAGGTATTTAAGAAATCAGAAAACCTAGCATGAGACTTGGAGAAGTTCTAGTGAACATTGTCAAGATCCTTGCTATTCTATTGTATGTTTGCTTTGTTTAACGAAAAGGAAAGCTATTTCCCCAACATACTGTGCATGTTCATATACTAGACTTATCCCACGCATATAGATCATTAGGTGAAAGGGAAACACTTGAGTGATCGAGAGAAGTACGAACAAACGTACTTAGTGAGTTGGGATTTGGGGGATCTCACAAACCTATCGAGTAGGATAGAAGAGCGCGACCTCGCTTACAGTAGGGTTAAGAAGGATAGGCTGAACTAGGAGTTTGTGGACGTCCTAGCGCCATCACGGAGCCACTTGACACCGTCGCTGTCAAGACCGAAGTAACGAAAAATTCCGCTGCGTACTTAAGGCCCGTGACAGTACCCAAGATGAGGATCATGGATCTAGAGCAGGTGGTCATGGTGCTTAATAACATATTAGGTGCAGGAGGAGGACAAGAGGAGTCATTGCTGATCAAAGCATTTCATCTGATGTTACTTCAGATGTCTTAAGTTTTGATTCTATGTTGATAGAGCACAGAGCATAGTGGGACGTCAAACGAATCACATAAAGTCAAACTATCAATCTAGTTATCCTATTTACGATTATGGTCAGTTTGGAGAAGTATATGATCAATCATCGAGTTGGATTTATCCTTACTATCATCTCGGAGAAATTGTCGGTAACTTGAAAGAGATAGAGCCTTTTTAATATGATCAATCATCGAGTTGGATTTAATATGACTATCATGTTAACTAGTACAATTTGTACTATATGGCTTATATGTCTTGGGTAGAGTACTGTAGTTTTGTTGATCAACGTACGTCTTTTCAAGCATATAGAGCCTGTTTTTTGTACTTGATGAATGCTCGATTACTCGACATCAATATTTAACCCTGAACACATCATTAGTATAAAACAAGAGGGTATCGTTCACAAACCGGGGATCCAGCCAGGGCTTAGGATCACAACACTTAACACGAATTCATAAAGATATAAAAAGTTAATATAGGTTTCGGATTGAGATATAAAAACAGTAAGTAAGACCTAACCTAATATGTACATGTGATCAACCAACCAACACATAAACAATCACCACACAACTCATACAAGAAAATCGAAACAAGCTCTATGACTATCTTAAGAATCATGCCGAGACCATATATTGAACAACTAAGGATGGATCATGCATTTAGGGTTCTAAGCAGTAACCTAAACACATACACTTAACACATTCGATCAATACCAAGCAGCCATAATCGAAATCTAACATGTTCATCTTCATCATGTAATTCCAAACCCATGCACATTGAATTCATCAAGTATGTCACCTAGTTAACCAACAACCATGCAATTTCGAATTCACATATAAAAGAATAAACATGTTCTTAGCATAAGTCTTTAATCCAACAACCTAAATATCATGCTACAAGCATAGTCATAACACTTAGAAATTGAAATTGATCAAGAACAATACTCGGCAGGAACCAAAACAGAAACTTCATAAAACCAAAACATAATTTCGAATCCTTTATATAAATTGAATCAAGTAGCTATTTCATAGACAAAATTGAAACAAGATTACACTACACAAATCGCAAGCTCATCCAAGAACAATAATAAAACCAAAACCGAATTGAAACAAAGAGTGAATCATGGTTACACTTTATAAATCAAGCAATCCACAAGTGTATAGCCGTGACTTCTATGGATGAAACCTTCTTCACAACGTGCTTGAAGGCTATTGATTGGTGAGGAATGATGGAATCGGTTTTAGGATTTCTTGGAAGGGTGAGGGATGAATTCGGCAGAGCTATGGCTTGTGTTTGTGTGTAAGGTTGATGATGAAAATATGGGGAGGCCGAGCCTCTATATATAGGAGTCTAGGAAGCCTCTTGCCGTCCCAAATAGGAGATTGAATCCAATTGGGAAACTGAAATCTTCTTTGTTGTGGATTTTGATTCATGTACTCCATATCCAACTTGATGTAGGAAACCAAGTCCAATAGGGAGATCACTTAACGGCTGCACGGCATCATTCTTGGTCCAACTAGGAGTAGCTAGGCTGGCCTCTTCTTCTCCTTCTTCAACTCATACATGATTTCCTTGTTCAACTAGGAATGCATCTCGGCATCTCTTCATCCTTTCCAAATATGATTTGTCTTTCCTAAAAAGAAATCGACGATTAAGGAATAGGAAAGAATGAAAATAGGAAAGTAGAATCATAGTCGAGTAAGGAATCCTAGCTCAATAAGGAGTTCTAACACTTAGCACAATTTCATCATCAATTCATCCCAAATTCGAAATAGCTCTCCTTAGAATATAGAAATGACAAATATGAACCTAAAACAACTAAATAAGAAGTAACAAAACATAAGAATAGGGCATATATACATTAAGAACGTCACACTTTGTGCTCCTATCAACAACCCCACACTTAGACTTTGCTAGTCCCTTAGCAAACACTAAAAAAAACAATCAAAACATAAAACGAAAATCAAAACACTAAAACTAACGACACAACATTCTAATGCCTTCAACATTTTGTCTCAGAGATCTTCAAACTCATAGCATCAAGAATAACACTCAATCGAAATAGATAAGATGAATTCAATGGTTAATAAACATGAGATTTCGTTTAACAAGTAAGACATGGCAGAAACAAAGGTGATATTAAGCTCGACATGTTCAGAACAAGTTCAAATTCAACTCACATAGGATATGCACTCCAAATCTTTTCGCTCAAGAACATGGCATATGCTCAAAAGCTTTTCACACACAAGAGTTATGAACATAATGAAATCGAAAACCTTATGAAAGATACCAATCATATGCACAAATGAACCCAAACCATATGCTTACTCATGAAATAAACTCCACAGATCAAGAGCTACTCATTTTAAGAATCATGCCGATCTTTAGAAAATGGAAAGGTTAGGCTCGGCTTTGATATATTTTCAAGGTAAAGGGAATCACAAAGGTCATCCTCAAGACTTAGCAGAGCAAAACATCCACCTTATGTTGCCATACTCCATAAAACAAGGGCCAAATATCATCATCTTGGACCCATTCATCACTTTAAACATTGTGAAAACGAACAAAGGCTAAAGTATAACATTATTGAGCCTTCAACAAATACATCACAACTCCAAATTCACCAAAAACAACATGTATGCCGAGATCATCATTCAATATTTTCCTCATTTTTTCCTTTTCTTGCCGTGCATCATGAATCTTTTCTTTCTTCTTCTTTTCACACGGCATCAATACATTTTTCTCTTTTTCATACTCTTTTCACGGCATACATACATACAATAGCATAACCCCACACTTGAATCAAATCATCACTCCATATTAACACCAAGAATCGGCTCTGCCAAGCCTCAAAGACAAGGTAGAGATATAACTATACTAAGCAAGGATATAACATGTTGGTAATGAAAGAAAAGGCTTAACGTAGGCTCAAAGGGGTTAGCAACTAAGGTGTCCCAAGCATGGCTCAAATAGAGATATATGGCTTTTTGGCTTAAAGTGGTGGAAATCCTAAAAAGATCCAACAATCCTTTTCAAAATCAGAGTATATTATGACATAAAGCTTCGAAAGTTTCACAAAGTAAGTTCTAGCATTCTCTAGTTCATTGCAATTCTATGACATATAAATTGATCAAAATAGATGTAATGAGGTTATAAAGCCCAGAAACGATAGAATAAAACTCTCCAAAGAAAGGCACAAGTATATGGCTCGAAACTTACATAGGTTCCATGAATCAAAACAAGTAAGAACATGCTCATTCTGTACCTAAGTTTCAAAATCCTCATCTACTACATGTTCGTACAAAATCTACACATCGATTAACCATCAAATAACAATGAAGTTCATTCCAATATCATGATCATCTCTCAACCATAAATTCAAAGATCAACTCATCCTAGACAGTCAAAAGCATACCTAGGACTCAAAACAACAACAAAACAACTAAACAACTTAAAAATCGAAAAACATAACCAAAATGATACTAAAATTCGAAAATCAAAACAACAAAATTAAAACACATAAGCATCAAACAATAGAATACAACGAATGCTGTATATCCCACCCCACACTTAAAACTTACATTGCCCTCAATGTACAATATGATAAGCAACGAAAATTTAAAAGAGATAAGGGATAAGAAAATGCAAACACTCGTTGATGGCTCCTTCATTGGCTTAAGTTTAGAGTCTATAGCCTAGACTAACTCCAAATCATCACTTGCTTGCCGTAGGATCAAGGAGAGAGATCTCCTCTACGTTATGCTCCACGAAATTTTCATAGTACGGCTTCAAGCGATGTCCATTGACCGTGAATTCCTTCCCATGCACAATACTTTTGATCTGAATAGCACTAGAAGGAAAAACATTAGTAACAACAAACGGTCCAAGCCACCTAGAGCGGAGCTTGCCAGGAAACAATCTAAGTCAAGAATTAAACAAAAGAACTTTCTGCCCAACGACAAAGTGTTTCTTCCTAATCATGCGGTCATGGAATGTCTTAGTCTTCTCCTTGTAAACCATTGCCGAGTCATAGGCCTCATTTCGAATCTCTTCAAGCTCATGCAATTGTAACTTCCTATGCAATCCGGCCTCATCAATGTCCATGTTAAAATTCTTCACCGCCCACCATGCACGATGTTCAAGCTCCACAGGAAGATGGCACGCCTTGCCATAGACTAATCGAAATGGTGACATGCCAAGGGGAGTCTTGTATGCCGTCCTATAGGCCCAAAGAGCATCATCCAATCGTTGAGACCAATCCTTGCGTGATTGTCCAATAGACTTCTCCAAAATTCTCTTGATCTCACGATTAGATAGCTCCACTTGTCCACTTGTTTGGGGGTGATAAGGCGTAGCAACCTTATGCTTGATTCCATATTTCTTCAACAACGCCTCAATGGTCTGGTTGCAAAAGTGAGATCCTCCATTACTAATGATAACTCGTGGCATACCAAACCTAGAGAAAATGTTAGAACGAAGGAAATCTGCAACAACTCGAGAATCATTAGTCCGGGTGGCTTTTGCTTCCACCCATTTCGAAACATAATCAACACAAACGAGCATGTACAAGAAACCATTTGAGCTAGGAAAAGGTCCCATGAAATCAATACCCCAACAATCAAATATTTCAACATATATAATCGGTGTCATAGGCATTTGATCTCTAGATCCTAAGTTTCCCATGCGTTGGCATCTATCACAAGTCATGCAAAAATGATATGCATCTTTAAAAATTGTAGGCCAAAAGAAACCACATTCTAACACCTTAAGCACAGTCCTACGTGAACCAAAGTGTCCTCCACAAGATTCAGAATGGCAAAAAGAAGTATAGAATGATGTTCATGTTCAGGGACACACCTCCTAATGATTTGATCAACACAATGTTTCCACAAGTATGGTTCATCCCAAACATAATACTTAGCTAATGCCTTGAGTCTATTCTTTTGAGCATGCGATAAAGTAGCCGGAAATTGCTTAGAAACAAGATAATTGACAATATCTGCATACCATGGCTCACTTACCTCAACTCGAAAGAGTTGCTCATCCGGAAAGCTCTCTTGGATAGCCAAGGGCTCGGCATCTCTCACCAAACGACTCAAATGATCCGCCACAACATTGTCACTTCCCTTCTTGTCCTTGATCTCGAGATCAAACTCTTGGAGTAGAAGAATCCACCGAATCAATCTTGGTTTAGCATCCTTCTTCGTCATTAAATACTTCAAGGCTGCATGGTCAGTGTAAACAATAACTTTAGATTGAAGTAAGTAAGAACGAAACTTATCTAGAGAAAAGATCACGGCAAGAAGTTCTTTTTCAGTTGTGGTGTAGTTTTGTTGAGCATCATTGAGCGTTCGTGAGGCATAGTAGATAGCGTAGGGCTGCTTGTCCTTCCTCTGCCCTAGCACGGCTCCAACTGCATAGTCGGAGGCATCACACATCAACTCAAATGGCAAGGACCAATCAGGCGGTGCCATGATTGGTGCCGAAGTTAGGATCTTCTTCAAAGTCTCGAATGCATCCTTGCAATCATCATCAAAGTGAAAGGGAACGTCCTTTTGAAGCAATGAACTCATTGGTCTCGCAATCTTGGAAAAGTCCTTGATAAACCTACGATAGAAACCTGCATGTCCAAGAAACGATCGAACATCCCTCACACTTGTGGGGAGGGGTAAGTGACGCACAAGATCTATTTTAAACTTATCAACCTCAATTCCTCTAGATGAAACGATATGGCCTAAAACAATGCCTTGCGTGACCATGAAATGACATTTTTCCCAATTCAACACCAAGTTAGTTTCTTCACAACGTTTAAGCACAAGTTCAACATTTTCTAAACAAGTTTCGAAATCTTCACCATAGAGAGAAAAATCATCCATGAAAACTTCAATTTTAGAACCAATATACTCAGAGAAAATGTGATACATGCAACGTTGAAACGTACCTGGAGCATTGCATAAACCAAAAGGCATGTGACGGTAAGCAAACGTACCAAAAGGGCATGTGAATGTGGTCTTCTCTTGATCTTCTTCCGCAACACTAATTTGGTTGTATGCACTCTATTCATCAAGGAAACAATAGAAAGAATGACCAGCTAACCTCTCAAGCATTTGATCAATGAATGGCAATGGCATGTGGTCCTTCCTTGTTGTCGCATTGAGCTTCCTATAGTCAATACACATTCTATAACCGGTCACTGTCCTTTGAGGCACCAACTCATTCTCTTTGTTCTTCACCACCGTGATGCCTGACTTCTTTGGCACAACTTGAATGGGAGAGATCCACCTACTATCCGAAAATGGGGTAGATCACGCCACAATCGTGCAACTTAGTGATTTCATCCTTTACAACTTGCATCATTGGTGGGTGAAGGCGTCTCTGACCTTCCTTGGTTGGCTTGGCACCATCTTCTAGCAATATTCGATGCACACACATGGTAGGGCTTATTCCTTTGATGTCTGCTAGGGTCCATCCTATTGTCGTCTTATGCCTCTTCAATACTTCAATCAATCTCTCCTCTTGTTCCTCATTGAGTGCAGATGAAATGATCACGGGCAATGTATCCTCATCTCCCAAGAATGCATACTTCAAGTGGTCCGGAAGAACCTTAAGATCAAGCTTTGGGGCTTGCACCACAGAAGGAAGATTCTTGTTAGTAGTTAAGAGAATTGGACTAGGAGAAACATAACTTACCTCATGTGCTACCTCAAGAGAGGTCACGTTCTCAAGAACAAAGGGTGGCACGGCATCATTAGCTTCTAACTCCGAAATGTTAGAGCCATCACTTGTAAATCCGGCCCCTTGGGCAATGGTGAGTGCCAACTCGTCATGTGAAAAGGTATCTAAATAGTTATCTGCAAGGGAATCAAGAATGTCAATTGAAAAACAATCACTTAACTTCGAAAGATGTTGAAGCTAATCACTTCACCATCGAACTCAAAGGTGAGTGATCCACTAAAGACATCTATTTTTGTTCTTGCAGTCCTCATGAAGGGGCGGCCCAACAAGATGGGGACCTCCTTGTCATCTGCCTCCGTTGGTTCCATGTCAATGACATAGAAGTCGGCAGGAAAGATCAAGCTCGAAACCTGCGCAAGAACATCTTCAACATAGCCCAAAGATACTTTGTTGGAACAATCAGCCAATCGAATCACAACATTGTCACGTTTCAAATCTCCTATACCTAGGTCCTCATAGATATAATATGGCATTACATTAATAGATGCACCTAAGTCTAGCATTATCTTTTCAAATGTCATGTTTCCGATTGTACAAGGGATAGAAAAACTACCTAGATACTTAAGCTTTGGTGGTAGCTTCCTTTGGAGCACGGCAGAAACCGTCTCACTCATTGTGACAACCTCCTTCTCTCGAGTCATCCTCTTATTGGTGCACAATTCTTTCAAGAACTTAGCATACCTAGGATTCTGTTGTATGCATTCCATAAGAGGCATGTTCACTTCCACATTCTTGAAAATGTCGAGCATGGCTTGATCAGAGTCATCCTTCTTTTGCTTTGCAAATCTACTAGGGAAGGGAACACGAGGAAGATCATTAGTTGAAACCAAACCACTAGAGTTAGGATCCTTACCTTTGTCATGCACGGCATGATCTTCTTGTGGTAGAGGCACGGCATCATTTGCCTTAGAGGAGGCAGGGTCCTTCTCTAAGTCCTTGACATTGAAACTCTCGGCCTCTAGTCCTTTAGAAGGCACGGCCTTCTTCTTTTGCTGCAATGGAGCATCCAAGATCCTCCCACTTCTTGTCATCATGGCCTTCACGTTAGGATTAGGCTCAGTCTAGCTCGGCAACTTCCCTCCTTCATGGATCTTGCCCATGAAATCGATCACTTGTCTCATCTGCTTCTTAAGCTCGGTTATGTCCTTAGAATGAGCTTGTTGACATGTAACTAAAGCTTGAGTAGCAGAGTTTAGATTTTGCTACCCTTGAGCAAGAGACTTCAAGAGTTCATCATAATTACGTGAAGATGCATTATTCAAACCATGAACATTAGAGTTAAAGGGAGCAGAACCTTGAGGTACCTGAGGCCTCACAAACAAACCTGAAGGACGAGGTCCTTGACCTTGAGCATTGGATGGTCGAGCATTGTTGCTCCAACGAAAATTTGGATGATCTCTAAGTCCAGGGTTGTATGTGTTCGAGTATGGATCGTACCTAGGCCTTTGTTGCCCCATAAAGTTCAACTCTTCTTCAGTCATTGCACCATTTGGACAATTTTCCGTAGTGTGATCTTTGAAAGAACAAATACCACATGCTTGAGGGTTGATGCTCGAACCATTGAATGCCTTGACTAGCACGTCAAGCTTCCTTTCTAAAGTAGCCATTTGATTTCTTGCATCAACATCATACACTCCACGGCTCTTGCTTCCTCTCTTTTCCTTGGAACTAAATTGGCAATTGTTGTCGGCCAAGTCATCAATCAAGGTGTAAGCTTCTTGACCGGTCTTGTTCATGAATGTGCAGCCACATGCCGAGTCCACCATGCTCTTATTGGTGGTGTCGAGTCCTTCATAGAAGAATTGCACCAAGTCATCCAACGAAATCTCATGGTGAGGGCACTTCCTTTGTAGTTCCTGAAATTCCTCCCAAGCCTCATAGAGTGAATCACCATCCTTTTGAGTGAAGTTCTGAATTTCCCTCCTAAGTCTTTTCGTGAGTTGAGCAGGGAAGAATTGTTTCAAGAACCTCCTAGTCATTTCGTCCCATGTGGTGATGATTCCTGCAGGCAAAGAGTACAACCAACGTTTAGCATCATCTTTAAGGGTAAATGGAAACAAAAGCAACCTCAAGCCTTCTTGAGAAAGATGATGAATCGATTGGAGCTTGCAAATGTCCAAGAACTCTCTAAGGTGAACATTAGGGTCTTCCATTGAAGAACCAGAGTACTTAGGCAGCTGCCCAAGCAATTGAACCGGGATGGAGAAGTTAGCTTCATCAGGTGGAGTGAAAGCAATGCATGAAGGTGATTCAGGGGTGGTGGGGATGAATGCATTCTTGAGTGCCATTGGAGCACCAACAGGAATTATGTCACGGTCCGCAATTGTGTCTAAGTCTGACTTGAAGATGAAGGGAAAGGAAAGATCTTCCTCTTCTTCTGATCTAGGTGAAGAGTTTAAGAGTGAATTGCTTGGAGAAGTTTCGAAATCTAAAGGTCCACTTATGAAAGAGTTGTTTAAATCTCGAAGTGCTTGAATTCGATCTTTGAGCTCTTGTGTTCTCTTAGATATTTCGGACATGCATAGCACCTGTTATACGAAAGTTAAAAAGTTAGCATTGAAGAATACACAATGAAGACATAAAATTCGTGCCTTCCCTTAGTCATTCACACGCACACTTATGGGGAAGGGCACGACAACTATGTTGTCAAGTTTACAAAGAGTTAGTTCTTTACGTTTACAAAGTTCATACAATTCACAAGTTCTTTTTGCCATTTCAATGATTTAATGATCGATTGATTCTAAGTTGTAAACCAAGGTGGACGTGCGGCCTAAGTATGGATGCGTAGACACAAGATCAAGTCTTTGTTTCAGAAGGCCTTGTAGCTCAATCAGAGATAGTGAACATGGTAGGACTCCTTTGTTGAACTACGGAGAGTGAACTCCCTATCGACTCCATCACCGAGATGTATGTCAGTCAGTAGTTCTCTGAGATCCAATTTTGGTCCCATGCACCAGAGTAATAAGAGAGCGTGCCACTTACTCAGCTGGACTTAACCTTGTGTGTTAGACAAATCTCCAAGTGTTAATAAAAGCCGCCCTCGACCTCATGCAAACCCGAGAGCTAGCATGAAGAGTTAAGGCTAATATTAACAAAAGGGACTTTACCTATTCCTTTTGATTTACAACCCACAACAATCATTAACTCAAGCACCAAAACAACAACCTAAGATACATTACTATATGTACAACGAAACAAGATAAGAATATACAAATGTACAATATAAACAAAGAATTCGTATTAAAAGTTAGGTATCCATCTCTTATGGATCCCCGGCAACGGTGCCATTTGATGAATGCTCGATTACTCGACATCAATATTTAACCCTGAACACATCATTAGTAGTATAAAGCAAGAGGGTATCGTTCACAAACCGGGGATCCAGCCAGGACTTAGGATCACAACACTTAACACGAATTCATAAAGATATAAAAAGTTGATATATGTTTCGGATTGAGATATAAAAACAGTAAGTAAGACCTAAACTAATATGTACATGTGATCAACCAACCAACACATAAACAATCACCACACAACTCATACAAGAAAATCGAAACAAGCTCTATGACTATCTTAAGAATCATGCCGAGACTATATATTGAACAACTAAGGATGGATCATGCATTTAGGGTTCTAAGCAGTAACCTAAACACATAGACACTTAACACATTCGATCAATACCAAGCAGCCATAATCGAAATCTAACATGTTCATCTTCATCATGTAATTCCAAACCCATGCACATTGAATTCATCAAGTATGTCACCTAGTTAACCAACAACCATGCAATTTCGAATTCACATATAAAAGAATAAACATATTCTTAGCATAAGTCTTTAATCCAACAACCTAAATATCATGCTACAAGCATAGTCATAACACTTAGAAATCGAAATTGATCAAGAACAATACTCGGCAGGAACCAAAACAGAAACTTCATAAAACCAAAACATAATTTCGAATCCTTTATATAAATTGAATCAAGTAGCTATTTCATAGACAAAATTGAAACAAGATTACACTACACAAATCGCAAGCTCATCCAAGAACAAGAATAAAACCAAAACCGAATTGAAACAAAGAGTGATCATGGTTACACTTTATAAATCAAGCAATCCACAAGTGTATAACCGTGACTTCTATGGATGAAACCTTCTTCACAAGCGTGCTTGAAGGCTATTGATTGGTGAGGAATGATGGAATCGGTTTTAGGATTTATTGGAAGGGTGAGGGATGAATTCGGCAGAGCTATGGCTTGTGTTTGTGTGTAAGGTTGATGATGAAAATATGGGGAGGCCGAGCCTCTATATATAGGAGTCTAGAAAGCCTCTTGCCGTCCCAAATAGGACATTGAATCCAATTGGGAAACTGAAATCTTCTTTGTTGTGAATTTTGATTCATGTACTCCATATCCAACTTGATGTAGGAAACCAAGTCCAATAGGGAGATCACTTAAGGGCTGCACGGCATCATTCCTGGTCCAACTAGGGGTAGCTAGGCCGGCCTCTTCTTCTCCTTCTTCAACTCGGACATGATTTCCTTGTTCAACTAGGAATGCATCTCGGCATCTCTTCATCCTTTCCAAATATGATTTGTCTTTCCTAAAAAGAAATCGACGATTAAGGAATAGGAAAGAATGAAAATAGGAAAGTAGAATCATAGTCGAGTAAGGAATCCTAGCTCAATAAGGAGTTCTAACACTTAGCACAATTTCATCATCAATTCATCCCAAATTCGAAATAGCTCTCCTTAGAATATAGAAATGACAAATATGAACCTAAAACAACTAAATATAAGAAGTAACAAAACATAAGAATATGGCATATATACATTAAGAACATCATACTTTGTGCTCCTATCAGTACTAGATAAATTAATAATTGTATATGTTTGTATGTAATTTAATAATAAATAAATAAATAATTTCGGAACATGAACGATATATTTTTTCCAATATCCTGATATATCTCTAATATATCTATTTTTTTTAAACGATATATCTACCGATACTAATATTTTGAAACTTGACTCTTAAGCAAAGCGAGCTCTAATACCAGTTAGGGCGAATCTAACCGATGCTCAAAATATTAAAGAGATTTTGATCTTCTTGAAGGATTATGATATTTTCTCTAGTCTCGTAAATTCTACGTTGGATTTTATATATAAGAACCCCGTAATTTATGGTTGTTCTAAGAATGTTATCTCTGTATTTTACTAATTTTTTATATTTTTCATTTTCTTCTTTCAGTTCTTTCAAAGAAATTTATGCGAAAGCTAAAAGTTCAAATCTAAAAGATATTAAGTTTGCAATGATGATAAAAAAAATTATCTACCTTCGAGTGCAGAGGATAGGCTTTAGCTGCAAAATGTCAAAATAAACAAACTCAAATATGGGCCACCACACGCCATCAAAAAAAATATTTAACTGTGTTAACGGAGTTCACTATTCATATACCAAAGTTGTGTACAGTTCAAAACTTGAATTACCAAAGTGAAGTTTGTAAAACATTAGGTACAAAGTTTATAAAGGGCCAAACGTCAGGTACTATTGAGACAAATCTCCCATATTAGTATATATTGGAAAATGATTGTTGGCGGTAGAAATTTTAGGTCTCAATGACTATCTTAGATATTATGTTATGCCATGGTACTTTTAGAATCATATCATGTAATTTTTAAAAACGCCATTTTTTAGGGCAAATTATTAATTGGTACTAAATTTGAACTCAAATTATAAAATGATCAATCAAATTTTTCCAATTACAAGAAGGTTATCTCATTTAAATGAAAATTAGAAATGATCCAGAAGTTATATACGAATTTGGAAAACAGTACTTTTAAATTTTTTTCTGACTGTTTTGCTCTTTCTCACGCTCTTCCTCTTCTTCTAATTTCAGCCATAACTTTGCTATCCGGCGATGGATTTGAGTGTGGTTGGTACTGTTGGAAAGATCTCTCCCTTCTTTCATTTGCTAAAATACCAACTCTGAACCGATCACCTTACAAGGGGTAGCAACTTTTGCAAGGGGCTACCGCAGTTCATGGTGGTGCTCTAAACTATTCCAGCAATCGGTGCTCAAGGCTCTGTAAATCTAGTTATTCACTTTTTTATGAGCCGATTCATCCCAACCACTTTCAAATTCTAACAAAAATTTGTAAATTTGGATTTTGCTCTCGGATCTTGCGGATATTGTCACATCACCAGTCACAGTAGTAGATACACTATCGACATTGTAACAACCATTGTATTTGGTAATGTGACTGCATCTGTCACTATTGTGACAAGAAAAAAATGTGGAAAAAAATAGAAGAAGAAGAAACAAATGAATATATATATAACGAATCTTTGTTTGCTATTATGTGATCTTAACCTTATTAGATCAACTAATACGATCCAAATATCGACACTGACGTTGTCACTCAGTGGATATAGTCACATCACCAGTCACATTGATAGTCACAATGGCGTGCACGTCGGTGGCCATGGAAAATCGGACTGAGCCTCCTGGGCTGTGTTTATTCTTTGGAGGAGGAAGATGATCTCGTTGGAGATGATAGTAGCAATAGTAGTTTTTGTAATTTTCATGCAAACTTTGGGCAACTCTTTAATAGAATTAAGTGGGTGACTTTGTTATGATTTTGAAACAACCATTGATTGTTTTTATAATTATTGTACTCAAAGTGAGTTTTTTTATATACTCCCCTTGTTTTGAAGGAATAAGAGACCATTTTATTCTTCCAAAATTTAATGATTATAATTATGTTGGCTTTTTAAATCAAAATACATGTATGTATAGTTCTTTCTCTTTCGATATATGTACACTTATTTGGATATATATATATATATATTCAAATATAGAACAATTGTGTATTTATTTTTAGAAAAATAGTTTCCATTAAAACAGCCCTAGAAGGCTACATACATCATGAACTAAATTGCCCTATGACATCAAACAATGATCAAAGATCACCCATTACAATGTTACCTATGACAAGTAACCCTCATTATGGAATGAGCACAAATAAACCTACAATTACCGAGGATAAATCAAGCATTCCAATAAAACCCTTGTCGAAGATACCCCACAACGCTTAGAGACTACAATTGGTGTACGACACATAATATCCTGAGTAAGACAGAAGGATTTATCAGCCGAATAGTTAGATAGGCATGCCGAATATCTACGTCTTGCCAACACTCAACTCCATCTTGGCTGTTGCACCACAAAGTACCCCCAAGACAAAACATGGGCCATGAAGATCCAGCCCACTAATCCCAAAAGGGGCAAACCCAGACCTAAGCTCATAAGCCCAAGCCCAGACCCGGCCCAAGGTGACCTCCCTTTTCCTCGCAGCGAAAGACGAGTCAACTACCAGCAATAGATCTCTGACGTCCACTATTGTAGCATAAACCTAGATCTCCGACACAATAAGAATCTTTTGCCTCCATTGAAGCTTGCCATCATGTCAGATCATAGCCACCGAGGTAATATCACCCTTTAGAGATATCTACCAAGCCGACTTTGAGAGTCAAACATAGCCAATCCCAAACAAACGCACTCCTCCCCAACAGCCATCGAGGTTGGATGCTCAGCAACCGACACAAACAATGAGTTCTCTAACAAAAGAAACTCGCGTCGCCATCCTTACAACATGAATGACATCGAAAGAGAACTCTGCGCCATCGCCACATCTCGCCAAGCACTTCGTCATTCTCTTTCCAGGAAACACCGTTGCGAAGAGGTTCTAGTTCTTTCTTATTACTCAAACCTTTTTTTTATCGTCTCAGCCTTCATGTCACAACCTCAAGATTTTGAACGATACAATTCCAAATTTTAAGGTTGTGAATAACTCTAAAATAACCTCAATTACATTGAAATCACTTTATAGTAACAGTGTATCAAAAACTTAGTTCAAAATGCAACTCAGTCAATATGAATAATACATCACCAATGTTTACAAAATAGTAACATACACCATGCATAGATTGACAATAAAGACTAAAGCTCTAGCTAATCAACCCCACACCCGACCAAGGTGTGATTCCGACATTTGCTTAACGCCACTTTAGCCGCCACTAAGGCAAAACAACATAGATTCAATTTTCGCCATTTTGGGCGCCACTAAGGCAAAACAATAAGGACTCACAATGAAACAACACTTCTACCGGAAGGTACATTTTCTTCATTTCCGGCCTAACACCACAACAATAATATAATTTACCGGAAAATACATTTTCTTTCATTTCGGTCACATCCTGCACACAGTAAACCTCAATTAACATCAAATACATTTTCTTTTCTTGCGGTCCCTTCCTCCACAATAACAATTAACCACAAACAACATTACTATATTCTGCATATATTTACTGAGACAATATCATCATATAATATATCAATGTATATATGCATATCTTATTTACCATTAAATATACAGATATAAAATCACTACAACATGTCAATCACCAAAAAGTAACATTAACAACGTGAGATTTACTCACCTTAAATGATGTATGGGAGACGAGATAAATGATGTATTGTGTTCATTGATGGTTGTTGGAGAGTAGTTGAGGTAAAGGACAAAATGTTCTGTAGTTGGGAGAAGTGTTGGGATTGTGTAATTAGAAGTGTATTCCTTCAGTTATAGGTTTTGGGGTAGTCCAATTTTAAGGAAGATGTTGAAAGAGTTGTTGACGAGTGCACCCATCATTTGTCCTCCGGATTGGAACCTGCCCTTCGAATTGCTGTGTGATGCTTCAGACTATGCAGTTAGGGTAGTGTTGGGCCAAAGAAGAGAAAAGAAACCTGTAGTGATCTACTATGCGTCTAGGACTCTTAATGAGGCCCAGATGAATTATTGGACTACGGAAAAAGAGCTTTTGGCTGTAATCTTTGCTTTAGAAAAATTTCGATCATATTTTGCATTCTAAAGTTATTGTGTATTCTGACCATGCAGCCTTAAGATATTTGATGACTAAAAAATATGCTAAGCCCAGGTTGATCCGGTGGATCTGTTGATTTAGGAATTTGACCTTGAGATTCGAGATAAGAAGAGAAATGAGAATGTGGTGGTTGATCATTTAAGTAGGATCGTGCGAGATGAGAAAATAGAGCTACTACGTGAGACTTTCCCAGATGAGCAGCTCTTTGGAATGGAGGTAAGTGTACCTTGGTATGTATACATTGCCAATTATTTAGTTACTATGACTTTTCCTAGTATACTTTCGCATGCTAACAAGGCTAAATTGAAGAAAATGGCTAGATATTACATGTGGGATGAACCGTATTTATAGAAACAATGTAGTGATTAAGTTATTAGGATATGTGTCCCAGAGAATGAGCATATGTCAATTCTTAACTTCTGTCATAATGAGGCATGTGGAGGTCATTTTGGGCCTCGTAGAACAGTAATGAAGTTGTTGGAATGTGGATTCTATTGCCTACTATTTTCAAGGATGTATACTTGTTTTGTGTTTCTTGTGATAGGTGTCAATGGACTAGTAATATTGGTAAGCCAGATCAAATGCCCCTTTCCCCTATTATAATTGTGGAAATCTTTGATGTTTGGGGTATTGATTTCGTGGGTCCATTTCCTTCACCTATATGTCTCTTGTATATCTTATTGGTTGTTGATTATGTGTCGGATTGGGTGGCGACAAAGGCCACCAGGACTAATGATTTGAAAGTGGTTGTAGGTTTCTTGAGAACTAACATCTTTTGCAGGTTTGGAGTATCACGAGAGTCGTACTACGTGTGAGGACTTTAAAAGTTGACTTTTTGACGCGTAAGTTTTCCGGGAAAACTTCCTTCACGAAAGTCGTAGAGCTCGTCGATACGAATTCGTGGAGACATGGCACGCCTAAATCGGAGTTTGTATGAAGAAGTTACGAATCAAAATGTATTTGGGTCATTTTTGGAATTTAGTATAAATAGGGGGTGAAAAATCGAAAAAAATCAGAAAACCCCGAAAATTCAAAATCACGCGCCACTGTTCACGCGCGGACCGAAAACCTTCACCGGCGCTGTTCTCCGCCGTCCGGCCACCGATCGGGGCGCCACCGGTCTCATTCGCTGGGCCTACGTGCCACTGATCGATTGGTACCAGCCCCGACGCCTGCCGACCGCCGTGCCCGGCGCAGCAACGCCCGAAAGATCCGGCCGAAGTCAACGCTGCCGTGCGGCCGTTTTCCGGCGACTCCGGAGCTCGGGGTTAGCATCGTTCGACTTGGTTTTCCATTCTGGGCACGAATCGACCGGAGTTGGGCGACGAATCGAGCTAGATCGTGATCTTGGAATCAGGGGCACTGTTCCGACCTTCAACGGCAGTTTCCGGCCACTTCCCGGCCGATCTGGGCTTCGACGCCGTTGTGGAAAAGGTATGGTTTCTTGTGATCTACAACTTTGATGTTGGAGTCGAGTTGATTTGGTGAGGTCGGAGAGGGGTGGCGCGTGGGGCCTACGCGCAGCCACTGTGGCGGCGCGTTCGGCGGTGCGTGGTGACTTTTTTGGGGCAGTAGGTTACCCCTTTGTGTAGCATTCGTCGATACGAACTTATCGACATATTAATCGATGTAGTTAGTCGTTGTATGTTGTTGGTAATGTAGATTATCGTATAAAAGGATAAATGTGATTGTTGTGATTGTGGTATATTTGGTGTATGATAATTATGATGATGGTTGTGTTGATGTGTGTTTGTTGGGTAAGGTTTACGATATTAATTGTGCAAGGGTACATGGGCTTAGAAATGCCGAAAGGAGAGTTTTGGTGAATTCGGTGTGTTGGGTGTCCTTAGTAATTTTAGTTAAATATTTGGGGGACTACAAATGGCTTGATCCCTCTAAAAAAAGTACGTAGGCAGCCCAAACAAGGTTTGGGTGCAGCCACAATTATTTTAGATTAAATATCGGTTTACGTTTGCAAGTATCCAATTTTGATGCTAGATTTCTGGCTACGAGTGGACGTTAATTTAAATATATGCATGCATCAATAATTATTTATGTGATTCCGGGCATTATAAGATTTAATTGCTTTGTGATGATATTTGGTTGACTTGGAGATATATATGAGATATATATATTTATAACGCCTTATTTGATTAAATCAGAAAGTGTGGATTTTTATCCGGGAACGGGGTTTCCGGGATTTGTTATATTCATATTGAGATTTATACGTACGGTTGGGAACCGTACTCGTTCTAATTATTCTTATTCGGTATCCTCTCCTCTAACTTGTTAAGTTAAAGGGGGCACGATCAACGGATAAGAATGATTTTCTATCTTATTCCGGTATCCTCTCCTTTAATCCTATAAAGGAGGTACGATCAACGGAATCATATTCCATTCTATCTGGTATCCTCACCTTAGCAACATCAAAAAGAGGCATGATCAACGGATATGAATGATATTTATTTTGTGACTATGTTAGCATACTGATCTACTTTTCTGCATGGAGGGCGATGCCGCCCGGGGGGCGAGGTTATGTGATATCACTATTCTGCCTGGAGGGCGATGCCGCCCGAGGGGCGAGGTTACTCGATAGCACTTTTCCGCCTGAGGGCGATGCCGCCCGAGGGGCGAGGTTACGTGATATCACTTTTCCGCCGGGAGGGCGATGCCGCTCGAGGGGCAAGGTTACATGATATCATTTTCCGCCTGGAGGGCGATGCCGCCTGAGAGGCGAGGAAATATAGCCGGCTAGGATAGGATGTTTCAATACCCTCTCCGTGAACGTGACGTGACGGTATTGAAAACTTGAGATTTGATAGGTATATATATATTTTTGGCCGGGGGCCTATGGTACGATATTGTTATATTGTTGCGACTAGCGGGGCTAGTCAGCTTCTACCTATTTGTAATTATTTATGTAGACTAGCGGGGCTAGTCGGGTCTCTAGAATGATCGGATAGTATTAATTTGACTAGTGGGGCTAGTCCAGTTTTATTTATGAGTTATTAGTTTGACTAGCGGGGCTAGTTTATTTTTATACTTGCCGAATGATTATTCGAGATTGGGAAATCCCCTAAATTGATTAAATAGTTCTGGGATTTTAGTAATTATTCGGGAATTATATATTACGTTAAATAACGACTTTGGTGGTCGTAACGTGAGTTGGGAGGTTGTGGTAAGAGGAGCGGAAAGCTCCAGGGATCGATCGAGGTTGTGTCCTAACGTCTCATAGCGTAACGGACGTCTTTATGAATGTTATAGGTTGATAATTTTTATTGTTGATATATTTTTGATTTGTGTTTGAGGAGAATGTGAAATTATGGGGAGCAGATGGCTCCAGGTGTCAGGGTGGTTTTGAGATATTAGAAGTGTCGTTTTCGTGCAGGTAGGGTTGACTACTTTCAGGGGAGACTATGCCGAAATTTTGATAAATCTCCTTTGATAGTGGTCCCCGCACGATCTGCCTCGAAAGTAGGGTTCATTTTGGGGCGGGTCGTGTCAACATGGAAAAAAGTCAAATAAACATTTTTAGACCTTCAATTACAACTCAACTCCAAATCACAAATGGAAGATCACATCTTTTTTTTTCTTTTATTGTGTTGCCGAATTCTATACATTTTTTCTTCTTTCTTTTCATTTTTTTCGGCATTTGGTTAAAAGCTTGTTCTCATTTTTCTCATGGCTTCCACCCCACACTTATTTCATACATCATCACAACATCATCTCAAAAATAGTTCTGCCGAGTCTATACGACAAGGTAGAGGTAACTATACTAAGCATGGAGATAACATAGGTGATGAAGAAAAGGCTCAATGTAGGCTCAAATGAGGTTCAACTAAGGGGTCCCAAACATGGCACATATAGGGATACATGGCTCTTTGGCTAAAGTGGTGGTAATCCTAGAAATGATCTATAAATCCTTTTCAAAATCAGAGCATTTTATGACTTAAAAGTTTCAACAATCACAAAAAATGAGTTCTAGTAAATTCTAGAGTCCATTAAAAGCTATGGCACATATTCATTGAATATGCAAAGAATAATGAGGTTCATATAACAACCACGAAATATCATATTATCACTCAAGAAGAAAGCATATATAGGCTCAAAAACTTACAACTTGTTATGGACTTAAACTAACCAAACATGTATGCCATATTACATTCAATCAAAATCTCACATGTTTCATACCAAATCCACATTATGAATGAAACTTACAATTCAATTCTTATGGAAAGCAAAAATATCATCTATGCAGTTAGAGACATAATCATCCTAGACTTTAGGGGCATCCTAAGACTCAAAACAACACATTTTTTTTCGATATTTTTAAACATTTTTTTCGATTTTTTTTATTTATATCATGAAATCAAAGCAAAAACAACTAAACAATGATCATGCAACCCTACCCCACACTTAGAAAATTACATTGTCCTCAATGTAAGCCCAATAATCAGAATGTAATTTATAAGTATAGAATAAGATCACACATCAACACATATACAATTCAACCATAAGAGTGAAGGGATAAGAAAATGCAAACTCCCGTAGACGACTCCTCCACAGGTACGGTTGAAATGGGTTGCCTCCCATGCAGCACTTGAGTTTTAAAATCTCTCAGCCTAGACTCTCATGCTCATACCTCTTTTGGCACATCTCTAACACTCGTCTCCTCATACGTGTGCTCCTCAAAAGGTTCATAATAGGGCTTAAGTCGATGCCCATTCACCTTGAACGTCTGACCTGTTATATCACTTGTAATTTCAATAGCACCATGAGAAAGCACATTAGTAACAACAAATGGACCAACCCAATGAGAACGTAATTTTCCAGGAAAAAGTTTAAGTCTAGAATGGAATAAAATAACTTTTTGACCAACTACAAACTCTTTCCCATGAATCATTTTGTCATGATAAACTCTCGTTTTCTCCTTGTAAATCCATCCAGCATCATAGGCGTCAATTTCCTATGAACACCGGCTGCATCCTTGTCCATGTTGAATGTCTTCACCGCCCACCATGCTCTGTGCTCTAACTCCACTGGAAGGTGACATGCCTTCCCATACACCAATTTGAATGGTGACATCCCAATAGGCGTCTTGTACGCAGTCCTGTAGGCCCATAATGCATCATTAATCGATTACTCCAATCCTTCCTTGTTGGACCTACAGTTTTCTCCAGAATTCCCTTGATCTCTTTGTTAGACACTTTTGTCATGCCACTTGTTTGAGGATGATATGGTGTCGAAACCTTGTGGGTTATTCCAAACTTCTTGAGCAATGCCTCAATTATCCGGTTGCAGAAATGAGAACCGCCATCACTTATCAAAACTCTTGGTACTCCAAACCTGCAATATATGTTAGTTCTCAAGAAACATGCAACCACTTTCGAATCATTAGTCCTGGTCGCCTTTGCTTCCACCAATTTCGACACATAATCAACAGCCAATAAGATATACAAGAAACCTCTAGATGAAGGAAACGGACCCATGAAATCAATGCCCCACACATCAAAAATTTCGACAATTATAGTGGGGGATAAAGGCATTTGATCTCTCTTACCAATATTACCAGTCCGTTGACACCTATCACAAGAAACACAAAACAAATATGCATCCTTGAAAATAGAAGGCTAATAGAAACTACATTCCAACACCTTTAAAGCTGTTCTACGAGGCCCAAAATGACCTCCACGTGCCTCACTATGACAGAAGTTAAGAATTGACCTATGCTCATTCTCTGGGACACATCTCCTAATGACTTGATCACTACATTGTTTCCAGAAATAAGGTTCATCCCAAATATAGTATCTAGCCATTTTCTTCAATTTAGCCTTATTAGCATGCGAAAGTGTACTAGGAAACTCCTTAGTAACTAAATAATTGACAATATCGGCATACCAAGGCACACTTACCTCCATCCCAAAGACTTGCTCATCTGGGAAAGTCTCACGTAGTGGCTCTCTTTCCTCATCTCGCACGATCCTACTTAGATGATAAGCCACCACATTCTCACTTCCCTTCTTGTCTCGAATCTCAAGGTCAAACTCTTGAATCAATAGTATCAACCGGATCAATCTGGGCTTAGCATCCTTCTTTGTCATCAAATACCTTAAGGCTGCATGATCAGAATAAACAACAACTTTAGAATGCAAAAGATATGATCGAAATTTTTCTAAAGCAAAGATTACAGCCAAAAGTTCTTTTTCCGTAGTCGAATAATTCATCTGGGCCTCATTAAGAGTCCTAGATGCATAGTAGATCACTACGGTCTTCTTTTCTCTTCTTTGGCCCAATACTGCCCCAACTGCATAATCTGAAGCATCGCACATCAATTCAAAGGGCAGGTTCCAATCCGGAGGACAAATGAGGGTGCACTAGTCAACAATTCCTTCAACTTCACAAATGCTTTTTCACATGCATCATCCCATATGAACGACACATCTTTCTGCAATAGGGTACACATAGGTCTCGCCACCATGGAAAAATCCTTGATGAATCTCCTATAAAATTCTGCATGACCAAGGAAAGAACGAACCTCTCTCACAGTTGTGGGAGAGGGTAAGTGATGCACAATATCAACCTTAGCCTTGTCTACCTGAATACCCTTAGCAGATACAATATGTCCTAAAACTATCCATTGATTAACCATGAAATGGCATTTTTTTCAATTAAGCACAAGGTTAGTTTCTACACACCTTTTCAATATGAACTCTAAGTTCTCTAAACATGCATCAAAGTCTTTACCATAAACACTAAAGTCATCCATAAAAACTTCAATGATATTTTTTAGAAAGTTAGAGAAAATAGCAAGCATACATCGCTGAAACGTACCTGGTGCATTGCACAACCCAAAGGGCATGCGTCGATAGGCAAAAGTGTCAAATGGACATGTAAATGTCGTCTTCTGGTTGTAGCCACTATATCCATCTAGAAAACAAAAGAACTCGTGCCCGGCTAATCTCTCCAACATCTGGTCCATGAACGGTAAAGGCATGTGATCCTTGCTTGTTGTAGTATTCAGCTTCCTATAATCAATACACATCCTATGACTAGTCACCAACCTCTGGGGTACTAACTCATTCGCCTCATTTTTCACAACAGTCACCACACTCTTCTTAGGCACGACTTGCACTGGTAAAATCCACCGACTGTCCGAGATAGGATAGATCACTCCACAATCAAGCAGCTTGATCACCTCATCTTTCACGATTTTCATCATTGGTGTGTGAAGACTCCTCTGAGCATCACATGTAGGCTTGGCGCCATCCTCTAATAAGATCCTATGAACACAAGTTGTAGGGCTTATTCCCTTGATATCCACTAAGTTCCATCCAATAGCGGTCTTGTTTCTCTTAAGTACATCAATCAATCTAGCTTCCTGCTGTTCACTCAGCGTTGATGACACAATAACTGGTAGAGTATCATCCTTTCCAAGGTACACATACTTCAAATGCTCTGGAAGCTCCTTCAAATCTAACTTTGGGGCCTGAACCACAGATGGTAACAATTTGTTAGTGGAAATAGGAATTGACAAGAAAGAGGGATACCTTTTGTATGGTTGAGCTTCAAACTCATTGACAATCTCGAAATTCTTGGGCTCAAGATCAACCCACTCCTCTCTTGGGACACGGTCCCCATGCTTGTCAAATCCGGCCCCTTACTCCATAGCTAATTGCTATGCTTCCAACGTTTCTAACATAACCTGTGCAATAGAATCAACAACATCAATATCAAAGCACGAGTTAAGGTCAGAAACTGGGTATTTCATAGCCTCAAAAACTTGAAGCCGATAACATCTCCATCAAATTCCATTGATAAACTCCCATTGGCCACATCGATGCATGTCCTAGCAGTCCTCATGAACGGTCTCTCCAAAAGCAGTGGAGTTGTCTCCAAGGGTGATACCTCCATGTCAAGCACATAAAAATCTGCAGGGAAAATCAAGTGACTGACCTGCACAAGGACATCCTCAACATACCCCTTAGGGTACTTATTAGATCGATCAGCTAATTGGATAATCACGTTATCATTCTTTAAAGGTCCTAATCCTAGTGATTGATAAACATTATAAGGCATAACATTTATTGAAGCACCTAGATCAATCATAACATTTTCGAATAACGTGTTACGAATTTTGCATAGGACAGAAAAACTTCCCGGGTCCTTCAACTTAGGGGGTAGCTTCCTTTAGATGACAGCTGAAACTGTCTCATTCATCTTCACTACTTTCTCCTCCCTAGTTTTCCTTCTTGAAGTGCAAAGTTCCTTAAGAAATTTGGCATACTTGGGAATTTGCTTGATGCACTCCAACAATGGAAGGTTAACTTCCACCTTCCTAAAGACTTCCAACACCTCCTCATCTGATTTATCATTCTTGCTCTTTGCAAACCTAGAAGGGAAAGGTACACACGAAACAAGATTAGTCTTAACTAAATCACTTGAGTTAGAAATCATACCTTTGGGTGCATCATGGGACGGCACCATCTCCTTCTTGGAGGTAGCTGGATCTTTCTCCAAGTCCATCTTCATAGAAATTTCGTTACTTTCACTCTCAATGACTACATCATGGGTCGTATTGGCCTTCTTTGCAACATTTGGTCTCTCCTTAAGCTCAAGCCCACTCCTTGTCAAGATAGTTTGGGCTTCCTCATTTTTTGGGTTGGGTATGACACCACTTGGCAGCTTCCCTTGCTCAGAAAATTGGCCCATAAAGTCCACTACCTGGCCCATATGCGTTTTCAGTTCCGCAATGTCCTTTCTATTCGCTTGTTGACCCACCACCAAAGTTTGAGTGACGGTGTTCAACTGACTTTGTCCCACAACTAATAATTTCAACAGTTCATCATAATTTGGAGTAGCAGCCACGTTTGGAGGTGGTACATTGAGTAGTGGAGCTTGTGGTCTAAACAAACCAGCCAGACGAGGCCCAAATTGCATAGCATTCTGATGTGGCCTTAGTACATTTTTATTGTTGGACCATCGAAAGTTAGGATGATCACGTAGGCCAGGATTGTAGGTGTTTGAAAATGGGTTATACCTCTAACCTCCTTGATAACCAAGGGCATTGACTTCCTCATACCCTCCACTAGATGCAACTTGAGGACACTGATCAGTAGGGTGCCCCTTCGTACATATTCCATAAACTTGACCTCCACTAGCCTTCATAAAATGACTCATCATCTTGGACAACTTGTCTACCTTGTCCTCTAGAGCAGAGTTCGAACTGGAATGAGTTTCATGCACCTGCCGTGTAGCACTTGCAGATGTCCCAAACTGTTGGTTGTTCATTGCTCTCTTCTCCAAAAGATCTTTCACCACTACATTGCTCTTGTCCAAGAACGAACCACCAGCAGCTGAATCAAGGAACTCTCTTTCCATTTGTAGAAGGCCTTCATAAAAGTATTGAAGCAGTAGGCCTTCCCTAATGCCATGAGCTGGATATGATGCTATAAGAGACCTAAATCTCTCATAGTAGTTGTAAAACGACTCATCTGGCCCTTGCTTTATACTAGTGATCTTCTTCCTTATGTGAGTGACTCTTAAAGATGGAAAGTATTTGGACAAGAATTCGTTCACCATGGTAGTCCAAGATGTGATCCTACCAGCTGGCACCTCAAATAACCATTTCTGAGCACGGTCCTCCAATGAGTAAGGAAATGCTCTCATCTTCACAATTTAAATGTCTGCTCCTCTTGGGCACATTGTCTCACAGTTGAACTGGAACAGAGTGAGATGTTGATTAGGATCCTCACCAGAAAGACCATGAAACTTGGGCAAATGGTGCAGAAATCCACTCTTCAAAATGAAATCACTAGTTTTTCCCTCCTCTGGGACATGATATGCAATGTTAGAGGGCGCTGTCCCACCAACTACTCCTTCAACTTGACCATTTTGTTCTCTAATTGATGACATTACTTCTTCTTGAACTTGAACTTGAACTTCAGGTTTTGGATCAAGTAGATTGAAATTCAACTGGGCCAATGGAAATGGGCTTGTCAATAATTCCAACTCCGGATTCTCAAAGAACAATGGATTGAGCCCACTACAACTTGATGCACTTGGAAATGGCGAAATGGACCCAAACTCTCTTTCTTCTTGAAATGAATATGATTCAATGGAAATGTTATCAAACTGGGATGGAGGCTGAATTTTTTTCAGGCGTGCACTAATCTCTTTGGACCAACCACTAATATTAGACATTCATTAGTCTGAAAAGAATACATATATATTAATAGCTTTACAAAGTATGAAATAAAGTATAAGTAAATATTAAATTTTCCTTTCTTTTTCTTTATTCACAACATAACTCTTCTTTCTTTTACAAAATTTCGTTTCTTTTGTTGTGTTTCATCTATAATTCGAAAATTACAAGTGTAGGAGTATAACTAAGTCTAATTGATTTTATTCACACACAATCCTAACTTTTAAGGTACGTGGAGCAGAGGAGCTAACTGTGCAATGGACTGAAACAGCCCAAGGTAAGTGTCTTGCTTTATCCGATATACCTTAAAAATTAGAATATCATTATCTTTTGAAGCTATTTACATCTATTTATACAAAGTTATTTTCTAAGTTATAAAGCGAGGTGGATGTGCGGCCTAAGTATGTCGTCTAGACACAAACTCATTCCTTTGTTTCAGAAAGCTGGATAGCTAGAATCAGAGATGGTCACAAGGCATAACTCATTTGTTGGACACCACGGAGACCACATCCTCGAAAGGATGTTTTCCCTATCGACTCCATCACCGAGAGGTATGTCAGTCTATGGGCCTCTGGGATCTAATTTTGTAAACTTTGAACCAGGGTAATGAAAATAGCAAGCCCCTTACTCAGCTCGGAATAACTTTGTGTGTTAGACTGGCCCCAAAGTGTTAATAAAAGCCGCCCTCAACCCCAAGTGACATTTGCAAGGTACAAATGGAGGGTTAAGGCTAATATTAACAAAATGGACTTTACCTATTCCGTTCACCTTATAACTTACAATAAACTAAGCATAAATAAACATTTAGCTTCCTTAAAAAGAATATAAAAAAATAAAAAATAAAAAAAATTTAACTATGTGTAACAAGTTTCCTATAGGCATACTACTACATATATATACAAATAACAACACAAACCTATCCCAAATTTTTTTCGTTCTATACTTTTTTTTTTTAGTCTCCTTTCGAATTACTATTCATAGAAGTACTATTTACGATTACTATTCACAGAAACCAAAATACAATTATACAATTCATAATATAACACAATAGTGACACTTGAAAGCATTGAGAATTAATCAATTCCCCGGCAACATCGCCAAAATGATAGATCGTTGGTTAGAACGTCTATAAAATACCCTGAAAAACATCATCGTTAGTATAAAATAAGCAGGGATCGTTCAGTCTGGGGAATCAAAAGGGCCTCAAAACTTATCATGTTAATGGGGGATTTGATTTGGATTCTAAAACTACAACTTAAAATAAATACTAAATTACTTATATACAATTGATCTACCACTCATTACATAACCAAAACACGAATTCTACTCAAGAAACATGTATGACACGTATAGAACAACATATAGGCAGCAAATTATTTCGATTCTTCTTAAGTCCATTTCAATTCCAATTCTAATTAGAGTCCGAAGCGGTTCATCTAATCGTTAAGACTTCTTAGTTATTTAGAATCAACGAAGCGTTCAATCCTAAACATATGCTACAAAGAGTTCAACATAACAAAGCGTACTAGTTAAACAACAAAGTAGCACATAAGCACAATAAGTCGAATTGGAAACATGTAAGCAAGCATGGCGTCACTCATCTTGATTAGACATGTAAATTCCTAGAACTATCAATAATTTAAACACGAAGCGCATATTCAATCAAAGAACACTCTGGTGAATTAAATCGCAACCTTGGGAGAACCATGGCCTTGGCTTCCTCAAGCATTGATTTAGATGCACAAGTTCATGGCATAAATTGAAATAAAACCTAAATTAATTTCGAAAATACTACTGCCCTAAGCTATTACACACGGCATACATACATATTTCATGAGTTCATACAATCAAAACATAAAACCAAAGAACTCTGAATTTATATTCTTCATATATGAAACTGAAAATAACATCCAATAATTCATTCATAGAATTCGAAAATTGCAGAAAATAAAAACAAAGATAATTACAAGCCATGGATGAATCACACATTAGAAACCTTGAAAGATGGAGCAAGATGAATTCGGATTTGGAGAGACAAGAGGGGGAGCACGGCTTGGTGGAGATGGATGAAGTTTTTGGCTTGAATTTTCTGGATATTTTTGGGCAGAATTTCGGCTTGTTTGTGAAAGAATGGAGATGCCAAATATGAAGGGAGGCTGTGCCTTTTATAGAGGAAGGAGGAGAGGAGGGGCTGCTAGGGTTTTGATGGGCTTCACCATCAAGGATGAACGGCTGTGATTATTTTGCTTGAATATATCGAATGGCTGCCCTTCTTTTCCTTGTAGAATAAGCTTTTATATCCTATTTCTTCTAGGGTTACCAGGCATGGGCTCTGCTCCTTCTCCTTGGCTGAATTGATAAGCACAGCATTGGACTCCTTTTTCTTCTTGGATATGGGCTGAAACCGTGAGTCTTCTCTAGCTTCCTTAACAAGCTTTGCCGTGCCTTATCCTCTTAAGTCTCCTTTTGCACGGCTTGGACTCCTACAAATCCTCAAGGGTCTTGCACGGCTGTGATCTCCTTTATTCCTTGCAATTATCTCTTAAATCTGAAAATAAGAAAAGAAAACATAAGTAAGAGATAATTATTTTCGAAAATTATGTCTTAATATAGACATTTGTTATCTTAAAAAGACACATGTAATAGATGAGCTCAACTAGATTAGGAAAGTTTCTAATTTGCAAAAAAAAGAAACTTAGTAGAATAAGTAAGTTACTAGAACATGAAAGTTCAATTAGGAAAGTTTCGTAATAAGAGTTTGAGTTCAAGTAGGACTTTCCAAAATGGTAAGTTTCCTAGTCTAACAAGGATTCCTAATGCAAACAGGACTCTCAAGATATCGCCAATGCAAACAGGACTCTCAACACATTCAAGCATTGCTCCGAGCCTTACTTGAAATCTAAAACAATCATCTTATCATGCATACTCCGCGAAGCATAAGCAGAAAACTATGTTCATAGCATAAGTCTTTAATCAAACAACCTAGATATAATGCTATACTACGTGCAAACACAATAACTAAGTACTCTCTAAATCATTCAAGAAACAAACTCACTGCATGAAAACAAAATCATAGTTCAAAACTTGAATTCAATCATCTATATATAATTCAAAAGATATATACAGCTTCATAGACAAAATTGAAATATACTTAGAACACAACCAAAACAGAAATCATCCAAGAAAAAGAACAATAGATATCGAAAAAAAAAACAAGAAAATCATAGAGTTACACTTTGAATTATCCTCTGAGGCTTAAGACAAGATAACTAAAGATCTTCAATGGAACAGATGTCCTAGGCTCCGAGCATTGGAGTAAAAAGATGGTGAATGCTGGATATTTCGCAACTAGGGTTCTTGGTGGTGAGTATGTGTTTGGGCAGAGATTTGGCTAGACCTTGTGCAAAAATTGATGATCATTCTCATGTAGATTTGTGCCTCTATATATAGGAGAAAACATGGCCCCAAGTTCTCCTCACAACCCTTAGATTAAATGAAGATGAATGGTTGAGATATTTATGCGAGCCCACTGGACCTCCGAGTAATGTTTCTCTAATAACGTCCTCTAGGAATAAGATATTTATGCGACTCTAAATTTTATGGAAACTAGACTCATAGAGCTTTCTATTTATATATGATATGTCTTCTAATTCGTTCTGAGCTGTTCAGGGGAGTCCGTCGAAGTTGGACTATGATTCCTAACATATTTCTAATTCTTGTATGCATTGGGCTTCTAATGCATACCTTCTTCCTCCTTGATATTCTGAACATTTATGCACGAATTATCTTCAATATACCTTGGAAATACATCTCCAACTTGGTTTTGAAATCCAACTTCGAATAAGAGTTCATCTCTTGATTGCACACAACTAGCTTCTCCTAATGCAACTAGGAATTAGTTTGGTCGTCCCCTCTCTCCTTGTCCAACTAGGATTTGTCTTTCCTGAAAAGAATAAGAAGGTTAGAAAGAGGAAAGAACGAAAATAGGAAAGGAGAATCATGTCCGAGTAAGGAAACCTATCTCAATATGAATTTACGACACTTAGCACGTTTTCATCATCAATTCACTCATATTCGAAATAAGCTCGATCTAAACACTTATTCATTTAAAAGGAACTAAAACATATTAAATAAGAAGTAACAAAGAGTAAAAAAAGGACATATAATCATTAAGAACGTCACACTTTGTGATCCTATCACTATTGATCCTTTATATTCTTATTTCGTCTTCTTTTTAGTTCATTGTATTAGATTTCTCTGATTACTTGTGACTCCTATGACCCAATTCGTGAGAAAGGTGTTCGGTGTTGAGGAGATCCTTATATTCTTGCGGGGGGAAGGGGGGGGGGAGGGCAGATGGCTCTAAGAGTTTAGTCTGGTAATTGATTTTAGAAGTGTGTCTGTTTTTCCTCAGGTTTATAGTAGTCCATTTTGTGGTTGACTTTGTCGATTTTCCAATAGAGTCATTTATAAGGTAGTCCGCGGGGTTTCTTCATATTTCAGGGTGAAATTCGGGACAGGTTTTGACAGTGCTTCTCCTTGAGGCTAAAATAAAACGTCTCACCGATGAAGAAAGTGAACCGGCGCACGGACTTCATGCTATAAATCCGGATCAGGAATCAATGAAGTTAACGGAACCACTCTATTACAGCCATGAGAGACAGTACACCGAGCTCTTATCTAGCAACCAATGCCTTCCTAACAAGATCTTCTCCATTTCGAAGTCGTTGGGGACCACGTTGACATCATCCCTCTAAGTACAAATATGAGTTACTGATGAAGAGGATTGGTTTCAGATATATGTGAAGTCTGCGACAAAGGAAGTCTGCACGGCATTTTCCATAGAGAAGGAGAGACACAGAGTAAGTGTAGTAATATTGTGTGGTGCAAACATTGAAATAAGACATATGAATGACAGGACCTGACTCAAGTTTCATCATGAAATTCGAAGCAAGTCTTGCAGGATCCAACTCAAGGAAAATCTACTGAAAATTTGGCATGACATTCCTTGAAAATGGATAACCTAAACTTACTCAAAATCAAAACACTTACAAATTCGCAATCCCAACCTCAACACCAGGACCCTCTGTGCTCCAAACTCCTATAACCAAACTCCACAACTAAAACTCAAGAATAAAAATCTAATTTACAACTTGTTTGAATCCCAAGGTTATTAGAGCAGTAACTAAACCCTCATAAACAATTAGGCAGAAGCTGCAAAGATGACTATACCAAAACTTCAGGTACCCTTGACCTCATCTAGCTTTTACTGCTGATAGGATCACAAAGTGTGACGTTCTTAATGTATAAATGTCATATTCTTACTCTTTGTTACCTCTTATTTAGCATGTTTTAGTTTATTTTGTTAGAATAAGTGTCTAGGTAGAGCTTAAGTCATATATGAGTGAATTGATGCTGGAAATGTGCTAAGTTTTAAGAATCCTTGTTGAGATAGGATTCCTTGTTTAAGTAGGATTCAACATTTCCTATTTCTTTATTTCTAACATACTGATTCTTATTAGGAAAGACAAATCCAAGTTGGAGATGGATTTTCCAAGGTGTTATGAAAGAGATTTTTATGCATATAAATCATAATTAAAAAGGATAAGAAGATATGCACTTAAAAGCCCAATCCATGTAAGAATCAGAAATCTGCCAGGATTCGTAGTCAAACTTCGACATGCTCCCCTGGATAGCTCAGAACGAATTAGAGGACGTGCCATATATGGATAGAAATCTCTATGAGTCTAATTTCCATAGGATTTAGAATCACATCAATATATGTTTCTTAGATAAAATTATGACCGAATCTTTATTTGGAAGTCCAATGGGCTCAGCCGAATTACCTCAGCCATTGATTTGCTTTTGATCCAAGAGTTGTGAGGGAAAGTTGGAGCCTTGTTTCTCCTATATATAGAAGCACGAATCTATATCAGAAATCGTCATCAACCTTGCGACATATACTAGCCAAAGATCTACCGAATTTCATACTCACCAATTTAGAAAATCCTGAAAACCGATTTCTCCATACCTTCACCACCATATCCCTACGTGGTCATCCATTCTCTAGAAGACTTGTTTTCTCCTTTGTGACACCGAGTAGGAAATCATAAAGTGTAACCATGATCCTTCAAGTTTTGATTTCGTGTGTTAATTTATGTTCTTGGACGATTATGTATTTAGTTTTGTTAATTTATTTCGATTTTGTCTATGAAGTTATTTATTGATTTCGAGTTATATGAAGATAACAATTTTCTGTTTTTGTTTTATGATCTTTTGGTTTTCTGCCGATCTTGTTATTGAATGATTTCGATGTGTAAGTGTTATGTATGTGAGTAGTAGCATGATATTTAGGTTGTTGGATTAAAGACTTGTGTTATGAACATGTTTATCTTTTCTATGTAGTGTTGAAATTGCATGATTGTTTGGTTAAGTAGGTGACATGCTTAATGGATTCAATATGCGTGGCTTTGGAGTTGCATGGTATGATAAGTATGTTAGATTTCAATGAATGACGAGTAGCAATATTTGAATGTGCTAAGTGTCTATGCATATAGAAAGCCGAGTATGAGCCTAGATTGCATGATCCAACCTTAGTTGTTCTTGACTTGTTCCGGCATGTACCTTAGGGAGAATGAAACTTGATTTTCGTTGGCTTTGTGTAACTTGTTTGGTGATTGCTTGTGTTGGTTGGTTGATCACATATATATAGTAGTTTAGGATTTATTTTTCTATTCTTATAACCATATCTATCAAATCTTTTATCTTTTGTGAATTCATTGTTAATTGATTGTGATTCAGTCCCTGGTTGGATCCCCGGTTTGTAACGATACCCTCTTGATTTATACTACTAATGATGTTTATATGGTTGATATTGATGTCGAGTAATTGAACCGATCACTTGCAAACTGGGCAGTTGAAACTAAAGGGCTCATGGGAAAGTATTTAAAACGAAACATGTTAGAGTAAGTGGACGGAAAATCAAATATTGAACAAAATAAGCAACGTTATATACTTCCCCATTTTCTTTAATGTACTAAAATTTGATGCATGCAAGTGTTAATAAAATAACGTTTAATGCTAAACAATCTGCTAGTCAAAATAATATTGAATGTAATTAAAGGTAGACTAGCCCCACTAGTCCAAGGAAAATATACAAGAAAAATATAAAGACTAGACTAGCCCCGCTAGTCTAAATAAGATAAATAAGTATAATTATAGAGAGTAGACTAGCCCCGCTAGTCTAGTTGAAATAAATAATTCATACAATGTGCCCCCGGGTAAAACAAATACTCTCATACTCCTAATACCGTGACGTCACGTTAACAGAGAAGGTATTGGGCTGTCATGATATTGTCGGCTATATCACATCTCCTCCCAAACAGAAAAGGGACATCATAAGGTGGAATACGGTAGCATAATGACTGATCTCAAAATGTATAACATCAAAAATAATTAAGAACATGTCCCACATGCCTTAAAAAATGTTTCAAAATAAAGTACATACGGTTCTCAACCATACATAAAGATTAGAAAGAAAAATATAACTTGACATGTCTCACATGTCGCAAAATAAATAAATAACGTAATTAAATTTATATTATTTCCCGGAAGTCCCACTTCAGATAATTACTCACTAATATCATAGTTTTCGGGAAATCTCATTTCAAGATAACTAATAAAATAAAACATACTTTCCTGGAAATCCCATTTCCAAAATAAATGTTCTTAGAGCAAAATATAATTATAAAAACTCCAAGAATCCCATTCTCGAATAAATAATCAACAAATCTCAAAATATTAATCATTGTGTTATATATACCTCAATTGCATTTTTAAAAACGGATAATTACAATCCAGTACTCATTATATATAAAAATATTTGTGTGTGTGTGTAACACAATATCCAATTAATCGGAAATAAACATGCATGTATATATTTAAAATAAATGTCCACTCATTGTATATGACCTAAGCCTAACAATGCCCAAAACATTCCTCGAATCGTGACGTATTTCTGAGAATGACAAACCTTCCATTTCTCGGTAACTAGAGTCCCTCGTCTGACATAACAATCATTATTAAATGATTGATACTTTTATATACTCACGACGGTTAATAAATCATCTATTCGACATTTTTCTACGTTGACCACACACTTGACCAACCATGACAATGTCACAACCATTTCAAACATACTTCATATATTGCACGATTAGTTCCAATTATGAGATACCAATCAAAATGCAATATCGACCAATATGCATACACATTTTTATTTTACTTTCAATTTCCCTCGCAAGTAATTCACTATGGACACCCATATAACTTATCTTCAAAAGAATGTGTCCAAATACTGAGGACACCAAATTGTACTTGTTCTTTTCATAACCAAAACGACAATAGTTATTACTGATTTTCTCCATTTCACCACAAAGGAAATGGGAACACTAGATTCCATATTACACGGCTTTTTATACTCAAAAGGCATAATTGTTAAGCAACTACAAGATCCCTATCATGTCCCTAATCATGGTTCACTTATCCATTAATTTAAATTCCCACAATTTAACTAACTTGAAACCTCAATAATGAACCATAATGGGGTGTGCTTAGGGATGAGGTTGGTTGTTGGCAGGGTGGGTTTATGGTGAACAATGGGACAGGAGAGGTCCTACAAGCTGAGACTTGGGGCTTGTTTCATGGTCTACACCTAGCTCGTAGCTTAAAATTTTCAAGACTAGAAGTTGAGTATGATTCTTCTTTAGTGCTTATCAATCTTCTTCAACATGATAATATTGGTTTGCATCCTCTTGGGACCTTAATAATGAACTGCATAAGCCTGATGTGTGCCTTTGATTTTATTGATGTGAAGCATGTCCATACATAGAGGAATATGGTAGTTGATATCCTTGCTAAACATAGTACCTCTAATGATAGAGGAATATGTATCTTACATGACCCTCCAACGCTGGTTTCTGATGCTCTGTTGGATGACATTGTTGGTCTTCTAGAGCTAGTGAGTTTGTGACTTATAGCTCTGGCTAGTTTGGGCGTGACCCACCCCAAATAATAACCTAATATCTAGGATAAGTCGTGCGGGGACTACTGACAAAGGGGCCTATCCAGAAAAATTTCGGAATAGCCTCCCTTGAAAGTAGCCAACCCAACCTGCAAGAAAACTGCACTTCTAACAATAACCAACCATATTCAACTTCCACAACAAATAATTCAACTTAGTTATACAACTTAAATCCAACCTCTTAAACATCAGAAGATCATCCAAACAAATTCAGAGTATCAGAGCAACTAAACGTCATAAAAGAAAATAGACGACTTGTAGGCTAAACAGGTAACCTACAGTCTGGCGGTCGGCGGAAGGGAACGATGCCTCACGGTATCTATAGAACGTCTGTAAGCCTGCGAACTGGGCATTTAAAACGAAGGGCCCAGGGAAAAGCATTTAAAATGTTAGAGTGAGTGGACAAAATAATCAACTATCAATAAAATTGCCGTAATTTATACTTCCCCATTTTCCTTTTATAAAACCGAACTCAATGCATGCACGTTTTAAACAAAGGCTTTCATAATTATAAATATAAATATTTAAAAAAACTCAGACTAGACCCCGCTAGTCACATAATCTCCTCGAGATTATTGATAGAAAGCCGACTAGCTCCACTAGTCAAATAAAATCACTGAGAATTAAATTGGAAAATGGACTAGCCCCGCTAGTCAAACAGAATCATAAATATCAATAAATGGATTGACTAGCCTCGCTAGTCAATATGAAATCAGAAATGCCATACCATATGCCCCTCGGGCAAGAAAATATATATATATATATATATATATATCAAATCTCAAGTGCTCAGTACCGTCACGTCACATTCACGAAGAGGGTATTGAGTCGTCATGTCAGTGCCGGCTAAAACCCTCGCCCCTCGGGCGGCATCGCCTCTCAGGCAGAATCATCAACTCATATGCTAGCATAATCATCTCCCGGTATGGCCTCAAAAATAAATAAGTGCACTAGCCCCGCTAGTCACAAGATAATAAATGAGTGAAAACACCGAAAATGTACAGCATTCTTATCCGTTGATCATACCTCCTTTATAAGCCTCAAGGAGAGGATACCGGATTAAGAATGGATATGATTATGTTGATCGTGCCCCCTTTAAATAATTAAAGGAGAGGATACCGAAATAAAATAAAATAAATCATTCTTATCCGTTGATCGTGCCCCCTTTAAATAATTAAAGGAGAGGATACCGGATTAAAAATCGATAGAACAGGTACGGTTCCCCACCGTACGTAATAATCTCAAAATATAATTATTATAAATCCCGAGAAGCCCCGTTCCCGGATAAAATCAATAATTCCCGATTACATCAAGTAAGGCGTTATAAATATATATAACTCATATATATATCCAAGACAAATAATTATCATTTCAAATAATCCAGAAAAGCAATTAAATCATATAACGCCAAATTACTTTAATAAATGTTCATGCATGCATTTAATTCAAAATAAAAGTCCACTCACAGTAACCGAGCTACGCCGAGGGTCGGTCTGAAGTTTCCTCAACTCGAGTCTCCCCACCTCCTGTTGCATAGACATAAAGAATTAATTACCGCAACCCGGTAATATTTAATAAACGAAAAACAACTCTCACTCGCCCAAAACCGTTATCTCTTCCACCAAAAATTCCTCAAATCCACTAACAACCTCCGTACACTTCCCACAATATTCTAACATCCTAATACTGCGAGTTCCCCAATTCACGGGTTAAACCACAACCTAATTTCAAATAAAATACAGACAATAGTCGCCCAAACTATCCCACAACTCCTCCAAAAATTCCACAAATATTCCTAAAAACGCCATCAGAAACTCTCCGGCACGGCAGCAGCCGCCCCTAGCGCCGCTGGAAGTGGCGGCCGGCCGGCCAAAATGCGACCACCACCAATGACTACCAAAATTCCCCACTACAATCCAATTAACATTCCTAACAACTTTCTAGTTCACATCAATAACCAATTTCAACTTTAAACCGTCCAATTAAACAGAAATCAAAACCCCCAAATTCAAGAACCCTAAAATCAAATTCGTCAATTCGATCACTTACCCTTCGAATTGGTTCAATTCCGTCGGTGAGACTGAAGCATGGAACGAGACCATCAGAACACCCGAAGCCTCCCGGCCTATGGTGGCTGGAAGAGGGAGTTCCGGCGAGAAGACGCGAATCGGCAGGCGGACCTTCTAGGCGGCACCGCTCCCTCATGGCGGCGAGACAAGGTCGGTCACTAACCCAGAACTGAAGGGTTTCCTCCAAGCTTCTGATTGGTACCCGTGCGGCGGCCTGGAGTGGTCAGACGGCGGAGAACCGTCGCTGCACAGTGACGAGGTCGGGGGAGGTCGGCTCGGGGGAAAAATCGCGGCTCCCTTTTTCTTTTCTTTTTTGTTCTTCTTTCCAAAAATGGAAACTTACCCTTCCCAATATATAAAACTACCCCGTGAACAGTAACTTTCCGAAATTGGCGTTTCTTCGACGAAACACTTTTATGAGGATATCCGAACTTCAAAATATTAAAATCGGATTTCGGTTACGAACGTGCCAAAAATCCGAACGATAAAACTATTTTACGAAATTAAAAGATTCGGGTCGTGACAATGTTTCTTTCTTGCTTTCTTTTGCTTGGGCTAATGGCCCCATTTGTACCAAAAAAAAATAATGAACCAGAACATAAATCTTCAAATCTTCAATTGCAATAACCAAAATCAATATCAAAGGGCACAAGGTTGCCATCAAATCCTACTCATTCCAATTTAACAAACTGAACAGAAACAACAACGAACCAATGAGTTTTCGATTCATAATTCAATTACAAATAACTGAAACAACTTGCAATACAGCACCTCAACCACACAACACCATTTATACTTTGATATATCAAAACTAGAATCCAAATACTGCAACTAGACTTAAAATTCCAACTCCAAATTACCCTAATTCATTACAGAGCCTCAATATATAGATGCATATTTGACGAACTCCTTAAGCAGGAAATTCTTCATAGCACCTCTTAATTCATCAATCTTCATCAATCTTGGAGTTCAGCTCCTAATTAGTTCGAACTCAGCCGCAGGACACAAGGAGCAACAAGAACCAAAAACTTGGTTGACACACTGACGAACCCAATCGATGCAGAGCAAACCCAAAAACAAGGATCGATCAATACTAAATCAAATCAATAAAGTAAAACCATGGACGCAAAGAGCACAGAGAGGAGAATAATTTCGGTACTAAGAGAAGACCAAACTGTGGCCGGAGGACGCCGGAAGAGGCTGCAAAGTCTTCGATAGGACCCATAATTGTTTAGGCTTCGATCCTTCGATTCTCTCTTCTCCAGCGGCGATAGGGCAAGCCGCTACCCTAGGGAGGAGCGCAATAGCAAGAGCAACAAAACTAGGTTAGTGAGTTGGCCGAAGCTACTCTGACATCGGAGGAAGGAAGTCGGGTCGGCGCGTGGGTCGAGGCACGATGGGTTTTGATCGAAGAGACAGCTGAATCGACTGGTGGTGATGGTCTGGTGCGGTGGTGACGGGAGAAAAGAATCTAACCGGAAAACACTAAGGAGCTATGTCTGGTTCCTCTTCCTATCTAGGTGTTATGTGGCTTCGTGTGAGTTTTGTGAACTGAGATTGATAGAGGGAAGGGAGAGGAATGTCTTAGTGGGGATGCGCTGCTCTAGAGTTGCCGGAACGGCAGAGCTTGTTGAGGGAGCATCGGAGCAGACGAGAGGGAGGAGGAGAGCTCGGGGAAGAAAGGGTAGAAGAAAAGAGGGAGATGTGGCCGAAAGAGAGAGAGAGAGAGAGAGAAGAAATTGAAAGATTAGGGTAGGGCTCGGCCCCGTCCGGTCTATGAGTGGCGGGCCCGGGTCTGACCGGATCGGGCCAGCCTTAGTACATTTAGATAAATAACTGGCCGGGACAGCTATTTCACAAATATAAAGATGTCCACCCACTAAAAGCGGCATTGCGGGCTTTTACGGCCCGGAACTTGCGGGCTTGTATAAAAAAAACATAATACTCTTATGTAAGGATTTAAAACAATAAAAGAATTCTTCGAAAACATTCTAAAAAAAAGTCACAAATAAATTCTAGTTTCAAAATATTGTTGATCGACACCCGTAGATGTGATTGATATATATTTAGGGACCCTATAAAAAGATTTCGATAGGTATGGTTATATGAACAGAAAAATAAATTATAAACTAATATATACATGTAATCAACCATCAAACACACAAACAATCACCAAATAAATAACATAAGAACAAAGGAAACGAACTCTACTCTCATCCAAGTTACTGCTGTAGGTATCTTAGTTCAACTTAGATTCGATCATGCATCAAGTTCCTACGTGGTTCCTAATGCATAGACACTTAACACATTCGAGCTCAACTACTTGTCTTGTAACAAAATCTAACACACTAATTCATCATGCAATTACGTATCGGACAAAGAGATTAACATGTTCAAATTACTATCCAACGCCGAACTTAAGCAAATATTCAGTGAGATAACAAATAACAAAACAATTACTCAACTACTTGTATCATAATTGTTTCATATCTTTGAATGATTAACATATGCAACATCAACTACTTGTATCAATCACACTATTAATACAAGAACACACAGAAAATTTTTTAAGAACATAGACAAAAACCTCATGGCATAAAACCTAAAATCATTGAATAGAAATCGAAATCATTGAATTCATAACATCATTCAAAAGTCATAACTATATCATAGACAAGATCGAAATAAACTTTAACAAAACCTAAACTGAAAACATCCAAGCACAAGAACAAAGAAAACCTAAATAAATACAAGAAGATCATAAAGTTACACTTTGAAATATTCCTATGGGGTTTATTCCAAGTGAATTGATATCCTAGGCTACTTGCTTTGGATCCAAGGTATGATGAATGATGAATTTCAGATTCTAGGGTTCTTAGTGAATGAGGGACTGTTTCGGTAGGGCTTTGGCTCTCTTCTGCGCAAGGTTAATGATGAATCTTATGTAGATTCGTGCCTCTATATATAGAAGAAACAAGACCCCAACTTTCCCGCACAACCCTTAGATCAAAAGCAAATTAATGGGTGAGATAATTCTGCCGAACCCATTAGACCTCCGAGTAATGATTTGGTCATAACTAACACGCTAAACATATATTGATACGATTCTAAATTCTACGGAAACTAGACTCATAGAGCTTTCCATTCATATATGGCACGTCTTCTAATTCGTTCTAAGTTGTAAAGGGGAGTCCGTCGAAGTTAGACTACGAATCTTGACAACTTTCTGATTCTGATATGGATTGGGTTTTAAGTGCATATCTTCTTCTCCATGATAATTCTGATTTATATGCATGAAAATCTCTTCCTTAACACCTTGGCAATCCATCTCCAACTTGGATTTGAAATCCAACTCCAAATAGGAATCCATTAAATCGCACGGCCTCTCTTGATCCTACTAGGAATCTGATTTTCAGTCTCTCATCATTCCTTCTGCAACTAGAATTGTTTTCCTAATAAGAATAACTAAGTTAGAAATAAATAAATAGGAAAGATGAATCATACTCAAACAATGAATCATATCTCAACATGGATTATCAACACTTATCACGTTTTCATCATCAATTCACTCATAATCGAGTTAAGCTCTACCTAAACACTTCTTCTACAAAATGACTCTAAAACACATTAAATAAGAAGTAACAAAGAGTAAGAATATGACATAAACACATTAAGAACGTCACATTTTGTGCTCCTATCAGTAACAAAAATTAAGTGATTTCAAATATGTAAACATCTTTCGGCATTGACATTTTGGTAATGGGTCCTCCCTTAGTTTACTGGAAATTCCAACGGTTAACGAGGTCCGAATTTGATGAAATTTTTATAAGATCACTCATTATATATACCGATCACATCGAATGGTATTGATCGATCCTGAGAAGTTTCATTCATATAGTCGTTTCATAATGCGATAGTTTTATTATAAATCTAATATAAAAGTTATGATACATTAGTGGACACTTCGGCGATCAACAACTCCAGTTCGAAATATGGTCGATCTACACCAGCAGATGTGATCGGTATATATATTTAGGGAACTCATAAAATTTTTGTCCGTTTTGGACATGGTGTGATCGTCCGTACCTATGGTCAACCTAAAAAAGGTGTTTTGACATATTAAAACCCCTCATTGACCGGGGTTTTGCCAAATGGGTTTCTTTGGTGCGACCACGCACAATCGGTGACAAAAATTAGGAGATTTTAGATATGCAAACGACTTTCGGTGTTCGCATCTTGGTAATGGGTCTTCCCTTAGGGCATATTAGTGGTGTTTTTGGTTTACCGGAAATTTCGACGATCAAACGAGGTCCGAATTGGATGAAATTTTTTCAGGGTCACTAAATATATACACCGATCACATCGGCTAGTGTCGATCGATCCTGAGAGATTTCCTTCATATAGTCGCTTCATGATGCGATAGTTTTATTATAAACCTAAAATAAAGGGTTATGATACATTAGTAGACACTTCATCGATCGACAACTCCAGCAGATGTGATAGGTAAATATATTTAGGGAACCCGTAAAAGTTTTATCTGTTTTGGACATGGTTTAACCGTTCGTACTTACGGTTGTGAGGAGTTCTTTTGATTTAGGTGGTAACTAGACCAAAATTAACTCAATAACTTGAAGAATTGAATTAATTTTGTGTGTGATTCAAACTAACAGGGCTTTGCAGAATAAGCTTGGCGTGGGAGTTGAAAACGCACGGCGGTGGGAGAATTGGGCAAGTTTTGAAGGGTTGGTTTCTGGAAGCAAATATGGGTTTCAGGGTGAGGTTCTTGAAGGGAAATGGCTAAGGAAACTTATAGCTTGAAGGCATGAGTGCATGAATGCTTAGGGTAGGTTTTTACTTGATTCAATTGGATTGATCCTCCCAACCCCATACCCCTTTTTTATAGGCTCACAATTGAGGTGCTGGGTGTTTGAATGTAATCCTGGATAAAACAATCTCTCTTCAATTTACCCTTAATATATGCATTGAGGACAAGGAAAAGATGGGTTGCTTAGGGTGGCTCTTCAGGCTTGCGTAAGGTGATCCCTCTAGGAAGTTGAGATTTGCTGTGGTGGTTGATGCTGGGTAGCCAAAGCACTACGCTCAACATCTTCTGGAAATCTGGAATGCAAGATTGGAAGAAAATATCAAATTGGGGATTCATGATTTCAAGACATGGGAGGATACTTTGGACTAGTTTGAAAGCTTGCTCCGACTTATAACCATAGGGAATTTAGGTTGTGCCGGGTAAAAGGTTGATGTTGGGTATTTGAGAGGTGCGGGGAAACAGATTTTAGGAGCGTGTGCAGATTATGACAGAGGTTGGAGGAAATGGTTTGGGTTAAAATAATGTTGGGCTTTGGTCTTATAGCCTTAATATTAATATCTAAAAAGAGGAGGCCCAATTCTCTTATTATCGTCATACTCTCACTGATTTACACTGTTGGGCTTGAATTTCGGGCCCAAGACTAAAATTATCAACGATGATAAATCGATGAAGGAGTGTTCATGCGTTTCTATAACCTTCCACACAATGCCCACTACTACAAGCCCCAATGATGCATGAATGAGGCTTGGGTCCGCATCAATGAGTGTTTGCTTGACGAGTTATAGTTAAGCCTTTATAAAATCATAAGATCTCATGTGAATCGTGTGACATAGTTGGCATTCTACTTTAAAAAATGTGCTTGTCATGTGCATGATATTTCGGGTACCAACAACGGTTAACCAAAAAAGAGGCATTTTAACACATTAAAACTTCATTGACTAGGACTTCACCAAATGGGTTTCCTCGGTGTGATCACGCATGATCGGTGACAAAAATAAGGTGATTTTAGATATGCAAACGACTTTCGGCATTCGCATCTTGGTAATGGGTCATCTCTTATGACATATTAGTGTTTTCGGTTTACCGGAAATTTCGATGGTCAGATGAAGTCCGAAATGGATGAAATTTTTATAGCGTCACTAAATATATATACCAATCATATCGGTTAGTGTCGATCGATCCCGAGAAAATTCATTCATATAGTTGTTTCATAATGCGATAGTTTTATTCTAAACATAATAGAATATGCATGTATAATATTTTATTATTTTGTTGGCTTTTACAGGTAGGGCCTTGCAGCCCGGGCCGGGTTTCACACCTCTAAACTAAGTCTGACCTTCTACCCACAAAAGCATGCTTTCTCGGGCTAAATGATGAGGCCTAGATTAGGGTGCTATTGTGAAATTACATTCTTACCCTTGCGAAAGCTTTAATCAAATTTCGATGCTTAACTTTAGTAGATCATAACTTTCATATACGATACCCAAATTGTGAGTGTCACGTGTCTACAAACTCAATTTAGAGAGGTCTCCATTTTTCATAAAGAAAAATTTCTTAAAACGTCGACAAATAACCAGTCAACATTTTTCGAAACTAAAGTAAAAAATCTAGGTAAAGTACTAATCTGGGTACCATTTACGGTCCAAATAACCTGCATACTGCTAAAGTAAGGTACATGTCGTAACAATGAAATTGGTCTAGTTAACTTCTCGAGGGTTTTTATTAAAATGATCATTTCTCCCACAAAAAAAAACTATAGAGAAATTAAAAATTAATTATTATAATAATAAAAATAATAAGAAAAAAGAAGTAACACTGGAAGCTGTCTCTATCTGGGTTTTCTCGCAAATTAATGATAAAAATACAGAGCCACCTGCTCTCTGAGAACTTTCTCACTATACTGGCACTACTGAGGTTTCAAGTAATTAATTATCATTGGAGTGGCTGCTGCACCTTCCCCATCTCCATCACTTCTACTTGAAATTTCCTATTCCAGGAGGAGCAGTACATGTACATCAAGGATTTGAGGACACTTGTTTCTTCTGGCAGTCGGTAACTGTGTAAGTTGCTCGCTCCTGGAGCCCTGAAAGCTGTGAGTTTGAGCATTATATTCACCACACTCTTGCTTCTGTACTTTCACTCAGATTGTTGGAGTCGACTTGTTGGGTATCTTTGTCGTTCAATGTTTTAGTCCTGCTGCTGTTGACTCCAAATAATTTGGATTTTACCCTAAGTCTCTAAGGTGGAAATCTTTGAGTACCTTGATTTGCCTCAAATCTGATGCTGTTTGAGGAGTAATGCAGACAATCTGCTTCATGTTAATGTTGTTGGGAGTAGTTGCAGCATCAGGGCAGTCAGACTTCGAAGCACTCCTGGAGCTCAAAAGAGGCATTCAGAAAGACCCTTCTGGCCAGGTTCTTGTTTCATGGAATTCCAAGTCCTTGGCTTCTGATGGATGCCCTATCAATTGGTTTGGGATAATCTGTAGTGATGGCCTTGTTACATCCATTTCTATTAACGACGTTGGTCTTGTTGGCGAGTTCAGTTTTTCGGCCATTGCTGGCCTTAAAGTGCTGCGCAATTTATCCCTTGCAAACAACCAGCTCACGGGGACTGTCTCCGAGGTTGCTCTGATTCATTCTCTAGTGCATTTAGATCTCTCAGGAAATTTATTTCACGGGTTAATTCCGTCCGGCTTAGCTAACTTGAAGCATTTAGCGGTTCTAAATCTGTCTTCAAACCAATTTGAAGGCATTTTTCCCTCTGGTTTTGGGAAACTTGAACAGCTGAGGTACATTGACGTTCGAGCTAATGCCTTGTCAGGGGATATCATGACTGTTCTATCTCAAATGGGTAGCGTGGTCCATGTTGATCTAAGCAGCAACTTGTTCTCTGGTTCGTTGGATTTGGAAATTGGTAACTCCTCTTTTGTTTCTTCAGTTCAATATTTGAATGTGAGTCACAACTCCTTGGCCGGAGAGCTTTTTCCCCATGATGGAATGCCGTATTTTGATAGTCTGGAGGTGTTTGATGCTAGTCATAATCATTTAGTTGGTCATATACCTTCCTTCAATTTTGTTGTCTCTCTCCGGATACTTCAGCTCGGAAGCAATCAGCTATCAGGTTCTCTACCAGAAGCTCTGTTGCAAGGCACCTCAATGCTCTTGTCCGAATTGGATCTTAGTCTCAATCATCTTGAAGGTTCATCTCCTATATTGTCTTCTGATTTCAACTTTGTTGAAGAGTTTCATGTAAACGTTTTCCTTTTTCACCTTATCTTTTTTTTTCTTGTCATTTAAAATTATTGTGTGGAATGGTCTGCTGAATCTAATTTTTGCCTTCGAACTTGAAAATCCAAGTTGAAATAGCTGACTCAGTATCCCATCAAGTAATCTTTTAGTGAGTTTTATATGTTTTTGTTTATAAAATTGAAGCAAAACATACTAATTATTATTGGAATATCAATTGCTTTATAAAGTTTTTCTCTCATGTCATTGTCATAATTGGATGGTCATTTTTCCCTGCTATATTCCCATCTTTACCTGAAGTGATGATTGAAGTGTCCGCAAACTATCTGAAAGACTGGATATTAGGTTCTTAATATATATTTGGTCAGAGTGGGGTTTCTGTTTAGGCAAGGTGAATGCATGAACATGCTGAAAGAAGTGATGCTTTTAATGCGATATACATGTAATCATGGGGTTTCTGTTTATGTCAGTGTTGTACGAGAGCTACTGCTACGGTGGTCTGTTCAAATTTCTTGTGTGTGGTGTATCATGTTTTCTCCCCTGAAGTTACCAGCTTTTAAATGCTGTAACTATCAATTTTCAAATGTAGTAATTGCATCATCTCTTTTCCCTGCCCATATGTTTCAAATGTACTAAATTTCCATCATGGCAGGTCCAGTAGGAAGCATAACCTCTGCAACTCTGAAGAAGGTGAATATATCTTCAAATAAATTATCAGGGTCCTTGCCGGCCAATGTTGGGCATTGTGCCATCCTAGACTTGAGTAATAATATGCTTACTGGTAACCTGTCCCGAATCCATAGTTGGGGAAATTACATGGAAGTTATGCAGCTGAGTTCTAATTCTTTGATAGGAAGCTTGCCTGCCGAAACATCCCAATTTTTAAGGCTAACTTCTTTTCAGATATCCAATAACTCATTAGAAGGTGCTCTTACATCAGTATTGGGTACATACCCAGAACTAAAAGTGATAGATCTTAGCTTCAACCGGCTACAAGGTTCTCTCCTTCCAAGCCTTTTCTCTTCAACAAAATTGACTGATCTAAACTTGTCAGGCAACAATTTTTCTGGTTCTATACCTATCCAGGAAGTTACAATTGGTTCTGCTCAAAATTTGAGCCTGGTGTCCCTTGATCTGTCAAATAATTCATTGAGTGGTCATTTGCCCCAAGAACTCACCAAGTTTCGTAGCTTAGAATATCTAAAACTGTCCATTAACAATTTTGAAGGTAGTATTCCTGAGAAGCTTCCAGAAGAACTGAAAGAATTCAACGTCTCATTGAATAATCTTTCTGGTCTTGTACCTGAAAATTTAAGGCATTTCCCTGATTCAGCATTTTATCCAGGGAATTCCTTGCTGGTATTTCCTCATTCCATATCATCACCAAACAATGTCCCAGATATGATTTCAAGAAGTCACAGGTCTCCTATAAAAGCTGCTATTAGAATTGCACTGATTGTAGGTTTGCTTGGTGGGGGAGCTATTGTAGCCTTTTCATGCGTGATGATCTATTATAGAGCCAACTGTCAAGGATGTATAAAGAGCAGTCGAAAAGCAAGTCGTGAAAAGAATGGTGTTGCACCAGACAAAGCTGAAGACTCAAAATCTTCATACGGTTTGCATCAAGAGCCTTCCCCATCATCTGCTAAGGAGTCTACTCATGATGCCAGTGATACTTCATCAGGTATCGAGAAGTCTAAAAGATTGAGTCATCCTGAAACAGAAAAGCTAGAGGAAGGGGTATTTTCTCCCACATCTCTCTTATCGCCTTCAAACCCATCACCTTCCAAAAGGCAACAACCATTCAGTAGTTCTGCTGTTCTCAACACTTGTTCCCCAGATAAATTGGCTGGTGATTTACATCTGTTTGATGGCTCCTTGGCTTTCACAGCAGAAGAGCTTTCATGTGCTCCAGCAGAAGCTATTGGAAGAAGTTGTCATGGAACAATGTACAAAGCAATGCTTGAGTCGGGTCATGTAATTGCTGTCAAATGGTTAAGGGAGGGAATAGCAAAAGGAAGGAAAGATTTTGCTAGAGAAGTAAAGAAACTGGGGAGCATCCGACATCCAAATCTAGTTTCTTTGCAGGGTTACTATTGGGGCCCAAAGGAGCATGAGAAACTTATTATATCAAATTATATCAATGCTGAATCTTTGGCCTTATATCTCCATGGTAAGCTCTTTGTGTTCAGTGTGTGCAGAATCTGAATAATTTTGCTCCCCTCCCTTGGTTTCACTAAATACCTTCCTATCTGCATGTTACTTGCACTTATTGTTAGAATGTTATATTACTTTACCTTGTGAGTTTTTTCTGGCATTTCATATCATCCATATGAAACTAGTAGCTGCATGATATTTACCTTGCGAGTTTTGTTTGACATTCCTTATCATCCATAAGACTACCAACATTTGCATATATACCAACACATGAATTATCTTATATTATCACCTGCTTCCTGCTTTTGACATTTCCAAGCTGTCCTGACCGCATCAAATCAAAAATTGCCTGAATGCTAATCAAACATTCATTCAATGAAAGGCTAGTTCTTTTAGTGGAGTATGATCTAAACTTCAAAAAGATAACTTTTCCTGGCTGCACTAATTCTCTATTAGACATGCAATTTCAAACAAAATTTGATGATAGTGTGAGCTTGGATACATTGCTGGCTACACTGAAGTGACTACGTAACTTGATACTAGCCATTTAAGGAGTTGTTTTCTTCTGTTTTACATATACAGCAATTTAAAAATTCAACAAATTGACTTTTGAAGTGGTAGGTTGTCATTTTCAAGTCTTCAAGTGTAGAGATCATAGTAATTTTTACTCTCTTTTTATTTGATTTTTTTATTGTAAGTCTTTCAAGTAGATGTGACACCAGACCAGCTGGATGGACAGTTAGGCCATCCCCTTTTAGCCCTTATCTAATGCCTTTTAACCCTTAACTTAAATGGGTTGGAGATGGAGAGTTCTAAATTAGAGCCTTTTAACCCTTAACTTGGGTCGGTTGGCGATGACCTTAGTGTATCTTACAAAAACTCTGGAACTCAATTGTAACTTCTGGATTCATTTTATTCTATTTGTTTGGAAGCTCTGGATCCATGTCATTCTATTTTTTCGAAGAAGCTCTTTGGTCATTCTAATATTTACTGTTTGTTTATCAACTCCACTCGTGGATCAAGTGTCCATTAATGTTATGTTTGTTTAGATCACAAGAAACCATTTGTTATAGTGCTTACAATAACCTTTCAGTAAACTTTGTGCCATTATTTAGTTCATTAGCATATTCTGTGGTCTTAAAACCATGTTTTTACATTTTGAGATGCTTAGTGTGAACAAAAGTAATGCAGTAGACTTGTTCAATCTTTGATTTTGTTGATTCTGACTGTTAGTGAATTATTGATCAACTAAAACTTAATGCGGTACCACAAAGAAAGACTTATTTGTTTCATTTGAACAACACTCTTACATACATATAAATGTATTATACATCCCTCACTTAAGCTGAGCATTTATGAATGGTGGAGAGGACACCTTTCTGATATTTTACATTTGTTTTCATTTTAGTCCTTTTATTTTTTACTTAATTCCTGCTCTTATTTACTATTTTTGTTGTTTTGGTCAGACCTTAACTTTATCCCTGCTCTAACCTGATTTTTCTGATATTTTATGTGAGTTTTGCAGAAGTCGAGCATAGGCAACTCTCCCCATTGTCTCTTGAGGAACGGCTCAAAGTTTCTATAGATGTTGCCAGATGTCTGAACTACCTCCATAACGAGAAGGCGATTCCCCATGGCAACCTAAAATCTACAAATATTCTACTAGAAGCTCCCAACCACAATGCATACCTTACAGATTATAGTATCCACCGAATATTGACTCCAGCTGGAACCACTGAACAAGTTCTGAACGCAGGTGCTCTTGGCTATCGGCCCCCTGAATTTGCTAATTCAAGTAGACCCTGCCCCTCATTGAAGAGTGATGTCTATGCATTTGGAGTAATCATGTTGGAACTCCTGACGGGAAAGAGTTCTGGGGAGATTGTTTCTGGCATACCAGGTGTGGTTGATCTGACAGATTGGGTGAGATTCTTGGTAGAAGGAAACCGTTCTTTTGAATGCCTTGACAGACTGATATTGGAAAATCACAGTTCTAAGTACTCGCCTAGAGTTCTTGATGGTTTGCTGCAGGTGGCTTTAAGATGTACCCTTCCAGCATCAGAGAGACCAGACATTAAAACTGTTTTTGAAGACCTTTCGAGAATAGTGTACTAAAGGGCGCGCTCAGGTAGAAACTTTTTCTTTAGCACTAACACCATACATCAATTCTTCTGCTTTTCTTTTACGTCTAATTATTTTTTTGAATTTCTTCTATGATTGTCTGATTATATCTGCCAAATGATATGCTGTAATGATAAAGACGTTAAGGCTACTATTTTAAGTAATAAGCTCTTTGTAAATGAGTGGGGTTAATCATTTTCATTCACCCTGCTCCGTCATATGATTTCATATGGGGGAATCTCTCCCTAATATATGTAATTCAACTTTTGTACCGTCAAATACATACCCCGTGTGCCCAAGTATAAATCTAACTTAATATGTAAGTAACTTCAAAAGTGGCAGACACGTTTTTCGCCCATCAAAACTTTATAGTAAATAGGTTTCAATCACTAGTCACAACTTTTCCTCTCTCGGGGTTTTTGTCTGTCTAACAACGATTTCCATCATTTCTCAGTCAACGTTTTCCATCACGATGATGACCTTGGTTTCTGCTTGGTGGCACGGGAAATACTATCTTTCTCATTTATCAAAGTTTTGTCGCAAATCAACAGGAAATGTAATGTGTGGGATCGCCTGATTTGGGCATTCTGAGTTTTTCGGTTCTTTCTTGTTGTTATTCAAGATATTTCCATTGTAGACTTCTTTTTTTAAAGGGTCCTTTTTAAAAATATAATGTTTGGTAAAAGAAATGCAACGTGTGCATAATAGAATATATGCGTCTAGTGCTGAGCTCACATACGGAAAAAGGATGGTGTGTGGTGTGTTGGGAAGAAGAAATGAAACGCGTGACAACTGCCATTTACTCGGCAATCACACACCAAAACGCTGTAGTCTTCCCACACGCGCACATCACCATAGAGTATTTAAAAACACACGCCCGCTCTCTCTCATTGACTCATTCATTCCAATTCATTGTCTTTCTTTCTTGCCTTCTCATATATACTTCTTCGATCTTGACATCCAACAATGAACTGTACCCACCCCATTCATATCCACATCGCTCCTTACCTGATCACTTTACATTTTTTGCTAATCCAACTCGATCAACACAGACTCGGTCACTCTACCTAAATCCCACTATATATATATATATATATATATATATATATATATATCAGTTCCCTACATATTCATCTACTTCGGTCCATTCTTCAATCTAGCTCTCTGCCCCCTCGCTTCTTCATTTGGGTTTCTATCACCTATCTTGAGGTAAATCCCCCATCTCCAATTCTAGTTCTTTCTTGATTCCTTCATATACAATCTAGCTCATTTGCTCATCCATCATGATCGATTATTCTTGCTTCATATTAACTGTGTGTTAACCATGCATCCTATAACTCCGGCCATGATTTCTCGAAATTTCCGTTATCAAGTCTTAATAATTTGTATGTTTGCATTCTGGATCTTCATTCCCCTCTAAATTAAACATATTCTCTCTTTTCTTCTTTTTATATTTGGTTACAAAACATATGATTTTCTTGTTTCAACACAAGGTGCACCCCACTTCGAATTCACACCATTTTCTTCGTAAGTATCAGTTTCTTAACATATATATACATATTTAAAGGAGCGTAGAAATTATTCGTGTTTACCCGTTTCTGGTAATTTATGCTCAAAAATCCATTCTAATCAATGCCTAAATAATAATCCCTGTTTGGTTTTTGTTCCAAACATTCCAGATATACCCTCATCTCACGCGGGGTAGCTAGCTAGGTTTCAGTGTAAGGAGCTAAGTACAAAGCGCCTGTCTGCCGCAAATGGCCGACCGTGTCCACCCATGCGGCGACGCCTCCCAAACGGCGCCGCTGCATGCTTCCAACAACCCTCAGCCGGGGACCTACGTCGTCCAAATCCCCAAGGACCAAATCTACCGCGTCCCCCCGCCGGAGAACGCCACCCTCTACGACAAGTATACCCGCCAAAAGCCTCGCCACAACTGCTGTCGTTCCTGCCTCTGCTGGCTCCTTTTCACCGTCGCCTCTCTCCTCCTCCTCTCCGCCATCGCCGCTGTCGTCTTCTACCTCGTCGTTCGTCCCGAGTCCCCCAACTACTCGGTGCAGAAAATCTCATTCAAGGGTTTCAACCTCACCGCCGCCTCCTCGCCGTCGTCAACGGTGCCGCAACAGGTAGACGTGGCCGTGCGCGCAGAGAACCCCAACAGAAAAATGGGCATCTACTACGAGCGGGACAGCTCGGCCAACGTGGTGTACACTGACATCAAGCTGTGTGACGGCGCTCTGCCGGCGTTTTATCAGCCGCCGAAGAATGTGACGGAGCTGGAGACGGCGCTGACGGGGACGGGGATCAGGCTGACGAGCGCGGCGCGTGAAGGGCTGGTGGAGGCGCAGAGGCAAGGCATGGTGGCGTTGAAGTTGCATGTCCGAGCGCCCGCTAGAATCAAAGTGGGGTCCATAAAGTCGTGGAAGATCACCGTTAAAGTTGACTGTGGCATAACGGTAAATAAGCTGGCCCCAGAGGCCAAGATTGTGTCCAAAGACTGCAACTATGGTGTGGATCTTTGGTAGAGTTGTTTTTCTAGACAGAACCAAATTGTTGATTCATTCTATTATTTTTGTATATTGGTTCTCATTTCTCTTGCTTATCACACTGGTTTTCCAATTTTTGATGATTATTTGGGATTAGAGACGACTTATGGTTTTTCATTTCTTGTTTTGACAACAAATTTAATCTGCAGGGGGTATATGGAAAATTCTAGTATATATCATTGTATGCTATACATTTCATATCCGACGGTCAATATTGTTTTGTGAGTGGAGTCAGAAAAATAACATTTGTTGTCAACCGTTGGATGTGGGATGTATAACATACATTGATGTATAGTAGATTAACTCATACGGATTGGTATACTTAAATTGTGAAGAGTATTACGGAAGTATGAGCAGACAATACAAGATACATGCGACTGATGCGAGTCGAAATATTGAAAAACATACCAAACAACATACAGAAACTAAAACCTCAATCTCTCGTTGCACTGTATTGTTGAGTTCATTTTCCCTTTTTTAAGTCAATCATTTAGTTTTTTTTTAAGGAGAGAAATTCATTAAAACGAAAAACCTCTAGAACAACCATAGTTACAATATCAAAGAGCAAAGCTCTTGTGGCCTCCTTTGGTACTCCCTCAATCCAACAAGCTGGAGAGGAATGTCCAAGTTCGGCAATGGCATCAGCTACAAAGTTAGCTTCTCTATGAATATGTTTAAAGCTAATACAATCAAAGCTAGAGGATAAATGTTTAATGTCTCGAACGATCTTGAGTAATCTCCATGAGGGTTGTATAACTCCATTAACCGCACCTCGGTCCATCGCAGCCAACAAACTAGATCTGATGGCAAGGGCCTCAGTAATTGTACAGAAATACTACCAAAAGAAGAAGCAGCAGCAAACAAAGGTTGGCCATCTTTTCCACGCAGAATAAAGCCTCCAGCCGCAGAGTCATCACGAACTGAACCGTCAAAATTTATCTTGATGATGCTCCTAGAAGGTCTATGCCACATAATATTGGTGGTAGGATTTGAAGTGGAAACCCTACTAGGAGCAGCCTGGAAATGTTTAGCAGTAGCAAGGAAATTTGCAGCACCATAACTCACAGCATGAGGATTAGAAGTCAATCATTTAGTTGGTACATTCTGCTTGTGGATTACATGATCAGGGATATGGTTAATTTTGATCGATGATATATATCGTTTTTTAAGATAGCCAGTAAGTAGACATTTCAAACAGTAATCAAATCTTAGATGGTGCTGCCTTGTGTTGTTGTATGCGCCACCCGTCTCTGAAGTTGGAACATTGGGTAACTAGGGGCAAACGATCAGTATCGATCAGTTACATACTCTGCATGTATTTTAAGCTAACCGATCGAAACCCCATGAAATGCTTGGATTGTATCTTGTACTGTTAGCTACCAAAACCGGTTTTGGTGGACTAAGCTTAGAATCCAAGTTATCTGTGTCACATTTGATGAAAAGATCAAGATATGAGAGAGAATAGTTGAAACATTGAGGCAAATCAAACAAATCTGCAGAAATTGTATGATATTATATATATCAATATCTTTCATGTTCGTCTCAATCGCCTGCATAGATGACAAAATCATATAACTGAACAAATTTTCTGTTACCTGATATATTATTTCATTTTGATTTTGAATGGCTATCGCTCTTAGTATACATGTATGCATGTTTCTCCTCTTTTTTTTCTTTGTTACTTGGGAAATGGTCTTATTGGCTTTAATAAATCGTTCAATAACCAATAAGATTACGTGGACCTTCTGTCTGAAATATAATGTTTCATGTTTCTATGATGAAAAAGACCCGTTATTGACTAGTTCAGGAGACTTGGCCGACAGATTATTCATTATATTAGCTTGAGATTATTCATTTCTGATTCATTATATTAGCCTTAGCAAATGTCAAGAATTGAATAAACATGTTTCTTGGCTCCAGCAACATCTATCAAACAAACAAAAAAAAGAAAACTACTGCCAGTAAACCCACAGGTAAACCTCGTGTTAGTTGACTGGATAACTCTGGACTAGAATATGCGAATATGCAAAGGACACAAAAACTGATTAACAAAAGTGACATATATGAGCAGAGTTATGAAAGGATGAAGTGATGAACTATGCCTGGGAACACCATGGATTCATCAGTATCTCAAGTAGCAGTGAGAATCATAGTTTCAACCACAACAAAAAGCTATACAATTCTTTTGTATGTTACATACTAGGCTCTCCCTTGCTACCAACCCCTGTAATTACACCTATACCATATATTAACCCCTTGCACTTACAATGGATGCTAGCTGCTACAAATTTATTAACTCCATTATTTTTATATTCCACTTCGACCCCACGACAAACTTGGAGTCGAATCACATTTATTTTTCTCATACAAATTCCATATCCGAATATCCAATTCGAAATTGTATCCAAAACTGCTCTTATGTTTTTCTTTGTTTCCCAACCCCCGGCACTGAATCCACTAAGCAACTCCAGATTTGGATTTGATCTGATCGTAATTGCTCTTTGAACGTTGGATGGCCACCTGAACATCTGCATACATGTTAACAGAAGCCTCTGCAAACTCTTTCAACTTTTTACAAAACTCTGCCAAGCTTCTCTGGAAACGATCAAAACTGGACATCCCTGAAGGGGAAACTTCATCTCTTAACATATTAACCGCAGAATCAATACCACTATCATCCTTCTGAGATGTTACACCAGAATAATTTGCATCTTTATCCTCTTTCTTTTCATGACTTGGTACAAAACTGGCAATTTCATTTTCTAAAGTCTTTATAGCCTCTGTCACTTCACTGGAACGCAATTTCTCAAGCTTATCAAACCAGACACCACATGTGGCATATATTGGAGGGCCACAGAATCTCAAGGGGTTTTCTGGTTGCCTCCTTTTCTTTTTGGAAGACTTCTCAGCAATAGAGACGCATTTCAAAAGCCATCCATTTATAGACTGCAAATAGGACTTTTGAGCATTGATCCACTTGTCAAAACTTGAGGATAGATGGCTGAGTTGATCTTCAAGAGAGAGAGTAATCTGTCGATGTGATTCCGAGTGCACAGATATCTTAGTGTTGCCATTGTTGTAAGCTTTGAAGATTATTGAAAACTGAAGCTTGTGACATTCAAGCATCACTTCCCACATCCGACTTAACCTACAATAACATAGGAAATTAAGTTCAAAGTGAAGCACCCCTAAAACAAAAAATGGAATCATTATTACACACAATCACGCGAACAATTTAAACAAATCCAAAAACCCTCCAAGATTTATTTCGGTATATTTCTTGTTTCCTCTGTGCAACTTTTGACATATCTATGTACCTAAATCTTTAATAACATTTTGGTTACCAACGTCCAAAATATAGAACTCTATACTTGCAAGATCCAAATGGCTTGCTCTGAGAGATGGAGAATTCCTTGAGTGCTGTCCATAGAAACAGTCTGATTTTTATTATCTTTTGGTCTGACATAAGAAACATATTCAAGAGTCTAAATCCATTAAAAGGCAGTTATGGAAGGGGTACCTGGGGGGCACTTAAAATTGACATAGTATAAGTAGATATATATTTCTTGCAAGTAATATCTATGCAAATCATGATGTAGTTTATTCAGTGGACTTCATAATATAGCATAACTCGATCATTGTAAGCACTGCAGGAAGGAAACACACACACACACACACACACACACACACACACACACACACACATATACATATATATATATATATGTATATATATATATACATACCCATGAATCAACTCCTCAAGTTGTGGCTGGAGCTCTCTGTCTCGTATATCTTCAATCCTCTTTGATATAGAATCAATCCTGTAAATAGCAACTCTGATTCTTGAATGTAGATCCTTAACAACAGCGCGAGTTTTATCAACTTGTTGAGAATTTTCTCCTTTTGATTCTAGTTGCCTTAATATCTTACACTTCAAGTCATAATCCCTTCTGACCATCTCACTAGCCTGAAAACAAAGGTTCCATAAGTTCATGAATTTATCTGAGTGTAACAATACACTCTCCCTTTTATAAAGTATTTTAAAAATCCATCTTGTGTTCATTGTAGGTTAATTGGTGAAATATAACGTAACAGTAATTTCAACAGCAATGATGCCGATCCGTAAATAATGTAACTATTGTTTAGTTCATCAAAAGTACCTTAACCTCATCATAAAGCTTCCTTTCCCACGCATATAACCTATCCAAGGTTGAGGCATGACTGCCTGAGATCATGCAAAAGTTATCAAAGAGGTTACCAGTACGATTCTCATTATCATCTTTTACGTTTGCTCCCAACAGATTCCTTGATGAAGAGGATCGAGATGATGTAGTCCTATGCCAAGTAATGTATTTGACAGCATTTTGAGCAGGCTCTAAAGGGACATCAAGAAAAAATCAGCTCAGTAATCAAAAGATGGAAAACCATCTTTAAACAACAGCAGCAATAACAAGATGCATTTAACATGGTAGGCCTATCTGAAAAGAACCTAAAGCAACTCTGACCATTGATCAATTATATGGTACCTCTTGTATCTTTGACTTTCATTACATCAGTATCATGTAAAGTCAGAGCATACAACAAATCAAGAAAATACATAAATTAAATAAGGGAGTTAAAAAATAATGCATAATTTCCTGTTAATATTTACGGTATCTAAACCATAATTGTCACACTTAATCTACAAACAATAATTACCTAACTTATCAGCATTGCATTTCTCATTTTTCAATAATTTTTATTATATAGTCAAATAATTATGAAGATGATTCCCTCCTCTTCCACTCAAACAACTTTCTAACTTCATAGTAATACTAATTGCCCCTATGTGAATTACAAACCATATATTGTAATGCCTATGTTCAGTGAATACATTATAATGTGATTCAAAGATATAAAGAGTTCTGATTCAGTCCTTACTTGACTTAACTAATGTCAAACCTTTAGTTGATTGTCATTTTTAATTCAAATATTACTGTCAACCTCAAAAAAAATGCCACGCATCAGTAACACTCAGAAAAACATATCATAGAAAAGAGACCCATGATCTTTAATCCATTCCACATATAGGAAGCTGTACATTTCCCCAAACTATATTTCTTGAATAATATAAATATTCTCTAATTAAACCACCTACCATTTGACATATACGAAGTCCATTTTAATTTGCAGAGTATACTAGTATAATATTTTCTTCTGTCCAGTAGAATACTAGTCTGGATTTTCTAGTATTAAAAGAACAATAACAAGACTTTCATAGTAGATACAGCATCTATACAGCAGATATCACTCAAGAAGTTCAATAACAAGATGACTTACCTTCCTGAACTTGACTAGGATCTTCACCACAAGAGAAACAAGCCTTCAACAATGTAGATGAAAATGATCCACCTGCCACCACAATAAAAATCCTAGTGTTCAAATTTTATTTTCTCCATAAGACTAAATATAAATCTTAGAAACTTACAACAGTACTACAGAGAATTAGGTGGATTTATACTCAAAATGTTGAAATTTTTCATCCTTTTTATTTTCTCAAAGTTATATGTGTCATAAATTATACACAGTGAGCTCCATTAGCAACCAGAGAATAGTTAATAGGAGATAGAGAGAGAGAGAGAGAGAGAAATCTTACTCTCTTTTGCTTGGAATATCGGACGGAAATGCAACTTATTTGCTTCAAGCATCTTAGGAACTTCTTTACCAGACTCGTAAGCTTTTTTGAAGAGAAATTCTATGTCTTTCATGCTTAAAACAAGATCTTTTGGTGCAATTTTACTTTCCATGCAATCTTCCTTCACTGTAGTTTTATTCAAGTCAGTTTCAGGTTCAACATCTATGGATGGAGTTCTCAGTGGCGACAAATCAGGTGAGTTACTTTTATGACCTTTCAATAACTCAGTTTCTGAAGTTACGCTTTCTGCAGAGGGTACTGCAGGTGAAGCACTAGCTTCAACTTGTTCATGTACTCTATTGAAGTTTTCAAAACTTCGAACCAGAGAATCTGTGGCTGGCTCATCAAATTCATCTTCAGAATCCTGAGATTCTTCCCTTTCATGAAAAGAGGCCTTCTCTCCTTCATCTTCCAGGTCAGGAATTCCCTCCTCTTCCCTAAGCCGTCTTATGTCATCAGTACTTTCAAACCCTTGGTTCATGGTCTTCCCTTCTTGAGAAGAGAATTGATGGTCAATTGGTTGAAAGATACCAAAGTAATCCCAAGGTGGACTTTCTGGAAGGATTGAAGAATCTCCAAATGGTGATGTTTCAGAGTTTCCAGAAGAGCGAGGTGTGTTATTCTGTGGGGTACTAGAGGAGATCACAGTTGCAGTAGTAGATATAGGAGGCTTTTCTTCAACCTTTTTAGAAAAGCTACCCCTGACTTTCATATGATTGGCATGAAAGAGAGTAGAATGTGGAGGAGAAGGGGAGGGAGATAAATTATCTGTTGTATTCATGTGCTGCGACACGGAAGGAGAAGAAAATGAGAAATGAGAGAGGGACTTCTCAATTTGAAGAAGAGGCTCAGGGGTTGCAGAAGTGGAAGTGTACAAAGAAGATTCAACAGGAGCTCCAGACTCCACAAATCTCCGAAGAGCTGTTCCCGTACTTGTGAGTGATTGAATGTACATATCGTGAGTGGCTGCAAGTGAGCACCTGCCATCAAGCGCCTGCTTAACAAATTTTTTCCTTTCTCGACATAGCTGCAGGGCCTTATCTTCCTCTACTTTGGAGTTTGCAGCCCCCATATCGACAGATCTGGCTTAATATCCCTCCAATTATATCATCTGGACATGGAAATTCTACCTGAAATTAAACCTACAAATATTAAAAAATGGGAAATCTCCAGAAAATGTCAATAATTTTCACAAAACAAATCATGTGAAAAATACGGAACCTGAGGCGCAACACTTGAATCAATTCAGTTGAAAAAAGAAAAACATTGAAGGACATTGAAGAATGATGCAATAGAAAGTATTTCCGACAGAAGTAAGGTTTCATGGGCAGTGATGATGAACAATATATACAAATGAAAGAGTGGCACCGCACAGAAAAGTAGCAGAAAACAAATGTAACAGACAGTTTAGAACATGATACAAAAATTCAGCTTCTACACATGAGTGAAAAGTTAGAGTCCGCAGCAAGTAGTGTATTTACATAATTGGATGATTGAAATTCAAATGATATAAACACAAAACTGAGAAAATCGAGCAATAAAGCTAAGAAAAGTGAGAAATCCTATAAGCAATCTAATCTGAGTGGCCATGGATAACCAAGGTTAGCTTGCAGAACAATTGAATGGTTGAATGTATCAGGTTCTAAACTAGTGGAGTCTTGTCTCAAAATCAATCCACAATCTATCAGTCAGAGACCAAATCTTGTAACAAATTGTTCATATTAAATTGATTGACAAGTCAAACCCAAAAGAATTAGAGAAGCGGATCAGTATTGCAAAACAAAAGTAGATCATAATATGATGTGAATTCGTAAATAGGAAACACAGGAAGCCAAAATCCAATACAGAGAAGAAGAGCAAGGGCGAGAACAATCTGAATCGAACCTGAGAATCGAACGCCTGACGGTGGTGGAGAGAGAGAGAGCGCGCGCAGTGTGTGTATGAGTTTCAGAGAAGAAAATAAAAATGGGGGAATCCGATGATGACGGTAGAAGAGACTGTCTAGTTTCGCTAATACCACCATGACCATGCAAAAGGCATTTAGTACTAAACTAGTTACAGTCAATCTTTTCTCTTGTGTTTTTTTTTAACTGCGTCAAACCTAAGCTTCACTTTGTTTCTTTCTACGTCTTGTTTTCTTAATGACTAAGATTGTGTCATATATCACACAACGGTGCATAAGAATTTCTGTGAAACAAATCTATACATGTAGTGCGAGTAGAGTCATCAGGTCGTTGTCACTTGTGTATTCTGTAGTGTGTTTTCTGAAGTTTATGATGATGATGATGATGTTGAACAACTGGAAAGCTCCCTTTCTCTTTGGTCTCCTTTACAATGTTTGCCTACTTGATTATTGAAATGATGAGACATGGAGAAACCTTCCCGCCTCGATCTAACAAGTTGATGGGCAATTGCCAAGGTCTCGAGTCTCGAGTCTCGACCTAGTTACGTACTATCAATTGATGCTTTGCGTGTCATGCATGGAATAAAAAAAATTAATATGTACTATAACGTTACCAACGTTATACAACAGAGCGTCATTCTAAATACTCTCGAGTGTGCTATGTAACTGTGCATCATGACATTGCTAGCGAACAGATCGGCTCTTCATCAAAGCCAGATTTATGGCTCTCTAGCATAAACTATTTTTGATTTTTATAATGTTTCTTTATCTTCGGATGTAATGGTTAAACAAAGTTATAAATACTGCCATAAACTTTTCCACCCTCCCCTTCATGTGGGTTTGTAGCAATCTGTAAGCTGCCGATATATAATCATCGAATATTCTTTTTTCTTTGACATAAAATTAATGTGGCTTACCCTTTCCACCGAAAAGGGTGGTTACTTTCCACCGAAACAAACAACCGACTGCAAACAAAAGCTACATGGGATAATATAATTAATGACGGAAACAGCAAATTTCTAAAAGAAATTCAATTTCAGCACTTATTGGTCAAATGGTACAGACTACAACTTCCTCTTCTTCCTTATTCAGGTTTCTTCCATCGTATCCCTGTGTTTCGCTCCTGTATTTTTTTTTCCCCTCAACAGAAAAGATGGAAAACTTAACTATGTACAACAACAATTCAGAGAAGGCTTGAACTGACAAAGGAGGCCCCCACCCTCTTCAAGCCCAGATAACTCCAATAAAAGATGGAGCCAAGGAGCCAGAAAATCCTTCACAAAAAACCAGCAGTAGGCTGTGAGTGAAGTGAAATCCATCAAATGCTTATCATACAGAAGCCATCTCCATGCGCTCGAAACAAAAATAGCAGCAAACTGACTTCTTTGTTAAAGCTATCAGATTTATCTTTCAAAATTGGGATGGCATCAAATCAACATCATCGCCAGGGCTTTCATTACGGGATTATGGCATTACTACTTTCTCCTAGTGACTGCTCTCTGTCATAGTAGTCATTGCCATTGTAGTTCTCTCTTTGGCACGGAAATCATCCAAGCTACGGTATACTTCCCTAAGCAAGTGATCCAATTCTTGATTTTTTCTAAGAGGCTCCTTCTGACCCCGTTTCTCCCTATAATGATGAAATGCCCTGCCACATTAAAGGGGGAATGAAGATTACAAACAACTACTTGCATGCAATCACTTGGACCACAACAATATTGATAACAAGTATATGGTTTTTAAACTTTCATGTGATACAGTAACAGTACATCCTTTTCCAAAACAAAAAGTACATAATCAAATATTTTCGGTTTTTGCAAGAATTCTAAGCAAAAGGATATAAATGATGTGTAATGCAAATTAAGTTTAGCTTTTTATATGCTTCGATCATAAAAAGGTGGATACAGACCCACTAAATGAGAACCTATACAATACAGCAAGTACAAATTTCAGACAAGAGCACAACTGGCACAGACCAACTCCTCAAACATCCAGTTTCTTACTTGATTTGTTTAACAGATTCAATGTTCTAACTTACAGACATATATTACTACATTGATTATAAAGACATTTGCTTTCATTGTACCCTTTTAGTACCCAGGTTGTTTACCCAATAAAGTGAAGCTCACACTGTGCTTGCACAAACCACCTAACTATAAAGCAATGGCTTTAATGGGATCTGATGCACTAAATATTGAATTTCAAAATAGAAGACAAACAAACAGGCAGTGGCCAGATGTGAATTGAATGTCTTTGTCTTTAACTGAAATAGAATTGATCGCCATTTTTTATAAAATCTAATAACAGAAATGATCGTTCTCTACAAAAAAGATTTAAAAAAATGACGCCAATGAAAAGAATAGTTACCAATATTTTTCCAGTCCATAGAGATCTCCTTTATGGTAAAACTCCAGAGTCAGCTTTTCAAAGTCATCATACAGGTCATCTCTAAATTCTTTCTCCAACCCATAACTGAAAACGAATATACATACAACCACAGGCACAGATTAGTGTGTATATAAATTTACATGATAGAAAAGAACCGGTCGAGATAAAACCTGTGAGAAAGTAATTAAAATCGCAATAAAACCTGGAGATTTCAGAGGGCATTGCAAATATATATATAAAATATAATATAACATTAGTATTATATCACTAACCTATAAAATCTGAAAAGGCACTCTACTCCATAATGATAGCTAGCAGCAGCGTCTTCAAGTGCATATTTCCGGAACTCATTGTACATCGAGCAGTTGAACATATTTCTTAGGAAATAAGACCAAAATCTGTATAGAGTATTCATTTCCTGCAAGAAAATAACACACATTTCACTAAGAACAGAACACATTACACTACTCGGCTACTCGCCCTAGACATTTATCATAATGAATAGAAGATAAAAAACAAAACAAAGAGAAAATGGTGGAAAAAAAAAAAGAGAACACTTAAAGTCAGCTGAGTAACTTGGTGGATAACAGCATTAGTTCAATCCATATGCAAATGTTATGCGATTAATTTGGAGTATTGGACCCAGGGTTTCTTAGAGTTTGATTATCTAGAGACAAGTATAACTTCACCAGTATGAAAGTTTGGCATCTTCTAATACGAACATGAGAATAGAACAATTACTGGAGATGGGGGCACTACATATAAGATTAGCATAAAAACTAATTAATTACGCAACTTAATTAATAAAAATAATAATAAAATTTGTTTTGTTGTCTGTAGATCAGAGAACAAAAATGATGTGAGACTGAATAAAGAAGGCATTAAGCTTAGGTTGGGACACGAAAGTAAAAAAGTAATGATTTCACCCCTTGAAGAAAAAACTATTGTTTTTTTTTATTTTTCCCTTTTATTATGCAATTAATAAACGAAAAGAAATGCAGATTAATGTTCACCTCACTGCAACCAATTCCCAACTTCTTTCTGTCATTTAGGCACCGCTTGTGATACTTTAGGTACCTAAAAGGAAGGGCAACGAGGTCAGCTAACATATCATGCTATCTTCTTCCTTTCTTTCTTCTCCATATCTCTTTTCCTCAAGCTTCTATACCAATCAAAGATAAAAGAGTGTTCAAAAGCTCAAAATCATATTCCCTTACTTCTGCTGTTTAAATCCATTTTCTTCTAGAAGCTGATGACTTGGATGCTGAAATGGCGGAAATGACTTTGGCACGGAACCCACAGGTGGACTGCTTCCTAAGAGAACTCCATGGGGAGAAATACTCAACTTGGAAGACCTTGGACTGTAAAATTTAAAATTTATATTTGGATTAGATTGGCAAACAATAGGATTTGTATTCTAAGGCATTAATTTGGTGTTATGGTATTGCCCCTGAAGTTAATAGACAATTCTTTATCACAATAACAAGAAAAAAAAATTGTATGGGAAAAAGTAGCAAACATTTTACAACTAACCGATGATTTTCAGGAGGTGTGGAACTAAAGAAAAATCCAACTGAGTTACTTGGTGGGCTTTCAGATACGATCCCAAGAGAGTTGCAACCAGTTCCATAATTCCTGAAGTTACTCGAGAAGAATCGCTGTCTATGGGATGATTGTTGATTCTGGGAGTTCTTGATTTGCTTCTTTCGGGAATTAGCATTTACAGACTCTTTGATAACAGTATTACTTCCAGATACTTCAGAACGCTTCAAATTTGAAAACCCTTTGGAAAAACTTGAAACTCTTGAGCTTGCATCACTATTTTCGTAACTGGAGTTCTTTTTATGGTTTGAACGCTTGGTTTTTAGTTCCTGCTAATCTAGCGCAAGTTAAAACAATGAAAGAACAGTAACTAACAAACTTCAAGGGGGATCTCTCAACCTGCTCATAGAAATAAAGGCCTTCGTTTATAGCAGAAGCAAGCTCATTGGAAATGATTTTTGATTCCTTATCATCAGTTTTGGATCCTTCATCTACCATGCAGTTCTGCACAACACAAAAGAAGTTTGGAACATATAAGGACCCATGTAACCAAAGACTCATAGTTGGACGGGCTCTTCCAGAGATTACGCAATAGTTGCATAACAACAGAATAAAGTAGCAGCACAAAAGTAAAACTAATAATATGATCAAGAAGTCTCCTGAGCATAAAGAAAACTAGCATCCAGTGGCTTTTATGCCCTTTGAAATAGGGTCCAAAATTACAAAACCTAGTTTTCGATGAGTAAAGAAGATCCACAGTGACTAAATTCATGTAAGATACTTGGCAGAGTAGCAGAGAGGTATGGTTCAAGTTGCATTTCACTTATTCATCCCACCACCAACAAGGTTGCATACCCTATGTGCTATAAGAAGTGGGCATGATTCTACAAAAATAAATTGAAAGGTAACAAATGAAATGTCGTGGTAGCAATCTCAAATAATAACAGCATTTTGATAGATAAGATTTTATGGTTTAATGGACTTACCCTGGTAACAATTACAAGTCTCTGGACATCCTGATCATGGACTACAATCTCATCATCTTCGTCATCAACCCTGTACAAAAGATTGACATAAGAAATAGTTGTGTCAATAATCCACAAAAACAAAGTACAAAATAGTAAGCTCAAATGCATTTGACTTACTTGACAATAAATCAAAATGCTACGGAAGCAAGAACTACGCAGTCAGCGTAGACATAAATTTATCCTCCAATTTAAAAGAATGTACACTATGAAACAGAACCCAAAAAAAACTGTTCTGCGCCAGGATAGTTTTATCCCAGCAACAAACTTGAATAAACAGAAGCACTTTTATCAACTAAAAATAATATAGATAAGAGTCATAAGACTGAATAAATAACAGCAGAAACGAAATGAGATTAAAATAAAGGAAAGAAGCATGGGTGTATTCTTTCAATTAGGTATATGACCAATTAATCTTGATGACTTTTACAAATCAAAATTCTTGAGTGCTAGTAATATTTATCAAATTTAACTATAGGACCTAAACCTACACTAGCAATGTGTCTATAGATTTATGAAACTAGACAGATACATGAAAAAGCACACCAAGCACTCAAAAAAAAGTTGTATACCTTCTACCAGAAGGGAGATCATCATTCTTTATTGTTTTATGTTCAAGCTCTAGCTCTTCATCAAGCATAAATGTGTTTGCAAAATCACTTGCCAGACCACCGAGATTCTTCGTATCCATATCTGAAGGTTCCTTTTCCTCAGACCGGTCAGGGAAATCTGAGCAATTTTTGGTTTTATGATATGACAACTTATTTAATTTTGCAGTAGGTTTTCGAATTTTATCAGCATTATTCGAAGTCAAGTGTGGTAATCTACCATCAACTTTAAAACTATCAAGGCCATGGTCGGTTTTCGATGGCTTGTCCTCCCTCAAATCCTTTACACTAGATGAAACTCCGACATTCTTTTCACTAATTGTGTTTCCATCACCACTGGCATCACTATTCTCTAAAATATCAATTGCCATATGTTCAAGTTGAACCGGTTTTGATGTTGATGTAGAGTCTGTAGAAGTTGCTATCCACTTGGACCACTCAACTCGTCTCCGTATCTTGTTGCCCTAAAAATACAAGACCAAGCCAAGTAAATGTTAAACAAAGAAAATAATCAAAGCTCTAGTAGTTTGAAAAAAGAAGCATCTCCAACTCGTATATTTTACTGCACTTCCATCAATTTTTTGGAACTAAAGACATTTACTAATATCACTCCTAGTAATTAAATAACTACCACTTAGTTCTAGATTAGGAAAGTTATGGAGGCCAGTCAGACATATGATAAAACAGAAAACAATGCAAATAGGAGAGACCCGCTTTCTTAATTCTATCTTTCAGTTTTGCTGAATTCAAAAACATTTACAAAGTTTTCTCCCACCAAATATACAAAAACATCCCTTAATTCTAAAATATGAAGTTTTATGGAGGCCTGTCAGACAGTATGTCGTCTGATAGAAAGACCAAAAAGGGAAAGAGGGTGGATAATATTATTAGATTCCTATTTGATATCACAAAACAATACTTTGTGGCACCATAGTGCCAGTAGACATTCAGCAATCCCACATTGCATCAAAACACTACATAATGAAAAGAATAACAACCTGCACTTCTACGGTAGCTGAACCCAGCAGCGAGTCGAGAATAAATGCTATGTCTGTACACATCTTCTTAACCTGCAACACAACACAAATACATAGCTAGTTTACAATTAAAAATTTAAAAAGCCAGGAAAAATATCAACTAGCCTTATGTAGCATATACTAACTTTCTACAATACATACACTATTATATCAACTCAACATACCCTTTTAAAGTCAGCAATAGTGGCAATCGGCACCCACCCTTGGTCATCCATCAATGAAATTAAGTACTTGTCATTCTTTAGGTTTACATCACTGCAAAAAAGGACGAACTCATAGTCAATAAATATTTTTAGTATCTAGTATCTAATGTATAAAAAAACTCATTTGTTTTATTATATATGAAAAAGCACTACTTTTTTTATTTCCAAAAAATTTTCTTATACTAATGAACTAAAATATTGATAAGAGACACAAAGGAAAATGGGATAACTTCTTCAGCTGCTCAGCCTAGGTTGAACAGTTCCTGTTTTTAGAGAATATTTTTCTGCACACTGTATGTAGGGAAAAAAGGGCATGCTCACAAAAACAGGGATACTCTACAGTATAGCCCTTAAACATTAAGAACTTTTGAAAATTGAATTATATAAGAAAAAACAAAATGTTGGATCACAAGAGAAATAGAGAAAATAACAGAAAATAATCACATCCTATATAACTACCCATAAATTATCAATTTCCATTTTCTTATTTCCCAGAGAGTGGACTCCCTAGCCCCATACTAGTCACCCTCTTAAGTGTTCAATCCTGACACCCATCTTTCAGAATTCGGAGTGATCAAAACTTAATTATATTATTAAAGGGAAATGCACACACACACAGTAGCAAGTTTCTTCTTAATATAACCTACCTTATCAGTTCATGTTCCATACTGTCAGTACAATGGGAAGAAAATAAAAAGAAGGTCCAGAAATATGCCCACAAAGAGATATGCATACGCAGACAAGAGAAAGAAAAGAGTCTTGCACCAAACACTCACCTAAAATAATACTCTATTTGTTTTATAATATTATCCCTCAAAGATACCGGACGTGTCTCAATGTGTAGTAATGGAGCCCCTGGATTCAAAGGATGTGGCATAAAGTGAGGAGGTTGAGGTCCCCTAATTGCACCAGTCGGTGGAACTGGCACATAACACATGGGGACAGGTCCTGCGTAATTATATTGATTAACTTAGCAGATAGGCCACAAAGCAAACATCAGAGGTTAGCAGATTAATTAACTTCTCTTTCGTTAAGACTAGTAAATTCAGAGTAGTCAGATGAGACAAGGAGCATTGAAGTTATATGATTACCTGGAATGCCTGGGCCAACCATAAACCCTGGAGCTGGACCAAAAAATTGAGGTCTTAAGAAAGGCCTAGGTCCGACACCCTGTTGCATAGGAATGTTCTCTCTGGGATTAAGTGGCTGTTGCAGATACCACGCTTGATTCCATTGGCCACCAGGCCCACCAGGCTCCTGCATATTGGGTCTTCTAGAAGAAAAATTGACACCATACGCATGTGGATTACCTCGCGGTTGAGGATGGAGTGGTTGCACAAACCCTTGCACTGGGGTCTCAGATCCAGATTTCACTAAATGATTTTCAACATTTGTAATGGGTCCAGGGTACGGCTGGAAAGCATAACCAGAAGCAGCAATGTGTGGTGGATGTACCATAGTATGAAAAACAGGTGGAAGAGGTGGTTGGTGATAAGGTAAGGGTACTGGAAAAGGAGGTGCAACATTTGGATTGCGTTTAGCACCTGTCTTTTGATGTTGTAATGCCGAATGCTTGTGCGAAGCATTAGAGTTTCCGGGTCGATTCGTCTTTTGCTGCGAGATTAATCCCTGATTCAACAAACCAAACATACAAGAGTGATTACAATCAATGGCCAGATAAAGTAAAATTAGAACCAGTTATACCTTTTTCATTTTCTTTGTGAACGGATACTCTAATGTAAAATAGGAATTGCAGGTCGTAGAATAGTAATGGCTAATACATCAATCAATTTGAGCCTATTACTCATAAACAATAATGTTTTGCATATCAACTGCAAGTTCAAAAATGTAAAGTTCAACTCTCTATTCTACCGTCTTTATATGTCATATGACTTGACATTCTACATTACTCATATCTAGAATATCCAACTCCAGAACTATCATTTCCTGAGCAGAACTTCAGCATAGCTACCCCAAACAAAAGTAACCAAGGAGGCAGGACGAACGGACAGAGAGACTAGTTGAAGACTTTGGTAGCAAACCTCTAACATTAGGCTGTTCTATTTTTCTAGGTAACAGATTTCATCAGAGTATGTGTATAGCTGGCTGTTACTAAACAGCTTTGTCGGCGTAGATTCCAGAGAGTCAAGTGATCAGAACAAGGTCTGCCTCTTTACAACTATTATATGCAATCAGGGAGCCATTAGGCACATCCGTCAGTATATTAATAAGCTTGATGATACAAATTGGCTGATTTTAATTCCTATCAGATATTTGTTTGAACAAGGAACAAAAGCAAGCACAGGAACAAAGCAAAGAACCTGAGGAGGAGGATGCAGAGGAGAGGGAAGGTCAGGAGTCTTGGACCTATGGGACTGGGCGTCAGCGAGAGCAGGCCAGGAGTCGGCAGCGATGCCATTGAAGGGAGCTTCTTCTTCGATGGCGAGCGGAGTCTTCCAGGGGGATTTGGGACCACTGACATTGACGTCATCAGTGTCAGCCATCACCATGGGCGAGGTTGAGCTGCTGAGGGTGGTAGAAGTAGAAGAAGGAAGAGAGGAGGGGCGGGGGCGTGATCAGCGCAGAACGCAGGGTTAGGGTTTTGGAGTGTTCATTCGGACATGGTGGTGGGAGTTGCTTTTAGGGTTTTAAACCGAATTGTAGTTTTCCAAAAGGCGTCTGTATGTCTTTTCGCCTTTCCTTATATATCACTCCACACTCTTCACTACTGTTGCCTACTAGCTACTACTCTTCGCTCTCTCATTTTTGTTACAACTAGCTACTACTTCAGTATCAAAGAAAGTAAAAAACTATCTACTAATTCTTTCTTCTTCCTTTTTTTTACAAAAATAGTGGCACAATGAGTTATCACTCTAAAGGGACTATGAGTAATTTAAGTAGCATATATCCGAGAAATGTTTTTCACAATTTAGCGTTCGAACCGGTTTGATATCATTTGTACCCAATGGTCTAAATAACGGTTATCGGCATCGTATCGGTTTTATAAAATAAGGATGTAACGGGGATATATCGAGATATATCGGATTTATTGTTTTTGCTAATTTTTAATTAAATTTAATATATTTATAAACATATGCATCAAAATATATCAAATAAACATGAGAAATTAAAACTTATAGAAGTAAATGTACTAAATAAACTTCATAAAAAATATATTTGATTGTTTTGACAATTAAAATACATAAATAGTATTAATTAATAAAAAATAGAGGTGATCATTTATCATAAATTCTCTCGCTATCGAATGCTATTGACGAAACTTTCATTTTCTTTAAATTATTTTTTCAAAACGATGTGGTTTTAAAAAAAAATTAAAAAAACACTGATATATCGGGTCAAACTCAGTTTGACCCGATATATCGTCATTTGACTTGATTTTTTGGGTTGACCGATATAATAGACCGATAAGCAACTTATCGTATCGTTTTCTTAATATCGGAGATATATCGGGGATATATCGAGGATATATCGGGATATTTAGAACATTGTTTGTACCAAACCCTTGGTAATCTCTTCTCTCTTTACTCTACTTCTCTTTTGATGTATTTCATTTTCAAGGGTTTGTTGTATTTAATGGGTAGTGAGTAGTTGGATTTGAGGCTAGGCTAGCCCTAGCCAAACTCATGTGCTAATGAATTCATTTTACTTTTAATTGATGTTGATGCATGTTGAATCTATGAGCTTCTACACTTAAAATGCTTACTAAATGTGTTGCTAGTTTTGTCACCTAGAAACATGTTTAGGTAATTAATGAATCGGAACTTGAACTTGACAACTTCTTGAATCCGTGAGCATGGGTAGCCTTTAGGTGGTGACTTAGTGTTTCTTACGGGAAATATTAAGTTGCTTGAATTTCTTACCTTGAACTTAATGTTTGTGCCATGAGTGTAATTACTCTAAGGGGGTGTTATGCTTGTGGTACATAACCCACTTGTATTATAAGGTAATATAATTGAGACTAAGGTTTGTGATTTAATTTGGCTCCAAAAGACTTTGTTAAATTGCATGATTAGTTGGTTTCTTGGTAGCTTCACCAAAGCACTAGGGGGAAGTTTGTCAAACATGTTATGCATTAATCTTGAGTTACATTTGTGCATGAGTAAGACTAGGTGTAATGCCTAAGTCTCTACTCCTCTTTTGATTCTATCTTTACATTTACCTTTCCTTGTTGTTTTTGTGCAATAATTAGTTTGCTTAGCTTAATTCTAAAATCAACCAACTCGATTCACTACCACTTGTTAATACCATCATCATGATTCTTAGCTTCCAAATGGCTAATGTTGTGAACTTGTAAAAAGTTAGAATGCATGTTTTTCTTGTTTTTCTTGCGGAAATCTAGTTAGAGTTGAGTTTTCCCCAATCCTTTGGGTACGATACTCTATACTTTCCATTACTAAAACTTGACCTCCTATGGGTGTGTTTGGTACAGCTGGGCTTATAAAAAAAGTCGGCTTATGCTGATTTCTGAAAATAAGTGGCTGATAAATAAAGTTGCAGACTGTTTGGTAAACTGGCTTATATAAGTAGCTGTTAGTGACAGAAGTAATGACAAAGTGTTTGGTAAACTCAAACTAGCTTATGCTTTTAATTTGTCAAATGACCAATTTAGACATGTAAGATAATTTTTAATTAATTTTAGTTTAAAACAATGCCTAAAAATATATGTCATATTAATATTGGATAATTTTAAAATTATCTTAAACCAATATACTCTGATATTGATAATTTGGTTTTAATTAGGATCATGTCAATACATAAATACTCAATCACGTGCATTCATCAAACTTTGAGCAATTTTGTGTCTTAATATATCAATTTCTTGTGCGCCATGATGATTTTGTTCATCATCATCATCTTTCTCATCTCCACCACCTTCCCTTTCTTCGCCTTGGACAAAATGTCTATCACGATGTGCATATCTTCTTATATAATTATGAAGTGTCATAGTAGCGATGACAATCTCCACCACCTCCAATCTGTTTTTCAAGTTTAATACCCCCAGTAGAAGTTTACTATCTCTAGTAAACTTTAGTAAAATTTTACTACCCCCAGTAAACTTTATTTTTTTTGCATCTAAGTTGATTTTTCTCCATTTTAAGGTGTGTTATGGCATTTAGAAATACTGTTTTTCAAGTTTAATACCCCCAGTAGAAGTTTACTATAGGTAGTAAACTTTAGTAAATTTTTACTACCCCCAGTAAACTTTATTTTTTTGCATCTAAGTTGATTTTTCTCCGTTTTAAGGTGTGTTATGGCCTTTAGCAATACTGTTTTTCAAGTTTAATACCCCCAGTAGAAGTTTACTAGAGGTAGTAAACTTTAGTAAATTTTTACTACCCCCAGTAAACTTTATTTTTTTGCATCTAAGTTAATTTTTCTCCGTTTTAAGGTGTGTTATGGCCTTTAGAAATACTGTTTTTCAAGTTTAATACCCCCAGTATAAGTTTACTAGAGGTAGTAAACTTTAGTAAATTTTTACTACCCCCAGTAAACTTTATTTTTTTGCATCTAAGTTGATTTTTCTCCGTTTTAAGGTGTGTTATGGCCTTTAGAAATACTGTTTTTCAAATTTAATACTCCCAGTAGAAGTTTACTACCTCTAGTAAACTTTAGTAAATTTTTACTACCCCCAGTAAACTTTATTTTTTTGCATCTAAGTTGATTTTTCTCCGTTTTAAGGTGTGTTATGGCCTTTAGAAATACTGTTTTTCAAGTTTAATACCCCCAGTAGAAGTTTACTACTTCTAGTAAACTTTAGTAAATTTTTACTACCCCCAGTAAACTTTATTTTTTTGCATCTAAGTTGATTTTTCTCCGTTTTAAGGTGTGTTATGGCCTTTAGAAATACTGTTTTTCAAGACATCAAGCTAAAACAAGATCATATATCATTAAAGAAATAACAATTTACAAAAAAAAAAAAACACTCACACAGTAAGACCACACTCACACAGCCAAAGATATGAAAACAACTCTGTTATAGAGCTTTTTTTTTTCCTTTTCTCAAATAATGGAACCATTACAAAGAGCTCTCATGGGGGAGCTGAAACTACAACATATTCAAACTATGTTGGAGGTTGAAAGCTCCAAGCAAAAGATACATCCCTAAAACACAATGTGATTTATCAGAGACCACATGCCTTGCTAGCTGTGTTCTGCAACAGACAGTAAAAAGGATCAGGAAAAACAAGAGGTCCATCAAATGATCCATTTACTTGGATTAATTACTGACATTGTCTCTTGTTTCGAGCCTGCGGTTCATTCAAAATAAGAATGGTGTTAAAACTGCACATTAAAATCTAAGAATGGTAATGAGAGCAAAAGAGAGAATGCCGAGCTTTTCTCTTCCTTCTCCTAAGTAATCTCAGAGTGCTAAGTCCAATAGCTAACCTGGATACTTGTTTTTTCTTATATAATATATGTTTGATATAATTGAAGTGACATCAAGAACAATAAAGGAATTGAGCAATTTAATTTGTTGAGGCTCGGGAAGGATAACCTTATAAATCAAAATTGAACTACATGAATTACCTCAGTTGATAAGTATACGTAATACATTAATAATTTTGTTATACCACATAAACTATGCAGCCAAGACTCATAAGTCAACACATCTATGCAAGGCCATTAAACTCCAAATGCAAAGGTGTGCACAAGCTTTACTCCATATTCACCTTCTGCAATTGATTAATTTCACCAACTCAAACATATGAAAACAAGTAAGGCATCAGATTTCTACTTCAGAACAAACTTCAATCAAATTTCCAGGACCTATTGCTTGATTTTGATTCTTGCCCAAAATCGTGATCGATGTCGTAGAGAGAGAGAGAGAGAGAGAGAGAGAAGAGAGTGAAGAGACGGCGGAGAAGAGAGAGTGAAGACGAGGCGTTCAATGGCGATTCCATGTAATTCATCAAAGAACATAAGGGTAGGAACTGGTATTACGAAAAGTTCATTTAACTACAGTATCTAGCGCTACAGTTGAAACGCAGGCTTATGCTTCTAAAAGGAGGTATTGAGGAACTTATGCTTTTTGAGCTTAAAAGCCCTGGCTTCTTCAAGCCGCAGATGATAAGCCAAGTTACCAAACGGAAGACCTAAGCTTAACTTATAATCACCTGTGTAAAAAGCCTTACCAAACACAGCCTATACTTGGGAATATGTAGTTTCACACATAAATACACGTAATCATACTTAAGTGATTCAACCAACAGCCAAACTTAAGAAAATAATCGGTGAGATAACAAAGAACAATTAATCCACTACTTGTATCATAATCGTTACTAGCTTTGAATGATTAACATATGCAACATCAACTACTTGTCTTAATCACACATGCAATATAAGAACACACCGAAAACTAATCAAGAACAAGGATAGAAACTCACGGCATAAAACCTAAAATCATTGAATAGAAATCGAACACTTCATATCATTACACAATTTGAAAGTCACAATTATCTCATAGACAAGATTGAATTAAACTTTAACAAAACAAAAATAGAAATCATCCAAGAACAAGAACATAGAAAACCGAAATAAAACATGAAGATCATAGAGTTACACTATGAAATAATCCTACGGGGTTTATTCCAAGCAAAAGAAGATCCTAGGCTACTTGCGTCAGATCCAAGAGATGGAAAAAGGATGAATTTCGGTTTTTAGGATTTCTTGGGGGATGAGGGACTGATTCGGCAGAGCTATGGCTTGTGCTTGTGTGCAAGGTTGATGATGCTTGAATGGTGAGGTCGTGTCTCTATATATAGGAGAAAATAAACTCTTCATGCCATCTCAATTAGGAGATGAAATTCAATTGGGAAGCTGAAATCTTATTTGATATGGACTTTGATTCATGTACTCCAAATCAAACTTGATGTAGGAAACCAAATCCGATAGGGAAACATATATGGGCTGCACGGCATCTCTCCTTGTCCAACTAGGAATAGCTAGGCCGACCTCTTCTTCCATTTCTTCAACTCGGACATGATTTCCTTGTCTCACTAGGAATGCATCACGGCATCACTACTCCTTGTCTAAATAGGATTTGTCTTTCCTGAAAAGAAATCGACGATTAAGGAATATGAACGAATGAAAATAGGAAAGTAGAGTCCTAGTCGAGTAAGGAATCCTACCTCAATAAGGATTTCTAACACTTAGCACAATTTCATCATCAAATCACTCAAAATCGGCATAGCTCTACTTAGAACATACAAATGACAAATATGAACCTAAAACAACTAAATAAGAAGTAACAAAGCATAAGAATAGGGCATATATACATTAAGAACGTCACACTATGTGCTCCTATCAACAACCCCACACTTAGACTTTGCTAGTCCCTTAGCAAACACTAAAAAGGGAAATCAAATCATAGAACAAACATCAATACAACTAACACTAACTATAATGCCTTCAACATTTTGTCTCAGAAATCTTCAAACACATAGCATCAAGAATAGTACTCAATTGAAATAGATAAGATGAATTCAATGGTTAATAAACATGAGATTTCGTTTAACAAGTAAGACATGGCAGAAATAAATGTGATATTAAGCTCGACATATTCAAAACAAGTTCAAATTCAACTCACATAGGATATGCACTCCGAATTGTTTCTCTCAAGAACATGGTATATGCTTCGCTTTTCACACACAAGAGTTATAAACATATAGTGAAATCAAAAATCCCATGAAAGATACCAATCATATACACAAATGAACTCAAACCATATGCTTACTCATGAAACAAAATCCACAGATCAATAACTAGTCATTTTAAGAATCATGCGGATCTTTTGAAAATGGTAGGCTTAGGGTCGGCATGGATATATTTTTCAGGGTAAAGGGAATCACAAAGGTCATCCTCAAGACTTAGCAGAGCAAAACATCCACCTTATGTCGCCATACTCCATAAAACAAGGCCAAATATCATCATGTTGGACCATCCTTCAATTTAAACATTGTGAAAACGAACAAAGGCTAAATTATAACATTATTGAGTCTTCAACAAATACAACACAACTCCAAATTTGCATAAACAAGTATCATGCCGTGATCTCTTCATCATACTTTTTATTTTTCAAACCGTGTATATATCTCTTTTTCTTTTCTTTTCTCACGGCATCATTCATTTTTTCTTCTTCTTTTTTTATCCTATTTTCACCGCACTCTTACATACAATAGCATAACCCCACACTCGAAGCAAATCATCACTCCATATTATCTCCAAGAATCGGCTCTGCCAAGCCTCAAAGACAAAGTAGAGATATAACTATACTAAGTAAGGATATAATATGTTGGTAATGAAAGAAAAGGCTTAACGTAGGCTCAAAGGGGTTAACACTAAGGTGTCCAAAGCAGGGCTCAAATAAGAAATATACAGCTTTTTGGCTTTAGTGGTGGAAATCCTAAAAAGATCCAACAATCATTTTCAAAATCATAGTATATTATGACAAAAAGTTTCGAAAGTTCCACAAAGTAAGTTCTAGCATTTTCTAGTTCATTGGAATTCTATGGCATATGAATTGATCAAAATAAATATAATGAGGTTATAAAGCCAAGAAATGATAGGATAAACTCTCAAAAGAAAGACACATATATGGCTTGAAACTCACATAGGTTACATGAAACAAACAAGTAAGGAACATGCTCATTCTGTACCTAAGTTTCAAAATCCTCATCTACTACATGTTCGTACAAAATCTACACATCGATTAACCATCAAATAACAATTTAGTCAATTCAATATCGTGATCATCTATCAACCATAAATTCAAATATCAACTCATCCTAGACAGTTAAAGGCATACCTAGGACTCAAAACAAAACAACCTAAAACCGAAAAACAAACATGAAAATAACACTAAAAATTGGAAAATCAAAACAACAAAATTGAAACACATGAACATCAAACAATAGAATACAACGAATGATGTATACCCCACCCCACCTTAAAACTTACATTGCCCTCAATGTACAATATGATAAGCAACGAAAATTAAAAAGAGATAAGGGATAAGAAAATGCAAACACTCGTTGATGGCTCCTTCTTTGGCTTAAGTTTAGAGTCTATAGCCTAGACTTCTTCATCTGCATCCTACTAAAAGAATACGACATTGTCCTCCTCCTCAGCATCGGAAGATATAATCATGATCTTGTCATTATTCTCCTCATCTTCACTTGAGTCCGAATCATTGCTCTTATAGCTCGAATCTAATTCTTCCTTCAAACTCAGATCTTCTTCTTCTTCTTCTTCCTCATTGACACGACCATGAGACTCTACCTCCTCAATTGTGAGTTCCTTGCTCCTTTGCTTAGAGCTAGCACAAATCTCCTCCACAAGGTCCTTTAGCTCCCTATGTGACTTTGCCAATTCCAAAATCGATTGTTCCATTTCATTGATCATCTTGTCTCGACAGTGCTCCGCTCTTGTGGGTGTAGTCTTAACTCTAGCCGGTCTACCTTTCCTCTTCATGCCAACTAGAGGTTTCAAATAATCTCGAGTGTTCCCACACTTCCATGCTTTCATTCCATCTATCTCCACTCCCTTGAACCTTGAAGTACCACTCACTCTAGAGCATGACGTCGAAACCATACTATCCCTTCTTTCTCCAAGTACTCCAATATGCATGATCATATCTCCTACCTCAAGGTTCATGAAGCCTCTTGGTGAAACCGAATCAATATACTCTTGATAATCCTTTAGCAGACATTGGTAGAAAGTACTAGTCAACGCATGTTGGTTCATGTCATGGTCTAACGGTGCTACTACTTCTTGAAATCTCTTTAAGTACTTGTGATAGGGCTCATCATCTTCTTGTCGACATGCTTGAATCATCTCTCTCATCCTTGCTCTTCTTGCCGTGAGCAATAACTCCTTAAGGAATGCTCCTTTTAGCTCATCCCATGATCGGATGGAATTCTCTGGAAGAGAGTGCAACCATTCTCTTGCTTTGTCAACTAGAGTGAAGGGAAACACCTCAATATACAATAACTCCAAGTCTCCACATTCCATGGACTGAATAGCATGTTGCACCTTCGACTCAAAAAAGAAATATATGGACATCAGCTTTCTCAATCTTAAACCCTCTGAAGAGCGGCATGGTCTTCAGAATTTTGTATGTGACCTCCATACAAGTATGATTCTGCCTAGGAGCCGGCAACACAATGCACCTAGGGTGAAACACAGGGCTATCCCTCTCTGGAAACATGTTGTCTTCACGAAATGCAAACACCTCCATTGCACACTTAAAAGTCTTTTTATGAATTGATTGAACAAAATGGGGTAGCCTTCCTCTCTTTCTTATGAGCTCGTGAATGTTTGGAAAAAGGATGAACAATTATGTTGAATCCGTGCTCTATATATAGAGTAATCTCAATCTTTTTCCATGAGGTAGAAAGAAACCTATAAGGACATGAAACCTTCTCCCACTCCTACTTGGAATCCAAGTCTGAACGGAACTTATTCATTGATGACACACGACATATGCTTCTCCTCCTTCAACTAGGACTTCTTCTCACAACAACTTCCCTTCTCCTAGCTCAACTAGGAATCCATCTCTCCATCTACTTTGGAAATCCCTATCCAGATGGGAAATTTCCTTCTTGATGACACACGCACGCCTTCTTTGTTCGACTAGGAGTGTCATGGCCACTCCTCTCCTAATCCAATTAGGAATTGATCTTGTCATCACTTTAATCTACTACATGGATCCGTTAAGCATCAGTGTTAGCTTCAACCTATTAGGGAATGTACACAAGCAAGGACATTAGTTGAAACTAATCCACTTAAGTTAGAAAACTTACATTTTTCATGCACGGCATCCTTGTATTTGGAAGGCATGGCCTTCTTCGGTGGTGGCATGAGAGTGTCGAACTCTCCCAATTCTTCGTCGCTTAAAAGAATACAAAAATCATACAAGAAACATTCAAGGTTTCGTTCAAAAAGTTTTCACAAAACTCTTTCAATCAATTTCATGCTTCTAGATTCTTAAGTTGTCATTCAAACGATTAAAATGATCGATGGATTCTAAGTTGTAAACCAAGGTGGACATGCGGCCTAAGTATGGATGCCTAGACACAAGTTTGAATCGTTATTTCAGAAGGCTGGATAGCTAATTCAAAAATAGTGAACATGGTAGGACTCATTTGTTGAACTACGGAGGGCAAGCCCCCTATCGACTCCATCACCGAGATGTATGTTAGTCAATAGTTCTCTGAGATCCAATTTTGGTCCCATGCACCAGGGTAATGAAAAAGCGTGCCCCTTACTCAGCTGGATTCAACCTTGGGTGCTAGACAAATCTCCAAGTGTTAATAAAAGCCGCTCTCAACCTCATGTAAAAACTTTGGAAGAAAACATGAGGGGTTAAGGCTAATATTAACAAAAGTGACTTTACCTATTCCGTTCGATTTACAACCTACAACAATCATTCACTCAATCATCAAAGTAACATCCTAAGATAAAATTACTATATATTACAAGAAAATAAGATAATAATATACAAATATACAATATGAACAGTGAATTCAAAATTAAAAGATTTGGGATCCATCTTTATGGATTCCCGGCAAAGGCGCCATTTGATAGGTTCAATTACTCAACATCAATATTTAACCATGTAAGCATCATTAGTAGTATAAAGCAAGAGGGTATCGTTCACAAACTAGAGATCTAACCAGGACATAAAATCACAAACATTTAACACAAATTCATAAATATATAAAGATTTGAGATATAGGTTCGGTATCAAAACATAAAATAAAACCTAAACTAATATATACACGTGATCAACCAACCAACACATAAGCAATCACCAAATATATCATGTAAGAACAAAGCCATCAAAAGCTATTCTCAATCATGTTCATGCCGTAGGTATCAAGGTTCAACATAAGTTCAATCATGCATCAAGTTCCTACTTCGTTCCTAATACATGGATACTATTGAGCTCAACTACTTGTCTTGCTACGAAATCTAACATATAAATTCGTCATGCAATTACGTATCACATAGAGAAATCAACATGTTTCAAGCACCTATCCAACGCCAAACTTAAGAAAATAATCGGTGAAATAAGAAAAAACAATTAATCCACTACTTGTATCATAATCGTTACTAGCTTTGAATGATTAACATATGAAACATCAACTACTTGTCTTAATCACACATGCAATATAAGAACACACCGAAAATTAATCAAGAACAAGGATAGAAATTCACGACATAAAACCTAAAATCATTGAATAGAAATCGAAAACTTCATATCATTACACAATTCGAAAGTCACAATTATCTCATAGATAAGATTGAATTAAACTTTAACAAAACAAAAATAGAAATCATCCAAGAACAAGAACATAGAAAACCAAAATAAAACATGAAGATCATAGAGTTACACTTTGAAATAATCCTACGGGATTTATTCCAAGCAAACGAAGATCCTAGGCTACTTGCGTCAGATCCAAGAGATGGAAAAGGATGAATTTCGGTTTTTAGGATTTTTTGGGGGATGAGGGACTGATTCGGCAGAGCTATGGCTTGTGCTTGTGTGCAAGGTTGATGATGCTTGAATGGTGAGGCCGTGCCTCTATATATAGGAGAAAATAAACCATTCATGTCGTCCCAATTAGGAGATGGAATTCGATTGGGAAGCTGAAATATTCTTTGTTATGGACTTTGATTCATGTACTCCAAATCCAACTTGATGTAGGAAACTAAATCCAATAGGGAAACATATAGGGGCTGCACGACATGTCTCCTTGTCCAACTAGGAATAGCTAGGCAGGCCTATTCTTCCATTTCTTCAACTCGGACATGATTTCCTTGTCTCACTAGGAATGCATCACGGCATCACTACTCCTTGTCCAAATAAGATTTATCTTTCCTGAAAAGAAATCGACGATTATGGAATAAGAAAGAATGAAAATAATAAAGTAGAGTCCTAGTCGAGTAAGGAATCCTACCTCAATAAAGATTTCTAACACTTAGCACAAATTCATCATCAAATCACTCAAAATCGGCATAGCTCTACTTAGAACATACAAATGACAAATATGAACCTAAAATAACTAAATAAGAAGTAACAAAGCATAAGAATATGACATATATACATTAAGAACGTCGCACTATGTGCTCCTATCATGATGATATTTCAATACCGGGTAGTGTGACAGGTAATGTGATAGATATTCTATAGCTTTTATAGAACCCATAAAACTATAATTGAAGGAACCAAAGAGAAACAACAAAAGAAAAACAGAATTTCTGACTTGAGCACCCATCAAACTGGCAACTACTCTAGGCACCCATGTCACCATTTTCTCCGACCTTTGATTTTTCTAACAAGGCTTGCGCAACCTCGAAAGCCTATCACCTTGCCACCAAATCTGAATCACACCACTACCATAGCAGGTCAGACTTCATGACCAGTTATGTCCCCGCACCTCGACGTCGTCCTGGCATCTCTTTCTGTCCTTGTGCCTCAGACGTTGTCCCTACGCTTTCCAATGTCGTCTCCCCACCTCCAACATTGCCCTATGTTTCTGATAGGAGCACAAAGTGTGACGTTCTTAATGCGTTTATGCCCTATTCTTATTCTTTGTTACCTCTTATTTAGTATGTTTTAGTTTATTTTTTATGAATAATTGTCTAGGTAGAGCTTATATCAATTATGAGTGAATTGATGATGAAATCATGCTAAGTGTTAAGAATCATTGTTGAGATATGATTCCTTGTTCGAGTAGGATTCATCCTTTCATATTTCTTTCTTTCTAACGTACTTATTCTTATTAGGAAATACAAATTCATGTTGGAGAAAGAAAGCAATCCTAGTTCCACAAGGAAAGAGAAGAAGATATGCACTTAAAAGCCCAATCCATGCAAAAATCAAAATGCTGTCAAGATTCGTATTCCAACTTCGATGGGCTCCCCTTGACAGCTCAAAATGATTTAGAAAATGCATGATATATGTATGAAAATCCACGGAAGTCTAGTTGAAATTTCCAGTTGGAATCATCTCAATATCTATTTTCTAGAGAAAGTTATGGCCATAACAAGGGACACAAGTCAGATCTGCCGAATCTAGGAAACCTCAACCAATTTGGTTTCAACTTTGTGGACTTTGTGGCCAGCCTCCCTTGGGTTTCTTCCTCTATATATAGCACCTCATTTCCATAGAAAATGATCATCAACCTTGCTCACAAGACTTGCCAAAGCTCTGCCCAAACACTTTCATTCACCAAGAACCATAGAATCCGAATTCACCACCCTTCATCATATTTTCTGTCCAAAACTTGGGAGCCTAGGATACCATACTCTTGAAGATCTCGTGCTACCTCTGTAAGGAACCTTTGGAGGAGAATTATAAAGTGTAACTCTATGATCTTCATGTTTAGTTTTCGGGTTTTTATGTTCTTGTTCTTGGATGATTTATGTTTAGGTTTTGTTAAAGTTATTTTTATTATTGTCTATGAGATATTTGTAACTTTTGAATGACATGATGAATTAAGGTTTTCGATTTTAATTCAATGATTTTAGTTTTTATGCCATGAGTTTCTGTTTATTTATGTTCTTAATTCATTTTCGGTGTGTTCTTATATTGCATGTGTGATTAAGACAAGTAGTTGATGTCGCATATGTTAATCATTCAAAGTTAAAAACGATTTTGATACAAGTAGTTGATTAATTGTTTGTCCCCTTTGTTCCTCCACCGATTATGATCTTAAGTTCGACATTGGATAGGTGCTTTGAACATGTTGATTTCTCTTTGTGATACGTAATTGCATGATGAATTGGTATGTTAGATTTCGTAGCAAGACAAGTAGTTGAGCTCGATAATATCTATGTATTAGGAACCAAGTAGGAACTTGATGCATGATCGAATTTAAGATGAATTATGATACTTACGGAATGAACATGATTGAGAGTAGATTGCTTATGTGTTGGTTGGTTGATCACATGTACATATTAGTTTAGGTTTATTTTATGTTTGATCCGAAATATATCTCAAATATTTTAAACTCTTATGAATTCGTTGTTAAATGTTTGTGATTCTTTACCCTGGTTGGATCCCCGGTTTGTGAACGATACCCTCTTGCTTTATACTACTAACGATGCTTACAGGGTTGATATTGATCTCGAGTAATCGAACCGATCAGTTTCCGATGTCGTCCTCACGCCCGGGGTCGATTTTAAAAAGGGTGGAGAGAGAGAAGCTGATCGGAGTCGGGGTGGAGAAGCTCGGCGACAAAGCAAGTGGCACCGGAAACGTTGGAGTGGGTGGTGTAGACGCAGATCGTGGTTGACCTAGAAGGGAGAGAGAGAGAGAGAGAGAGAGAGAGAGAGAGAGAGAGAGAGAGAGAGAGAGAGTCAAAGTCATTGAATTTGGTTGGGGTCACGCCTTGTGAGCCCCTGAAAATTTTATTTATCTTTCCGGCATAATTGTCACGCTAACTGACATTTTTCTGAGATGTCAAATTTTTAGTCTATTATTTTTGTGTTGAACTATGCATTGTCACAAGTGCGGAAGTATTCGCGAAATATTATCCGATGATCAGTTATTTTTCTACAAATTTACGAAAATAACGTCAATTAAATCGTATTTTTAGAAAATGTATTTTACCCAAGATTTAGCCCTTGATCTCCATCGTACACTCTAGGCCGTTGATTTTTCGTCTAAAAGGAGAGCCCACCCTAGACTCTCCCACAAACAATTCTCTCTCTCTCTCTCTCTCTCCTCTATTACAAATAGAGAATCCAACACTCTCTTCTCCAAGCCGAACCGCCGCCGTCCAATGATGCCTCACCACGAGATCACCACTGTTGTGACTGCCGCCTCATACTCTTCCCGACAATACCAATATAACTCGCATGCAACCGCATTCCGGCAAATCCAAGTTTTGAAGCCGTGGAGGCCGTCGACGATTTCCCTGAGCTTCGGCAACGTTGTGGAGCTCCTATTGGTAAATCATTTTCTATTCTTCACTATCCAATCGATTACTTCCTGTTTTCTTAGAGATTGAAACCTTAAACTCACCATTTCATCTCCTTGGTTTCGCCGGTGTGTTCTTTGAACTCTGACGACCTTGTTCTTCATTTTTTCGAAAGCAATATATGATTTTTGGAAAGGTTGGGTTGCTCAAGGTAGTCGCAACAACATTTAGGAGGTGAGGAAGAGGTCACAATAGCTTGGATTAGAGGTGTTGGAACACGGAGCCGACGAGATTTCTTTCCGGTGCTTCATTGAGGTATCAATCGAACTCCGATTCCTTTGATTTTGGTGTTGTTGTGTTCTTAACGTCGTTTTGATTCGTTTGGTATATTTGCATGTTGGTTTTGAGTTGATCAGTTGAAGTTTTGGCTGGAATAGGTGATCGGAGGAGGAAGGATAAGACTTTGGTTTTTACCGTACAAAACTTACTCTTTTACTGTTTTACTATGGAGTGAAATGATCTTTTCTACCCCTATTGAATTTCAATAATTACGATCTTACCTCTAGTAGTAAATAAGTTGAAAATGTTGAAGGAAAAACACCATTAGTGTGCCTTCGTTAAAGCAAATAAAGGAATAAGTTAATGATCAACGGATATAACGGATCAATCACCATTATGTAGCCTTAATTGTCATTGTAATTACCATTTATTTCTATTGTAATCTTGACCCCTATATAAAGGGGATTATCAATGAGATGAGTAGATTCATTCTATTTTCTCTACAACACGTTATCAGCACATGACTTTAACCATTGAGTTTTTCAAAGAAAAGGAGAGAGAGATCAAAACCCTAGCAAAATTTTGTCGCAGCCTTTCAACCTGCACAACCTTTATTCTGACACATTATATTCATCCAAGCTAGAGTGGGGGCAACGAGATTGATACCTAAGCAACAAGACTTGGGAGCTCAAACCCCAGCCGCATGAGCGAATGGGGGCATCACAAATTTCCAAACGATAAGAAAATTCTTATGCTCTTTTACTGCTTGAAGTTCTTATATATAATTGAATATTGACAACTTGTTAAATATTAATCCCAAGTATATAGCTAGGGCACAATGTGATCAAGCTATTAAACCATAATTCACCTGATGACGAGATCCATCTGCGCCTCATGCCACCCTCCTTCTCACTGCGTTGATCACACCCACGCACTCGACCCGGATCTGTCGATCCCACCCATGTGCTCGACCCGGATGTACTCAATCCGATCCACAAAAAAAAAAGGGAATTTGTTTTTGGGAAATCAGAATTTACTAGTGGTAAACTAAAAGGTAATTTAAAAAATTATCACATAGTGACTTTTAATTCACTATTTCATTATTTATGTTTTACCAAAATATTATACGGTAATTATGCAATTTACTATTAATTATTTCCTGTTTTGTTGTCAACTTATCACTTATTGTTATGTTAAGTTAAATATATATATATATATATAATTAAATGTGACCTAAGCATATAATTCTAATTGTTTTGTATGTAACGTATCACTTACACTACGACGATTAATGCGAGAAATGCAATGATCCAATCGACAATGAAGCAACATGGAATTATGAGATCAAGAATCGCTTAATATGCGGTTTATATGGAAACTCACATACAAGTAAGATCTCAATTATATTTGTTGCTTATAGCATTTCATTCATATAATGAAATTATATATGTTATATGAGCAAAGTACTCTCTAAATATTATTCATGTTATATGCTATGCTTTTTATCAAAATTTAATTACTTAGCATGTCATGAAATCGTGATGCTATGATTTAAATTTTTAAGCATTATATAATTATACATGGTCATTGGCATGTATCATGAATACGATAAATGCCTAAATCTTGCTAAATTACTTAACCATGTTAAATGATATGCTCTATTTGTTGCATATGCTATGTTTATATAATTTTTATAATTATGTTATTTAGCATATGATATGAGCATTGTCATGATAATGAAATTTCATGATAATTTAATAATTCCAAAACAAAGAGAGGATAAACATATTCTTGTGATAAAGTATTTTCATGAATCATCGAAAAATACGACCATTTCAATTCTTGGTCTTGCAATCCGATTTGAATTTCTTGGAAATTAATTAAATTGTATATCTTTACTGTGATAAAGCAACTTCATAAAGCTCCAAAGTGACCATAATATATTTTGGTATGTTTAATTTTCGTGTAAGTCTATTTAGACTTCTAGACTGCGAAACTAATAAGTCTCATACTATATTTACAGTTGGTTAAACCAACACAACATATATTGGACTCTAAAGAATTTGAGTACAACCTTCCCTACAAGCCAACCAAGGCTCAACCATGATCGAATTATGCAAACATGTTTCCCTGCACGTAACTTGGAAGCATATTTAAAATCTTGAATGACAAAGAAATGTCTCTCAAGACAAAGAAATGTATTTTAGAAAGAAAAAAAAGAATAATTCTCATAACGAACTATGGATAATAATAAAGAAATAACTCTAAAGCAAAGGGCAAATATTATGAACATGTAGATTCATACAAGCGATTTATGGAAATTATAACAATGTACCGTTTGAAAAATGCATAGGGGATTTGATATGAGTAATATAATACCCTCTTACAAAAAGAGTATAGAATAATGAGAGTACGGCAATTTGAAAACGTATATTCAATATCAAACTACGAGGAGAAAACCCCTCAATTTTAAGAGCGACATAAATCTATGTCAATTCAAAATGTTTCAGACTTCGATTACAGTCTGTCACTAATTTTCCAAGATATAATTGTAGGCTATTATATATGCCTAAACTTTCGGTATTGAAGTGCTTTTGGATTGGACAAGACCTTAATGCAATCGTTGACATACAACCAATGTTATGAATTTTTTTCAATGAATTGAGAATATTCAAATATTAATATACATTGTTCGATTTTTAATATTTGATTTTGCGAAGTACCGCATAAAGTAAAGCAACTTCACAAAATATTAGTATGACATGAATAACTGAATGCAAAGAACTGCATCATGCGATCCCCACAGTAATAGTACTGAAGAATAATCGTATTATATCCGTGGATATAAATAATAATATTAATAATGATCGCTAATATATAATCCTTCGTGATTCAAAATATACATGCATTATGATATGGAGATATCGTTTTACGATTCTATCAAATTACTCTAAAGAATTTGGGTTTATATTCCATTTTCATGTCTTACATATATACTTCATTGACACTTTATGTAACAAGGGTCAACATGAGATAATCGAACCCTCATACGTTTTAAATATTTATGTCAACGACTTTTTCATGTAAAATGAATAAGTGAGATTACAGTTTACTTCTTTTGCACTATCTCTAATGAATATGGATTTAACCGAGTATTAGAGAAGTTCATATGTCTATATATGAAACTGCTTAATAAATCCAACAAAGTCAAAAGAAATTGACCTTCAGGATTTTGGCATATTTGGGTTTTGACACGATTTACTGGGATACCCAGGTCGTACTATATGTGTCCGTATATGAAAGGAGTTACACTAGGACACTCTTATGTTTTGGATAGAATAGAAGTAAGAACTAAGGAAACAAAGTACTGTCAAAATCCTTAAATTTATTTTTATGGAGGAATTGAAGATGTAATTTCATCCCCAGATTTCGTCGCTCCCCTAAGACGGAACAATGATATTTTTGATGCATAAGTATATGCACTAACACCATATTATGCTTCTTATATCCATTGTGATTAGGTATGTAAAGCTAGTCATTCAAATCTTATCAATTTTTTTAAAAGAAATTTGGATTGAGATCATCCTATGCAAAAGACATGTATTCTCACTGTGTTCAAGGATTGAATCCACCGACAATTATGTGGATTAATTCAACCAACTTGCGGACACTTTAAATAATTTATGGTGTTGGTTGATGTGTCGACACGCTGGTCATGTGTCATCACACCATTCACTACTAAATCTAATGTTACTTATGCTAGTTACAAACCCACTTGGTCTCACGGAAATGACTAAAGTACTAGTCTTGATATTGGTAAATGGTAATACGTACCAATCTTTCCGTTTAGGGTAATGTAATTTTTGCATAAACAACTTATTACTCACTAGTTTTTTGGCTATCACCTTAATCATTGTAAAAAGAATTACAATCGATAACATCAAAGGATCAAAATACTTGAGCTCGCCAGAATTGACACGGATCTACAATCCTTGAGCTCAACTAGATTAACCTACGTGCCAAATTGCGACGCCACATTGCATAATGGTGAATCCAACTAATGTGAGTAAATGTTCTTATTGGAGACGAGCATCCAGATAGTCCGCTATATAGCAACTTTGACAAGCGATCTCTTTTTCCGCTAGATGTGTATCCCTTTGATGAGACAGTCTTTCCGTCGTTAGGGGGAGATAAGAACAAATAATGTTCAAGTGGAACGACATGAATTGTCGTCGTTTGTCCCCACTATGTCTCATCTTGATCCCCACTATTACACAAGTGATGAGATCACAGATATTAGCTGCAAATAGGCTTGCAAGGTTCAAGGTCCAAAGAAAAGGACATGACGCCACCCAAAAGGAATTGGGCATTGCGTTGCCACCATAGATGGTGGCATGTTGGCACCATAAAGTGGCATAAATGGTGTCATAGGCCGTGGCTCTCCAAGGAAGAGGGGGAGACCACCTTATGTTCGATATATACTCGATTAAAGGAAGAAAGCGAGTTTGGCACAATTGGATCCATTGATCCATAATCGCAAATCCGCCTCATAAGAATTCCTGGATTTTGGTTATCACTGGGGGACACCTCAGATGTTAGAACAAATCCTTGAATAGAGATCTCTACCAAATACAAACCACATGAGGATGTAGGATATTGAGTCTTCATATCGAACCATACTTCGTTGAGAAATAACAACGTAGTAATTTTGGCCCAATGGAAAGAAGCGATCCATCATGAACTAAAGTTCACTAACAAAGAGATAGGTATTTGGGCAGGTGAAGCCGACATCGTAAGTGTAAACCCTATCATATATCTTTGTTAGGATGCGTATGAGAATTAAGAATATAGACTCACCTTATGGCGCAAGGTCTCTCACAAACGCACTGGAATCGACTACGAGGAAATATTCTTTTGTAATGGACCATAAAGAGATATTCTCGTAATGGAAGTCATTGCACTCCACTACCTTATCAGTTTGGTAGTTTCTGAAAAACTGACAAATGCAGCTTATGGATGGTGAAATAAGGTATCTCTATGGGGATCGAAATTAATAGATATACATGAAAGTCATAGAATAGACTTTATCCACCCAAGAAATGGTTCTAGATCACGTAGCGTTACAAAAAGAATTGAAATGTTCACGACGTAAAATACTTGATTATGAATAGGGATCAGATGTGTTATGTCATTGCGTATTCAATATGGATTTGCAGAGTCTTTTGATGAACTAAAAAGATGTCACAATTACAAATCCTAAGTCGAGAATGAAAAAGATCATTGGGAAAACACAATCTCAAAATGGATCTTGAGGACTGTAATATTGATGATTAACCATCAATCGGCTTTTAAGCACTCTAAATGTTAAAAGTGAGGTTTCCATAGCTCCCATGATCAGTCGAAGTCTTTAAAGATAGATCCGTTTTTATGAAAGATAACGAATAAGTGTCAGGAAATGAGATTCGCTATACAAGTGCAAAAATGCATTATTGCACTTAACACAATATACTTGACTCGACCTCTCATTCGATGTATAGCTTAGCGCCCACGCAACAACAATACCTAAAGGTTTAGGTTTATAGTCCCTATAAAGAAAAGATAAAACGACATGATGAGAATGAATTATATTCACGTCGTTACACATTTGGCGTAAAGAAATACGTACCAAATAAGATGCATCATTAAATATGTAAAATTTATCAAAACTCTCATGATTAATGTAAAGATCAGGGGGAGGTGCAGACATCAGGGGGAGTCTAGCACATATATGTTAATCTTAAATGTAATAGGTGCGTTGTACTCTTTCTCCTTCGACCAAGGTTTTATTTTCTCCCATTGGGTTTTGTTACTTGGCAAGGTTTTTAATGAGGCAACATCTTATGCACCATTATATCTTTAAACTCGGCACAAGGGGGAGTGTTGAAGGAACAACACCATTAGTGTGCCTTCGTTAAAGCAAATAAAGGAATAAGTTAATGGTAAACGGATGTAATGGATCAATCACCATTATGTAGCCTTAATTGCCATTGTAATTACCATTTATTTCTATTGTAATCTTGACCCCTATATAAAGGGGATTATCAATGAGATGAGTAGATTCATTGTATTTTCTCTACAACAGAAAATTTATTGTTCTCTCCTTTAATCCTATAAAGGAGGCACGATCAACGGAATCATATTCCATTCTATCCGGTATCCTCTCCTTAGCAACATCAAAAAGGGGGCAATGATCAACGGATATGAATGATATTTATTTTTGTGACTATGTTAGCATACTGTTCTACTTTTCCGCCTGGAGGGCGATGCTGCCCGGGGGGCGAGGTTATGTGATATCACTATTCCGCCTAGAGGGCGATGCCGCCCGAGGGGCGAGATTATGTGATATCACTTTTCCGCCAGGAGGGCGATGCCGCCTGAGGGGCGAGGTTACGTGATATCATTTTTCCGCCTGGAGGGCGATGCCGCCTGAGAGGCGAGGATATATCTAGCCGGCTAGGATAGGATGATTCAATACACTCTCCGTGAACGTGACGTGGCGGTATTGAAAACTTGAGATTTGTTATGTATATATATTTTGGCCGGGGGCCTCTTGTATGACGTTGTCATTTAGTTGACTAGCGGGGCTAGTCGGTTTCTAGCTAGCTCTAATTATTTATGTAGACTAGCAGGGCTAGTCAGTTCTCTAGAATGATCAGATATTATTAGTTGACTAGCGGGGCTAGTCTATTATTATTTGCCGAATGATTATTCGAGATTGAGAAATCCCCTAAACTGATTAGATAGTTCCGGGATTTTAGAATTTATTTCAGGAATTATATATTTCGTTAAATGACGGCTTTGGTGGTCGTAACGTGGGTTGGGAGGTTGTGGTAAGAGGAGCGGAAAACTCCAGGGATCGATTGATGCCCCATGTCCTAACGTCTCATAGCGAAATGGACATTTTTATGAATGTTATAGGTTGAGAATTTTTATTGTTGATGCTTGAAATTGTCTAAATGTTGTGGAGGCCGTTTTGATTGGAGGAGCAGATGGCTCCGGGAGTTCAGGGTGGTTTTGAGATATTGAAGTGTCATTTTCGTGCAGGTAGGATTGGCTACTTTCAGGGGAGCCTATGCCGAAATTTTGGTAAATCTCCTTTGATAGTGGTCCCTGCACGATCTGCCTCGAAAGTAGAGTACATTTTGGGGCGGGTCGTGTCACTTTGTGCTACGTTCTTAATATGTTTTTACCTCCATTTGTACTTTGCTTAGCCCTTATTGTTGTAATATCAAGTCATTGAGTCACAATAGGAGTCTTGGATGGTTTTGAATGTGTCTTTGTGCTTAAACGAGTTTAAAACGAAGAATTGGTCTAGAGTCCTAGTTTGAGTAGGAATCATTATAGGACTAGGAAACCTAGTTGAATCAGGAGTCTTCATCTTTCTACGTTTTGGTCGCATTGGCGATATCTTGAGAGTCATGTTTGCATTAGGAATCCTTGTTAGACTAGGAAACATACCATTTTGGAAAGTCCTACTTGAACTCAAACTCTTATTACAAAACTTTCCTAAATGAACTTCCTTGTTCTAGTAACTTACTTATTCTAGTAAGTTTCCTTTTTGCAAATTAGAAACTTTCCTAAGCTAGTTGAGCTCATCTATTACATGTGTCTTTCTAAGACAACTATTGTCTAGATTAAGACATGATTTTTGAATGGATTATCTTTTACTTATGTTTTCTTTTCTTATTTTCATATTTGAAGAGATAATTCAAGGAATAAAAAGAGGATTTGCTGTGCATGATCTTTGAGGAATTGTAGGAGTCCTATGCCGAGCCTTTCACTCGGAAATTAAAGGAGAATATTCGAGTTATAAAGAAGAGATCAGATCATGCATATTGAGGACTCACACGGCAGCAAGGAGAAAAACAAGGAGTCCAAGCCATGAACAAATCTTGAGCTTGTGAAGGAAGTTTTGCCGTGTATTCCAATTAGCCTATGAGAAAGAGAGTCCAGCCCATGCCCTGTAACCCTAGAGAAACAAGGAGATAAGAGCTTGTTCTACAAGGAAAAGAAGGGCAGCCATTCGATCCAATTAAAGAGAAAAGATCCTAGCCATGCATACATGGATCAACCCATCAAAACCCTAGCAGCCTCTCCTCCTCCTTCCTCTATAAAAGGCACGGCCTCCTTCATAAAATACTATCACCATTCTCTCATAAACACAGCCGAATTGCTGCCCAAATCCATCCAAGAAATTCAAGCCAAAAATCTTCATCTATCACCACAAAACCGTGCTCATCTTCCTCCTCTTCTAATTAGAATTCATCATTGCTTCATCCTAGAAGGTTTCTAATGTGTGATTCATCCATGGCTTGCAATTTATCTTTTGGTTTTCTGGAATTTTCGAATTCATTGAATGATTTATTGGATGTGATTTTCGGTTTCATATAATTTCAGACTTCTTTGGTTTTATGTTTTGATTGTATGAATTCATTGAAATATGTATGTATGCCATGCTAGATGAATAAGGGCAGTAGGTTTCCGAATCGTTTTTAGGTTTTATTTTGATTTATTCCTTGAAGTTGTACATCTAAATCAATGCTTGAGGAAGTCAAGGCCATGGTTCTCCTACGGTTGCGATTTCATTCACCAATGTGTTCATTGATTGAATATGCGCTTCGTGTTTCAATTATTGATACTTGTTTAGGGTTATGATAGTCCTAGGAATTTGCATGCTTCATCAAGATGAGTGACGCCATGCTTGTGTAACATGTTTTCAATTCGACTTATTGTGCTTATGTGCTACTTTGTTGTTTTACTAGTATGCTTCGTTATGTTGAACTGTTTTTAGCATATGTTTAGGATTGAACGCTTCGTTGATTCTAAATAATTAAGAAGTCTTAACGATTAGATGAACCACTTCGGGCTCTAATTAGAATTGGAATTGAAATGGACTTAAGAAGAATCGAAAATACTTGCTGCCTATATGTTGTTCTACACGTGTTATACATGTTTCTTGAGTAGAATTCGTGTTTTGGTTATGTGATGAATAGTTGATCAATTGTATATAAGTAATTTAGGATTTATTCTAAGTAGTAGTTTTAGAATCCATGTCAAATCCCCCAATAACATGATAAGTGTTGAGCCCCTTTTGATTCCCCGGACTGAACGATCCCTGCTTATTCTATACTAACGATGATGTTTTTCAGGGTATTTTATAGACGTTCTAACAAACGATCTATCATTTTGGCGCCGTTTCCGGGGAATTGATTCATTCTTAATGCTTTGAAGTGTTACTATTGTGTTATATTGTAAAATGTATAATTGTATATTGATATCTGTGAATAGTATTCATGAATAGTGCTTATGCGAATAGGGATTCGGAAGGAGACTACAAAAAAAAAGAGTATAGAATGAAAAAAAAATTTGTGTATGTTAAGTTGTTATTTGTTATATTGGTGTAGTAGTATGCTTATAGGAAACTTGTTACACATAGTTAATTTTTTTTCAAATTTATTATTTTTAGGGAGCTAAATATTTATTTATGCTTAGTTTATTGTAAGTTATAAGGTGAACGGAATATGTAAAGTCCAGTTTGTTAATATTAGCTTTAACCCTCCATTTGTGCATTGCAAAGGTCACTTGGGGTTGAAGACGGCTTTTATTAACACTTTGGGGACAGTCTAACACACAAAGTTATTCCGAGCTGAGTAAGGGGCTATGCTATTTTCATTACCCTAGTTCAAGGTTTAGAAAATTGGATCTCAGAGGCCCATAGACTGACATACATCTCGGTGATGGAGTCGATTGGGAAAGCATCCTTTCGAGGATGTGACCCCCGTGGTGTCTAACAAATGAGTCCTGCCTTGTAACTATCTCTGATTCTAGCTATCCAGCCTTCTGAAACAAAAGAATGAGTTTGTGTCTAGACAACGTACTTTGGCCGCACGTCCACCTCGCTTTATAACTTAGAAAATAACTTTGTATAAATAGATGTATATAGCTTCAAAAGAAAATGATATTCTAATTTTTAAGGTATATCGGATAAAGCAAGACCCTTACCTTGGGTTGTTTCAGTCCATTACACAGTTAGCTCCTCTGCTCCACGTACCTTAAAAGTTAGGATTGTGTGTGAATAAAATCAATTAGACTTAGAGATACTCCTACACTTGTAATTTTCAAAATTTAGAAGGAAGAAAAAAAAAGAAAAAAACAAAGTTGTAGTGGGCTCAATCCTTTGTTCTTTGAGGATCCGGAGTTGGAATTGTTGACAAGCCCAATTCCATTGGCCCAGTTGAATTTCAATCTACCTGATTCAAAACCTGAAGTTCAAGAAGAAGTAATGGCATCAATTAGAGAACAAAATGGTCAAGTTGAAGGAGCAGTTGGTGGGACAACGCCCTCTAACATTGCGTACCCTGTCCCGGAGGAGGGCAAGACTAGTGATTTCGTTTTGAAGAGTGGGTTTCTACATCCTTTACCCAAGTTTCATGGTCTTTCTGGTGAGGATCCTAATTAACATCTCACCCTGTTCTAATTCAACTACGAGACTATGTGCCCAAGAGGTGCAGACATTCAGATTGTGAAGATGAGACCTTTTCCTTACTCATTGGAGGATCGTGCTCAGAAATGGTTGTTTGAGGAGCCAGCTGGTAGGATCACTTCTTAGACTACCATGGTGAACGAATTTCTATCCAAATATTTCCCATCTTCAAGAGTTACTCATATAAGGAAGCAGATCACTGGTATAAAGCAAGGCCCAGATAAGTCGTTTTACAACTACTATGAGAGATTTAGGTCTCTTATAGCATCATGTCTAGCTCATGGCATTAGGAAAGGTCTTTTGCTTCAATACTTTTATGAAGGCCTTCTACAAATGGAAAGAGAGTTCCTTAATTCAGCTGCTGGTGGATCGTTCTTGGACAAGAGCAATGGAATAGCAAAAGATCTTTTGGAGAAGAGAGCCATGAACAACCAACAGTTTGGGACATCTGCAAGTGCTACACGGCAGGTGCATGAGACTCACTCCAGTTCGAGCTCTGCTCTAGAGGACAAAGTCGACAAGTTGTCCAAGATGATGAGCCATTTTATGAAGACTAGTGGAGCTCAAGTGTGTGGAATATGTACGGAGGGGCACCCTACTGATCAGTGTCCTCAAGTTGCATCTAGTGGAGGGTATGAGGAAGTCAATGCCCTTGGTTATCAAGGAGGTCAGAGGTACAACCCATATTCAAATATCTGCAATCCTGGCCTACGTGATCATCCTAACTTTTGATGGTCCAACAATGAGAATGTACTAAGGCCACATTAGAATGCTATGTAATTTGGGCCTCGTCCGGCTGGTTTGTTTAGACCACAAGCTCCACTACTCATGTACCACCTCCAAATGTGGATGCTACTCCAAATTATGATGAGTTGTTGAAATCCTTAGCTGCTGGGCAAAGTCAGTTGAACATCGTTACTCAAACTTTGGAGGTGGGTCAACAAGCGAATAGCAAGGACATTGCGGAGCTGAAAACGCATATGGGAGAGGTAGTGGACTTTATGGGCCGATTTTCTGAGCAAGGGAAGCTGCCTAGTGGTGTCATACCCAACCAAAGAAATGAGCAAGCCCAAGCTATCATGACAAGGAGTGGGCGAGCTTAAGGAGAGACCTAGTATTGCAAAGAAGACCCAAACGACCATGATGTAGCCCTTGAGCAAGAAAGTGACGAAATTGCCTCCTAAGATGAAGGACCTGGGAAGTTTCTCTGTCCCATGCAAATTTGGTAACACGTTATTTAACAATGTTATGCTTGATCTAGGTGCTTTAATAAATGTTATGCCATATAATGTTTATCAATCACTAGGATTAGGACCTTTAAAGAATGATAACGTGATTATTCAATTAGCTGATCGATCTAACAAGTACCCTAAGGGGTATGTTGAGGATGTCCTTGTGCAGGTCAGTCACTTGATTTTTACTGCAGATTTTTATGTGCTAGATATGGAGGTATCACCCTTGGAGACAACACTGCTTTTGGGGAGACCGTTCACGAAAACTACTAGGACATGCATCGATGTAGCAAATGGGAGTTTATCAATGGAATTCGATGGAAAAATTATCAGCTTCAATGTTTTTGAGGCTATGAAATACCCAGTTTATGACCTTAACTCGTGCTCTTCTATTGATGTTATTGATTGTATTACACATGTTATGTCAAAAACGTTGGAAGCATAGCAATTAGCTATGGAGCAAGGGGCCGAATTTGACAAGCATGGGGACCGTGTCCCAAGAGAGGAGTGGGCTGATCTTGAGCCCAAGATTTTTGAAATTCTTTGTGAGCTTGAAGCTCAACCACACAAAAGGTATCCCTCTTTCTTGTCAATTCCCATTTCCACTAACAAATTGTTACCATCTGTGGTTCAGGCCCCAAAATTAGATTTGAAGCAGCTTCCAAATCATTTGAAGTATGTGTACATTGGAAAGGATGATACTCTACCAGTTATTGTGTCATCAACGCTGAGTGAGTAGCAGGAAGCTAGATTGATTGATGTGCTTAAGAGGAACAAGACCGCTATTGGATGGACTTTGGCGGATATCAAGGGAATCAGCCCTACAACTTGTGTTCATAGGATCTTATTGGAGGATGGTGCCAAGCCTACACATGATGCTCAGAGGAGATTACACCCGCCAATGATGAAAATCGTGAAAGATGAGGTGATCAAGCTGCTTGATTGTGGAGTGATTTATCCTATCTCGGACAGTCGGTGGATTTCACCAGTGCAAGTTGTGCCTAAAAAGAGTGGGGTGACTGTTGTGAGAAATGAGGCGAATGAGTTAGTACCCCAGAGATTGGTGACCGGTCATAGGATGTGTATTGATTATAGGAAGCTGAATGCTACAACACGCAAGGATCACATGCCTTTACCGTTCATGGACCAGATGTTGGAAAGATTAGTCGGGCACGAGTTCTTTTGTTTTCTAGATGGGTATAGTGGCTACAACCAGCTATGCATTCATCCGGAAGATCAGGAAAAAACGACATTTACATGTCCATTTCGCACTTTTGCCTATCGACGCATGCCCTTTGGGTTGTGCAACGTACCAGGTACGTTTCAGCGATGTATGCTTGCTATTTTCTCTGACTTTATCGAAAATATCATTGAAGTTTTTATGGACGACTTTCTTGTTTATGATAAAGACTTTGATGTATGTTTAGAGAATTTAGAGTTAATATTGAGAAGGTGTGTAGAAACTAACCTTGTGCTTAATTGGGAAAAATGCAATTTCATGGTTAATCAAGGATAGTTTTAGGACATATTATATATGCTAAGGGTATTCAGGTAGACAAGGCTAAGGTTGATATTGTGCATCACTTACCCTCTCCCACAACAGTGAGAGAGGTTCGTTCTTTCCTTGGTCATGCAGGATTTTATAGGAGATTCATCAAGGATTTTTCCATGGTGGCGAGACCTATGTGTACCTTATTGCAGAAGGATATGCCGTTCATATGGGATGATGTATGTGAGAAAGCGTTTGTGAAGTTGAAGGAGTTGTTGACTAGTGCACCCATCATTTGTCATCCGGATTAGAACCTACCCTTTGAATTGATGTGCGATGCTTCGGATTATGCAGTTGGGGCGGTGTTGGGCCAAAGAAGAGAAAAGAAGCTCATGGTGATCTATTATGCGTCTCGGACTCTTAATGAGGCCCAGATGAATTATTTGACTACGGAAAAAGAACTTTTGGCTGTAATCTTTGCTTTAGATAAATTTCGATCATATCTTTTGCATTCTAAAGTTGTTGTGTATTCTGATCATGCAGCCTTACGGTATTTGATGACAAAGAAGGATGTTAAGCCAAGATTGATCCGGTGGATTCTGTTGATTCAAGAGTTTGACATTGAGATTCAAGACAAGAAGGGAAGTGAGAATGTGGTGGCTGATCATTTGAGTAGGATCGTGCGAGATGAGGAAAGAGAGTCACTACGTGAAACTTTCCTAGATGAGCAACTCTTTGGGATGGAGGTAAGTGTGCCTTGGTATGCCGATATTGTCAATTATTTAGTTACTAAAGAATTTCCTAGTACACTTTCGCATGCTAATATGGCTAAATTGAAGAAAATGGCCAGATACTATATTTGGGATGAACCGTATTTATAGAAACAATGTAGTGATCAAGTCATTAGGAGATGTGTCCCAGAGAATGAGCATAGGTCGATTCTCAACTTCTGTCATAATGAGGCATGTGGAGGTCATTTTGCGCCTCGTAGAACAGCTTTGAAAGTGTTGGAATGTGGTTTCTATTGGCCTACTATTTTCAAGGATGCATACTTGTTTTGTGTTTCTTGTGATAGGTGTCAACGGACAGGTAATATTGGTAAGAGAGATCAAATGCCTTTATCCCCTATCATAATTGTCGAAAATTTTGATGTATGGGGCATTGATTTCATGGGTCCATTTCCTTCATCTAGAGGTTTCTTATATATCTTGTTAGTTGTTGATTATGTGTCGAAGTGGGTGGAAGCAAAGGCCACCAGGACTAATGATTCAAAAGTGGTTGTAGGTTTCTTGAGAACTAAAATATTTTGCAAGTTTGGAGTACCAAGAGTTTTGATAAGCGATGGAGGTTCTCATTTCTGTAACCGGTCAATTGAGGTATTGCTCAAGAAGTATGGCGTAACCCACAAGGTTTCAACACCATATCATCCTCAAACAAATGGCATGACAGAAGTGTCCAACCGAGAGATCAAGGGAATTCTGGAGAAAACTGTAGGTCCAACAAGGAAGGATTGGAGTGATCGATTGGACGATGCATTATGGGCCTACAGAACTGCGTACAAGACGCCTATTGGGATGTCACCATTCAGATTGGTGTATGGGAAGGCATGTCACCTTCCAGATTGGTGTATGTGATTCCTTGATATTCCATCCCTTTAGCTAAGTCTAAACATTCACCTTATCAAATGATCCTAATGATTCTTAAAATGAGCAAATCTTGGTTTGTGGAGATGATCACAAGAGTTGAGCACATGGTTTTGGTCCATTTATGCACTTAGTTGTTAAATGAGGTTTTCCTTTTGTTATTCACAAAGTGCGTTCATTTGATGAAATATGCAAGCTATTTGATGCTTTATTATCCTTTCTCTTGCATATACTTGTGTGTGAATCATAACTATGAATCTGAGTGAAAATAAGAGAGTATGCCTCGTGAGGAGGATGGAATTGACTAAACATGTTATGTGCCTATTGTCTCATTTCTTACTTATTCATACTATGAAGCATGTTTATGAAACTTGAAATTTATGTGTTTACATTCAAATGCTTAACTTGAAAGCTATGTGTTTTGAGATTCTGAGGCAATCATTTAGGGGCAATAGTGTTTTGTGTAGTTTTGTTTTGTTTTGCTAAGGGAATAGCAAAAGCCAAGTGTAGGGTAGTTGATAGGAGCACTTTGTGCTACGTTCTTAATATGTTTTTACCTCCATTTGCACTTTGCTTAGCCCTTATTGTTGTAATATTGAGTCATTGAGTCAAAATAGGAGTCTAGCACGGTTATATATGTGTATTTGTGCTTAAATGACTTAAAAAACGAAGAATTGGTCTAGAGTCCTAGTTTGAGTAGGAATCCTTATAGGACTAGGAAACCTAGTTGGATTAGGAGTCTTCATCTTTCTACGTTTTGGTCGCATTGGCGATATCTTGAGAGTCTTGTTTGCATTAGGAATCCTTGTTAGACTAGGAAACGTACCATTTAGGAAAGTCCTACTTGAACTCAAACTCTTATTACGAAACTTTCCTAAATGAACTTTCCTGTTCTAGTAACTTATTCTAGTAAGTTTCGTTTTCGCAAAATAGAAACTTTCCTAATCTAGTTGAGCTCATCTATTACATGTGTCTTTTTAAGACAACAAATGTCTAGATTAAGACATAAGTTTCAAAATCATTATCTCTTCTTATTATTTTCGGTTTGTATTTTCAGGATTGAAGAGATAAATCAAAGGATAATACACAGCAGCAAATTTAGAAATTGAAGGAGTTCTTTGCCGTATTGGATAAGAAGAGATAGCACGGCTGAAGCCCATATCCAATGAGGAAAAGAATAGAGGACGGCAAGGAGCTTGAAGGTGAAGCTACTCACGTTTTCAGCCCATATCCAAGAAGAAAAAGGAGTCCAATGCCGTGCTTATCAATTCAGCCAAGGAGAAAGAGCCCAGCCCATGTCGTGTAACCCTAGAGAAACAAGGGGATAAGAGCTTGTTCTACAAGGAAAAGAATGGCAGCCATTCGATCCAATTAAAGAGAAAAGATCCTAGCTGTGCATACATGGATCATCCCATCAAAACCCTAGCAGCCCCTCCTCTCCTCCTTCCTCTATAAAAGGCACGGCCTCCCTTCATATTTTGCATCACCATTCTCTCACAAACACAGCCGAATTGCTGCCCAAAAATATCCAGAAAATTCAGGCCACAAATTTTCATCCATCACCACCTTTGCCGTGCCATCCTCTTGCCTCTTCCACCACCTAATTCATCTTCCTTCATACTTCAAGGTTTCTAATGTGTGATTCATCCATGACTTGTAATGTTTCTTTTGGTTTTCTGAAATTTTTCGAATTCATTGTATGATTACTTGGATGTTATTTTCGGTTTTATATATGAAGAGCATAAATTCAGACTTATTTGGTTTTATGTTTTCATTGTATAAACTCATGAAAGATGTATGAATCTGTGTATAATTGCTATGGGCAGTAGGATTTTCGATTTTTATTTAGGTTTTATTTCAATTTATTCCATGAACTTGTGCATCTAAATCAATGCTTGAGGAAGCCAAGGCCATGGTTCTCCTAAGGTTGTGATTTAATTCACCAAAGTGTTCTTTGATTGAATATGCGCTTCGTGTTTCAATTATTGATACTTGTTTAGAGTTGTCATAGTTCTGGAATTTGCATGTTTAATAAAGATGAGTGACTCCATTCTTGCTTCCATGTATCCAATTCGTCTTAATATGCTTATGTGCTACTTTGTTGTTTAACTAGAACGCTTCGTTATGTTGAACTCGTTTTAGCATATGTTTAGGATTGAACGCTTCGTTGATTCTAAATAATTAAGAAGTCTTAACGATTAGATGAACCACTTCGGGCTCTAATTAGAATTGGAATTGAAATGGACTTAAGAAGAATCGAAATAATTTGCTGCCTATATGTTGTTCTATGCATGTCATACATGTTTCTTGAGTAGAATTCGTGTTTTGGTTATGTGATGAGTAGTTGATCAATTGTATATAAGTAATTTAGGATTTATTTTAAGTTGTAGTTTTAGAATCAAAATCAAATCCCCCAATAACATGATAAGTGTTGAGGCCCTTTTGATTCCCCGGACTGAACGGTCCCTGCTTATTCTATACTAACGATGATGTTTTTAGGGTATTTTATAGACGTTATAACAAAACGATCTATCAAATTTGAGTATCTTTTCAATTCTTGTTTGAGTATCTTTTTGTTCAGCTTTCTGATGCGAGTTTCTATTGAATTTGAGAGTGTTTGCAATGTGGGCGTGTGTTTCTTTCAAACTGAGTATCTTTCTATCGTTTGAGTATCTTTTCAATTCCAATTTGAGTATCTGTTCAATTCTCATTTGAGTATCTTTATGTGTGGCTTTCTGATGCGAATTTCTTTTGAATTTGAGTGTTTCCAATTTGGGCGTGTGTTTCTTTCAAATTGAGTATCTTTCTATCGTTTGACTATCTTTTCAATTCCAATTGAGTATCTTTTCAATTCTCATTTAAGTATCTTTTTGTACGGCTTTCTCATGCGAGTTTCTATTGAATTTGAGAGTTTTTCTAGTGTGGGCGTGTGTTTCTTTCAAACTGAGTAACTTTCTATCGTTTGAGTATCTTTCCAATTCCAATTTGAGTATCTTTTCAATTCTCGTTTGAGTATCTTTCTGTACGGCTTTCTGATGCGAGTTTCTTTTGAATTTGAGAGTGTTTCCAGTGTGGGCGTGTGTTTCTTTCAAAATAAGTATTATTCTATCGTGAGTATTTTTTCAATTCCTATTTGAGTATCTTTTCAATTCTCGTTTGAGTATCTTTCTGTACGGCTTTCTGACGCGAGTTTTTTATTAAATTTGAGAGTGTTTCCAGTGTGGGCGTGTGTTTCTTTCAAACTGAGTATCTTTCTATCGTTTGAGTATCTTTTCAATTGCAATTGAGTATCTTTTCAATTCTCGTTAGAGTATCTTTCTGTACAGCTTTCTGATAAGAGTTTCTATTGAATTTGAGAGTGTTTCTAGTGTGGGCGTGTGTTTCTTTCAAACTGAGTATCTTTCTAACTTGAGTATCATTCCTCTTCCAATTTGAGTATCTTTTCAATTCACATTTGAGTATCTTTCTATACGGCAGTCTGAAGCGAGTTTCTAATGAATTTGAGAGTGTTTCCAGTGTCGGCGTGTGTTTCTTTCAAACTCAGTATCTTTCTATCGTTTGAGTATGTTTCCTATTCCAATTTGAGTATCTTTTCAATTCTCGTTTGAGTATCTTTCTGTACGGCTTTCTGATGCAAGTTTCTTTTGAATTTGAGAGTGTTTCCAGTGTGGGCGTGTGTTTCTTTCAAACTGAGTATCTTTCTATCGTTTGCGTATCTTTCCTATTCCAATTTAAGTTTCTTTTCAATTCTCATCTGAGTATCTTTCTGTACGGCTTTCTCATGCGAGTTTCTATTGAATTTGAGAGTGTTTTCAGTGTGGGCTTGTGTTTCTTTCAAACTGAGTATCTTTCTGTGTGGCTTTCTGATGGGAGTTTCTTTTCAATTCTAATAGTGTTTTCAGTGTGAGCATGAGTTTCTTTCAAACCGAGTATCTTTCTATCGTGAGTATCTTTTCAATTTTCGTTTGAGTATCTTTATGGATGGTTTTCTGATGCGAGTTTCTTTTGAATTTAAGAGTGTTTCCAGTGTGGGCGTGTGTTTATTTCAAAATGAGTATCTTTATATTGCGAGTATCTTTTCAATTCCTATTTGAGTACCTTTTCAATTCCTATTTGAGTACCTTTTGAATTCTTGTTTGAGTATCCTTCAGGATTGCTTTTTCTGATGCAAATGTCTTTTGAATTTGAGTGTTTCCAGTGTGGGCGTGTGTTTCTTTCAAACTTAGTATCTTTATATTGCGAGTATCTTTTCAAATCGTATTTGAGTACATTTTCAATTCCCGTTGAGTATCTTTCTAGATGGCTTTCTAATGCGAGTTTCTTTTGAATTTGAGAGTGTTTCCAGTGTGGGTGTGTGTTTCTTTCAAACTGAATATCTTTCTATCGTGAGTATCTTTCCAATTCCTATTTGAGTATCTTTTCAATTCCAATTGAGTATCTTTTTGTACGACTTTCTGATGCGAGTTTCTTTCGAATTTAAGAGTGTTTCCATTGTGGTCGTGTGATTCTTTCAAACTGACTATTTTTCTATCGTGAGTATCTTTTCAATTCCTATTTGAGTATCTTTTCAATTCCGGTTTGCGTATCTTTCTGTGTAGATTTCTGATGCGAGTTTCTTTTGAATTCTAACAATGTTTTCAGTATGGGCGTGTATTTCTTTCAAACGGAGTATCTTTCTATTGCGAGTATCTTTTGAATTCCTATTTGAGTACCTTTTCAATTCCCTTTGAGTATTTTTCTGGATGGCTTTCTGATGCAAGTTTCTTTTGAATTTAAGAGTGTTTCCAGTGTGGGCGTGTGTTTCTTTCAAATTAAGTATCTTTCTATCGTCACTATCTTTTCAATTCCTGTTTGAGTATCTTTTCAATTCTCGTTTGAGTATCTTTCTGTGTGGCTTTCTGATGGGACATTCTTTTGCATTCTAACAGTGTTTTCAGTGTGGGCGTGTATTTCTTTCAAACTGAGTATCTTTCTATTGCAAGTAACTTTCCAATTCCTATTTGAGTATCTTTTCAATTCCAATTGAGTATCTTTTTGTACGGCTTTCTGATGCGAGTTTCTTTTGAATTTGAGAGTGTTTCCAGTATGGGCGTGTGTCTCTTTCAAAATTTGTATCTTTCTATCTTGAGTATCTTTTCAATTCCTAATTGAGTATCTTTTCAATTCCCGTTTGAGTAGCTTTCTGTGTGGCTTTCTAATAGGAGTTTCTTTTATATTCTAACAGTGTTTTCAGTGTGGGCGTGAGTTTCTTTCAAACTGAGTATCTTTCTATCGTGAGTATCTATTCAATTTTGGTTTGAGTATCTTACTGGATTGTTTTCTGATGCGAGTTTCTTTTGAGTTTTAGCGTGTTTCCAGTGTGGGGGTGCGTTTCATTCAAACTGAGTATCTTTCTATCGTGACTATCTTTTCCATTCCTAATTGAGTATCTTTTGTATTCTCATATGAGTATCTTTCTATGTGGCTTTCTGATGCCAGTTTCGTTTGAATTGAAGAGTGTTTCCAGTGTAGGTGTGTGTTTCTTTCAAACTGAGTATCTTTCTATCGTGAGTATCTTTTCAATTCCTAATTGAGTATCTTTTCAATTCCCGTTTGAGTATCTTTCTGTGTGGCTTTCTGATGGGAGATTCTTTTCAGTTCTAACAGTGTTTTCAGTGTGGGCGTGAGTTTTTTTCAAACTGAGTATCTTTCTATCGTGAGTATCTTTTCAATTCTCGTTTGAGTATCTTTATGGATGGTTTTCTGATGCGAGTTTCTTTTGAATTTAAGAGTGTTTCCAGTGTGGGCTTGTGTTTCATTCAAACTGAGTAACTTTCTATCGTGACTATCTTTTCCATTCCTAATTGAGTATCTTTTCAATTCTCATATGAGTATCTTTGTATGTGGCTTTCTGATGCCAGTTTCGTTTGAATTGAAGAGTGTTTCCAGTGTAGGCGTGTGTTTCTTTCAAACTAACTATTTTTCTATCGTGAGTATCTTTTCAATTCCTAAATGAGTATCTTTTCAATTCCTAAATGAGTATCTTTTCAATTCCCGTTTGAGTATCTTTCTGTGTGGCTTTCTGATGAGAGTTTCTTTTGAGTTCAAACAGTGTTTTCAGTATGGGTGTGTGTTTCTTTCGAACGGAGTATCTTTCTATTGTGCGTATCTTTTCAATTCCTATTTGAGTACCTTTTCAATTCCTGTTTGAGTATCTTTCTGGCTAGATTTCTGATACGAGTTTCTTTTGATTTTGAGTGTTTCCAGTGTGGGAGTGTGTTTCTTTCAAACTTAGTATCTTTATATCGTGAGTATCTTTTCTTTTCTTATTTGAGTATCTTTTCAATTCCCGTTTGAGTATCTTTCTGTGTGGCTTTCTAATGGGAGTTTCTTTTGAATTCTAACAGTGTTTTCAGTGTGGGCATGAGTTTCTTTCAAACTGAGTATCTTTCTATCGTGAGTATCTTTTCAATTCTCGTTTGAGTATCTTTCTGGATGGTTTTCTGATGCGAGTTTGTTTTGAATTTAAGAGTGTTTCCAGTGTGGGCGTGTGTTTCTTTCAAACTTAGTATCTTTTTATTGCGAGTATCTTTTCAATTCCTATTTAAGTACCTTTTCAATTCCCGTTGAGTATCTTTCTAGATGGCTTTCTAATGCGAGTTTCTTTTGAATTTAAGATTGTTTCCACTGTGGGCGTGTGTTTCTTTCAAACTCAGTATCTTTATATTGCGAGTATCTTTTCAAATCGTATTTGAGTACGTTTTCAATTCCTATTTGAGTACCTTTTCAATTCCCGTTGAGTATCTTCCTGGATTGCTTTTTCTGATGCGAGTTTCTTTTGAATTTAAGAGTGTTTCCAAATTGGGCGTGTGTTTCTTTCAAACTGAATATCTTTATATCGTGAGTATCTTTTCAATTCCTAATTGAGTATCTTTTCTATTCTCGTTTGAGTATCTTTCTAGATGGCTTTCTGATGGGAGTTTCTTTTGATTTTGAGTGTTTCCAGTGTGGGCGTGTGTTTCTTTCAAACCGAGTATGTTTGTATCGTGGGTATCTTTTCATTTCCTATTTGAGTATATTTTCAATTCCCGTTTGAGTATCTTTCTGTGTGGCTTTCTGATAGGAGTTTCTTTTCAATTCTAACAGTGTTTTCAGTGTGGGCGTGTGTTTATTGCAAACTCAGTATCTTTCTATCATGAGTATCTTTTCAATTCTCGTTTAAGTATCTTTCTGGATGGTTTTCTGATGCGAGTTTCTTTTGAATTTAAGAGTGTTTCCAGTGTGGGCGTGTGTTTATTTCAAAATGAGTATCTTTATATTGCGAGTATCTTTTCAATTCCTATTTGAGTACCTTTTCAATTCCTATTTGAGTACCTTTTGAATTCTTGTTTGAGTATCCTTCTGGATTGCTTTTTCTGATGTAAGTGTCTTTTGAATTTGAGTGTTTCCAGTGTGGGCGTGTGTTTCTTTCAAACTTAGTATCTTTATATTGCGAGTATCTTTTCAATTCCTATTTAAGTACATTTTCAATTCCCGTTGAGTATCTTTGTGGATGGCTTTCTGATGCGAGTTTTTTTTGAATTTAAGAGTGTTTCCAGTGTGGGCCTGTGTTTCTTTCAAACTGAATATCTTTCTATCGTGAGAATCTTTTCAATTCCTAATTGAGTATCTTTTCAATTCTCGTTTGAGTATCTTTCTAGATCGCTTTCTGATGCGAGTTTCTTTTCATTTGAGTGTTTCCAGTACGGGCGTGTGTTTCTTTCAAACTGAGTATCTTTCTATCGAGTGTATCATTTCAATTCCTATTTGAGTATCTTTTCAATTCCCGTTTGAGTATCTTTCTGTGTGGCTTTCAGATGGGAGTTTCTTTTCAATTCTAACAGTGTTTTTAGTGTGGGCGTGTGTTTCTTTCAAACTGAGTATCTTTCTATCGTGCTTATTTTTTCCTTTCCTATTTGAATATCATTTCAATTCCCGTTTGAGTATCTTTCTGTGTGGCTTTCTGATGCGAGTTTCTTTTGAATTTAAGAGTGTTTCGAGTGTGGGCCTGTGTTTCTTTCAAACTGAATATCTTTCTATCGTGAGTATCTTTTCAATTCCTAAATGAGTATCTTTTCAATTCTCGTTTGAGTATCTTTCTAGATCGCTTTCTGATGCGAGTTTCTTTTGATTTTGATTGTTTC